>NW_019720705.1:1906584-1981738 GCF_002891405.2 Cryptotermes secundus | reverse complement strand
TATAAAGTGTGAAACCCCGCAACTGTGTGATAATTAATTGTAGCCGTTATTTGTAGATTGTTCAATAAACCAATTAACCATCTCTACGGCGTCTTCAGTAACGTAAACACGTTACAATATATTTATTTATTTATTTATATATGGTAATACAAAATCTAGAGCATGTTCATAAATTTCTCGCCAAGTACAAGAAAATTTTTATTGTCTGTTTTAAGAACGATGTAAAATCTCGCGCTCTTTATATGTTCTTGCTTCCTAACGAATCTTGAAATTATTTCTTGCTGACAATGTAATAAAAATTGTGTAAGGTTAGGTAAAGTTTTCTCTGTGCTCAACGAATTAAGCACTACGCCATAAAGGCGTATGAGGGAGTGGATGTATAGAGCCACATTTTCTTGACCTCGGCACTAGCTGGAGGTGTATGGTCAGTTTCACTCCCCTGCCGCTTTATCCCAAAGGGAAAGAGCCCCCGGTACCCATTGGATAGGAGGTTGGGTGACCACTGAGCCGGTCTGGACGATATGGGAAAAAGAAAATTCTTGACCCTACCGGGACCCGAACTCCGCCCTCTCAGTCGTCAGTAGCTATACCGACTACGCTACCCCGACTCCTGATACAAATTGTGTATTCCTTATACTCATTTTGCACAGGATGAGCATAAAGGGAATTTACAGATTAAAATGATATAAGAATATTAACACGAACTACTGATGGCTTCACTCCCATATTGGTCGGCAGAGAACTTCTCACAGTTCTGTTCTGAACCTCAGATATTACTACTGTTGTGACCTCCCGCTAGATTCCGCTGTTTTTGAGGAGTGACTACTTCACTGCAGAAGAGTTCGTTAGCCAACACAGACTCCGTGGCAAATGTTCACCTCCCATTCACAAACACTTCGGTATACGGCCATTCAACTGAGTCTCCATTTGCAGCTGGTACAAGAATTTTCAGGAAGAAAGTGTATTTGTACAAGTCCTCTATATAATTTGGGATGTGTAAAGATATTTATGCTCAGCCTACGTCTGCTAATTGCTGAAATTAACCTCTTCGTTTGAAAGAAAACTAGCCTTACATATGAAAGTTAAGACCTTTAGATGGCTTCTCCTGTGAGGCAGAAATTCAAACTTACATTCGAGATAACATTTAACAGAACGAATATTCTTTATGGCTAGAACATGTTACAGAAAAATATATTATACTCCAAAATACACTTATATTATATAAATCATTAAGTCGACATATATTTATTATAATATCCTTTAATTATTGTAAAATATATGAGTATGAGGTGTGAGCCATAAAACTGGCCCTCGCACTGCGACCTTCAATGATCTCTTGTGCTTCTCCTTTGGATTAACCCTTTATTAATCCTACACTTCGAATGAAATGTAGGGCTTTGTTTATGGGGGCGTCATAAAAGTCTCTTGGTTCCATGAAGAATTGACCCAGGTGGCGATATCTTATATAGCCTCACACTCACATGAGATGTGCGTGGCTGATTCATCTTCTTGTAGGCACCTTTCACGAGTTGGGTCGTCTATCAGCTCCAGTTTGAAAAGGTGCCCTGCTAAGTGGCAGTGTCCAATAAGTAATCCTACCACCAATGTTAATTGTTTTATTTTTAATTTTAACAGGTCCCTCGTTTTTTTTGGCAGAGGGTCCTGATATAAATCCCTTTGCCTGTTTGAGTCCAGTTTTGGATTCCCAGTGTTTGTTTTTGTGATTTCTGTTAGTCCAGTCCCTGATCGCTTTCTAGGCAGCTCCAATTCAAATGCCGCAAGTTGGTTCAGGTCCTATGAACGATTGTTCAGAGCCTGTTCTTGCCAGCTGATCTGTGGTTTCCTTCCCAGCAATACCCTCATGGCCTGGCACCCATATCAGCTGAACTCTGTTATATCTGGCCAGTTGTGTGAGGGATTGGTGGCAGTCCCAATTTGGTATGTACCAATTGCTTTGATTGCAGCCTGACTATCTGATAGAATATGGATATTCCTGTTTTTGTAGTTTCTATCTAAATTCTCAACGGCGCATGCCTTAATGGCATACGCTTCTGCCTGGAATACTGTTGTATACTGACCAAGAATGTGAAATGTAAATAAAAGAAGAGATTATTTTTATTTTTGATAGAAAACTAACCCATGTCAAAATTAGCGCCTTCTAATGGAATCAAAGTTACACTTCCTTTACTGAAAAATTTCATGACGAAAAGAGAGATACACTGTTTCCAGCAAGTTTCGAGAAACCTTAGCCGACGGAACACAGTCAAAGTGATCGTCAATCTTAAAAGAAGTTCGTATACTGGCGATTAATGCTCAGTACGTGCGTGTGAATTACATTAGTGTTGCTACTACCAATATCAGTAAAATAGCAGCAATGACAGCAGTGGCGACATTGGCATAGTAACAAAGGTGCCAACAATAGGGACAGTGACAGTAGGCATGTCTGTAGTAGCGACAGTAGTAGAAACATTGATAATGATACCGGTAAAATATTTTGTTGTTCCCTATATTCCTTCCAATCTATATGGACAAAGAAATTGTGAATTACAATCGAATTACGCTCGAGATAAACTGAAAAAAACATATGAAGTTCTTCGCATGACACTTGCATCATTTCTGATTATCCAACATCAGAATGTGTGACAAATTTTTAATACACTTCTGAAATATCAATTTTATTGAAAATCCAACGATTATTGAGCTGTTTTGTGCGGACAGACGGATTGACAGACAAGACAGTCATGGAGAAGATAATGCGATTTTCTTTTTAGTTTGGTTGCAAACACGCTGAAGCAAGTGGCTAATAATATATGTAATTTCTACGAATTTAACTGAAAGATTCTTTACATGCGGTTTACTGGTAATAATTTACGAACATAATATATCCGTGCCTATATCCTTATTTAGGGATGTCTAAATTCTTCTAAAACATTTTAAACCCTACAACACATTCCAAGTTTGAAGGATACAACAGGTTATCATGATATGAAGGTTGCTCTATAGGACAGAGTATCAGATGAAATGCACACAAAACCGCCCTCACAAAGGCTGAGTGTTAGTTCCGGTAATCTTAAATTCTGCGCAGAATAAAACTCAATAGTAGATTTTATTGTCTCACATCAGAAACGATTACTTAGAAATCTGAACGTAATCATGTTATTAAAGGAATTATTATTAGCAAATTAAAAATAAATTATGTTTCAGGTTCTGGTTCCAACATGTGTACTGTTAATGTCGTCCAGATTGGTAGTCGGCCAAGGGATACAACAGAATAATGAAAACGGAAATTTTACATGTACAACTACAGGAAGATTCCCAAGACCGGAGAATTGCTCTAAATATTATTTATGCCAACTGCTGTCTTCTGGCGACTTGTACCTCAGCGAAATGACTTGTCCTAATGCACTGGTCTTCAATCCAAATTCTCAAAAGTGTACCACAACTGACAAATATTCCTGTACAGCCACAACTACAACTACATCTACAACTACACAGCCGCCAAATTTGTGCGTAGCTCCTGGATTCATCTGCAACACTATCACGACGTACACTTTGTGTGCTGATCTTAACGTACCTATTGTAACTGACAGGCCATGCCCACAGGGATACTACTGCAACGAAAAGTGCGTAGTTCCATGCCTAAATAGCGTGCCTGCATGTTAATGCAAGTACTTTCCGCCACTAAGCTGCATGCAGTCATTAGTCTAAGCCGAACTCTTCCTGCTGCTGCAACTTTCCCGTCTTCTCCATGCCTCTACACCTACCGTGTACTGTGGACTTTTTGCATTGCTATTAGGAGTTCCTTCGAACGGTAATTATGAACTGAAAAAGATTTAGAAGGAAGCGGTTTTGCCTAATTTGAGGTGCTTACTTCCTTACTTATGGATCTGAGTCCTTCTTGAGGAGAAGCCAAATCTGAAGCTACTCAAAAGTTTCCCAGCATTTCATTGTACCCGAATGTTAATTACAGTGTTCACAAGAGCCCTCCACTGATCCATATCCTGAGCCAGATCAATCCAATCCATACCATCCCATCCTGTCTCTCTAATATCCGTTTTAATGTTGTCCACCCCGACAGTTCCCTGCAGGGACTGAAGAAGACCACGAAGTACTTCAGTCAGGACAGCTGATGTCCCAGGCCGACATCTACAGCATCCGCCGAATAAGTTCCAGTTGTTACCATAATCATCATCAACATACTGTCACGATTTGGGTGATTTATAAGACGGGGTTTGGCTTGATCACTCCTTTTGTACAATCGTTAGTAATTACAATAAATTACGATAACTCACAATAAATCTTCAGCTCAATTCTGATTAGATCTGATCTCTCTCTATTCTGATCTGAACTACGACTGGCCCCCTTCTGGTCTGTCTTCTCTTTTAGCCTGTCTATTGATCTGAACTCAATCCTGTTCTCCTCTTACATAGCATACCGGTATCCAAGGAAATGTGTTCCTCAATTAGTTGGTTTCCTCAATTAATTGGTTTCCAAGAATCCATCTCCATGGAAACGTGTTTCTAGCTCGCTCGTTAACAATGGGTCTACATGTTACAATACATTAAATGTAACAAGTATTATGTTCTTGGACATCACCCATCATCTTGTCTATTTTTTAAAATCCGTCCTGTTTCTTTTTCAAAACACAACGTTTCGGAGACTGGATTCTGTCCCCGTCCTCAGGTAAAACCTACTCAGTTGGGTCCAATATATAGAGCTAGTCCCTATCTCCGGAGATAGGCCCAACTGAGTAGGTTTTACCTGAGGACGGGGAGAGAATCCAGTCTCCAGAACGCTGTGTTTTGAAAAAGAAACAGGACGGATTTTAAAAAATAGACAAGACGATGGATGATGTCCAAGAACATAATACTTGTAGCAATGTACCATCATCACAGACTTTCAGATGTTACATTCAACGTAAATTGGCCATGTTTAATATTACTCTGATATATACTATATATACATATATATAACGAACCATTTACACTGTAACATCCTGGTGAACAGTTTAATATGAAAATATCATTAATGACAAAAAGCGATGCCTTTTAAGGAACGCATTCAAACAGCAAGAAAATAATTATTTGAAATTCAATTAAAATATCACTCGTTGACTTGACAATATGAGACCTCTTACGAAGCTGGCATTATGTAAGTTGAGAAATGCACCCGTTTCAATATGCAATAAGCAGGACACAAACCACAAATAAGGTAAGAGACAAACCAGACATTTTATAAAACCGTACCTATTTTCGAACTTTTATATAGGAATAAAATTATAGTTAATTGAGTAAAAATGTGTATGAAGTTCACAGGACTGAAATAAAATTTTACACTAATCAAGAAATGTAATAATTGAAACAAAACGAAAATGTGAGGACTGAGGAAGTGTTTATTCAGTTGCTGGAAGAAGAGATGGCTACAAAGTCTCGTATCTCGGCCGGATCGACTGATGATGGCGATCGTTCGGGACGGCCGTCAATGGGCAAAACAACAGAAAATGTCGCGAAAGTTAGGGATCTGATTCTGCAAGATCGTAGACTGACCATCCAAGACCTCTGTAACACCTTGGGACTAAGTTATGGTACATGTCAACGAATTTTGTCAGAGGAACTGAACATGGGGAGGATTGCGGCGAAGTTTGTGCCACGACTGCTGCAAAATGAACAGAAGCAGCATCACTTGGAAGTCTGCAGGGAACTTCAACAACAGCTTCAAGAGGACCCAAACATGGGTCACACTGTCGACACCATTTCTCAACATCGGTCCTTGCTTGGAGCCAGTAGAATCTCTGTCGAACCTTATTCAGAGTTTTGTTGACACCGAAGTGACCTCCTGACTGTCCACCGTGCAGTTCGCTCAGAACGTCCTTCACCCTGCTCCGAGGAATAATTACCTGGGCTACTTGACGTCTTCCGGTGACGGATTCCCAGTCACGCTCTAGTACGCCGTTTCTCACAGCGAGCGATTTCCACTGGGCCCAGTAGCTTTTGTACGTGGGACTCCGATCCGCGATGTCCTGCCATTCCGGTCGTTGGCCGTTTTCTACTTCCTGTAGAATAGGCCCTATGTCTGGGTCTTTTAGCTGTTCCTCTCTTAGGGTAACAGGGTCCCAGCCGGCTGCCGGTAGGGTTCCAATAACGCGTATTTGTTTTACCTCTGCCCGCGTCTCAACTTTGTGGCAGTGCGCACATTGCTCTTGGCAGGGTCGTCTAGAAAGGGCGTCGGCGTTGTTATGTTTTCGGCCCTGACGATGCTCCGAAGTGAAGTTGTACTCCTGTAGACGCTGTATCCAGCGCGCTGTTTGTCCCTCTAAGTTCTTGAAACTCATAAGCCAGGTAAGCGCAGAGTGGTCCGTTCGCAGATGGAACTGTTGTCCGTAGAGGTATTTGTGGAAATGTTCCAGTGTCCTCACTATGGCAAGTAGTTCTCGACGGGTGACACAGTAGTTTCTCTCTGCTTTGTTTAGCGTCTTGCTGAAGTAAGCTATGACACGCTCTTTTCCGTCCTGGATTTGAGAGAGAACTCCTCCAATTCCGACATTACTTGCATCTGTGTCCACAATGAATTTCTCTCCTGGCTGTGGGTAGGCAAGAATAGGGGCAGCACATAGGGCACCCTTTAGCGTTTGAAAAGCGGCCTCCACTTCTGGAGTCCACTGGAAGGTTCGTTTCTCTTCCGTTAGTTTCGTTAGTGGCTTCGCAATGTTGGAAAACCCTGAAATAAATCGCCTGTAATACGCGCATAGTCCCAGAAAGCTTCTAACTTCATGTTTATCCTTCGGGGTCGGCCATTCTCGCACGGCTTTCAACTTCTCCGGGTCGGTGGATACCCCTTCTGGTGATACAATATGCCCGAGGTATCGGACCTCTTCCTGCAGGAGTTTACACTTTTCCGGGTTAAGTTTCAGACGGGCTTCCCGGAACCTCTCGAACACTTTCCGTAAGTTGAGCATGTGCTCTTGGAATGTGCGGCCTATTACGATCACGTCATCCAAATACACAAGGCATGAATCGTACGTGAGCCCTCGTAGGACTGTCTCCATTAGCCGTTCGAAGGTTGCCGGGGCATTGCAGAGGCCAAAGGGCATGACTGTGAACTGCCATAGCCCTTGTCCTGTCGAAAACGCTGTTTTCTCTTTGTCGTCTGGGTGTACGTCGACTTGCCAATAGCCACTCTTTAAATCGAGAGTTGAAAACCATTTGGCTCCGGCCAGCGTGTCCAGGGTGTCGTCAATGCGGGGTAGCGGAAAGCAATCCTTCTTGGTGACGTCGTTCAGCTTTCTGTAGTCCACACAGAAACGGAGCTCCCCATTCTTTTTCCTGACCAAAACGACCGGGGACGACCAAGGGCTGTCCGATTCTTCTATAACACCCTGTCCTCGCATGTTGTCAAGCATTTCCTTCACTTCTGCTTGTTTTGCCAGGGGTACTCTCCTCGGTGGCTGTCGAATTGGTCGGGCTTCTCCCGTGTCTATGCGGTGATAAACTCTGTTTGTTCTTCCATAATCTTCGTTGTCTTGTGCGAAGATATCCGCGTACTCGGACACGAGATCCTCTAACTCTTGAAATTCTCCGGGGCTTAGGTGTGGCTTGGCCGCTGTGGTCACGTCCGCTAATTTCGGTGTTAGACCTGGTGCTGGTGGCCGCCCCACCTCGGGCAAAGCCACGAGTGTTACTGGCTCACAGTGCGCCAGAGGAGATCCTCTCCTGAGCTTTTGGTCCTTTTGGGTAACATTCATGACCCTCACTGGTACTTCTTGACAGTCCTGAACTAGGGTCCTGGCCACGTAAATTCCTTCAGGAGGGTGGGCCTGGGGGCTTGGTTCTACTAAACCGTTCTCTACTCCCAGATGATTCTTCATTTTAGCCATCACTATTCCCTCGCTCCGTGCGGGTATCACATGGTCTTTTGCCACTACTAAGTTAGAAGGACGGGGTCCTGCCCCAGGACTCCATAGCGATACTTCTTCTTCCGCCAGACGAAGAGTTTGGCGCCCTATATCCACTGAAGCATCATAGGCGCGTAGTATGTCCAGTCCCAGGATGAGCTCATCGGTGATATTCGCGACGAAAACCCACATCGTAATAGGTTGGCGCCCTAGGGTAAGGGTCAACAGAACTTCTTTCAGTATGGGCAGGGATCCTCCAGACACGGTCTGTAGCGAGAAATCTGGATTTGGCTGTCTTTCAGGCCATCCGGCGGCGATATCCGGTCTTACCACCGTGACGTATGCTCCAGTATCCACTGTCACCTGACACGGCTTATCACCGACCCATCCCTGGGTGACCAGACTGGTGTTGGCTTTCTCCGTCATGTCGGTGAGTGCGTAGTGTGGGGGCCTTAACGCATATGCCGGCGTTCGCCCATCTCCGCCGGCCGTCGCTCGTTTCCCGACGGTTGGTCCTTTCTCCAGCTTGTTTCCCTGTTGTTTCTGGGTCGCCATTCTGATTTCTCCGGCGATTCCCGTTTATTTCTTGGAGGTCCTTCTTTTCGGTCCTGGTGCTGTCTATTGTCATCTCCTCGTTGGGTGGGGAACGATCGGAACTTTGTGTTATCTCCGTGAGGTCTGGCTGCTACCAGTACCGCCTGCAGCTCTAGCGCTTGTCGGAGGGCCTCGTTCACCGTCTTCTCCCCTCCCAGCAGCAGCTGGAACTTTATATCGGCATCTCGTATTCCGTATGTGAAGGCTTTACTTACCTCCCTTCCTATGTGGTCAGCAGGTAGATTGGGGTAGGCACGACGGGAAAGGAGTTCAATGGCCGTGGCAAAGTCTTGCAGGGATTCTCCAGGTCTCTGCGTCCTCGTTCTTAATTGGCAGTGGTAAGCAGCTGCAAAATGTTGGTCCCCGAAACGGTCCTCTAAAGCCTGAAGTGTTTCCTCATAAGTCGTATTTGTAGGAATGCCGGGTAGTATTTCCGCCGCCCGACCCTTCAGGGCAGTTATTAGGTACGTCGATTTTTCCTTATCCGTCCATTGGTTGTGCTCTGCTACCGTCTCGAATTGTCGACGGAACACACTCCACGTTGAATTCCCGTTAAATGTCGGGGGCTGAGCTGTACTCACGACGATCGTTGATGTATTTCCCCGCTCGGCATTCATTTGTACCATGTCCAACCGTGCCTGGGCATCTCGTTTGGTTTCTTCAATTGCTGCAGATGTTTTCGTTAGCTCTTCCTGGATTTTATCTGTCCGCGCGCAGAGGGACACTTCAATCTGCTCAGTTATTTCTGACCGGAGAGTCTGTTTATCGTGTTCAAGGATCGCAAAAATGTTTTCAATTCTATGTTGGATTGTCTCATTCAACTCTGACCGCATAGATCGCATTTCTGCCTTCATTTCTTCCTTGTCTGCAACCGCCTTTTCTTGGTTAGCGTCTAATTTGGCCATTAAATCCTCTTTGTCTGTCTTCCTATTTTCTTGCATGGCCTTCATCTCTTTCAGCATACCGTCTTTATCAGTTTTTCTATCGGCGTATAATGTTGCCAGCATGATATTTGCTTTTTCTTGACTGGATTCTAATTTCGCCAGGAAACCCTCTTTGTCTTTCCTCCTATTGGCCTCCATTCGCCCTCGGTCGGCATCTGCTTTTACTTGGTTTACACCAATTTCAGTAACTTTTGGATTGCACCACGTATAAATAAATTCATTCAATTCTGAATGGCTTGCCTTTTCAATACAGGAAGATGTATATTTTCTCTATGATTTCCCGCAAGGTTAAGTATACTCTTGTTGTATTTTAGCTTCCTGTTGCACTGATTCGCGTCCCTGATGTGTATGTATTGACCGTCTTCTAGTGCACACAATCTCACTTGTCACTTCACTTCTTTTGTGGCTGCGTGTGTTGTGATTACAACGCACGCAGCCACAAGAGTAAGACACATCACATGACACAGTATACACAAAATATAGGAAGAACGACTCCCATAGCGGAAGAATGACACAATACGTGAATTTGAAATGAGAGGTATAAGATGATAAATCTTAACAAATTTTAATACATGGATTTTATTACAGGGCATGACGAATATACATTTTTAATTATTTTATAAACGACTCATGATGGCGAGCAGTGCAATAGTTTAAAGTAAATGACACACCTGTGGAAGGCACAGCGATGCCGAAACATGTAGTGAAGTGACAAGTGACCCTGTGTGCACTAGAAGAAAGTCAATACATATACATCATGGACGTTAAGTATACTCAAGAGTTAAAAATGCCATAATAACGGGCATATATGATGAAGTATAGGTTTACATTAAAATGTGGTGTTTCTGTTGAATTTTTAACGTGAATTACACTGCTTATTGCATAAATTTAGCTACAATGAGTTAAGTCTACTCATTTCTTTACCCTGCTTCACACTGCGGAAAATGGTTTCCTTCATATTCACAGCGGTGCGATATTTGAATCTCACAAATGGTCAATCTATTTAATAATGAAGTATCAGGAAGTAACCAACGGATACCAAACTTGGAAATCTTATCGTCATTAAACGGAGTCTTTACAGGCACTAAACTAAACATGCCATATATTATCTATTGCATATACTAGATGCTATTTTACAATTCTTCGTGCTTTCAGAGGTATATCGACAACATACCACCACACATAAATCTCTATATATTCATCCCATCACCAAATGCAAAAATAGCCCATTAGAATAAAAGAACACAAACGATTTACAGTGGAACCTCGCTTAACGAGCACCTCTCATAACGAGCAAAACAAAAAGTAAACAAAAGACTCGCTTAACGAGCGATGTTTCGCATGATGAGTGACGAGAGGGGAAGTCCCGGATTTTGCGCTTGCTACATCAGTCTGTGTTTAGCACTCGTCCCGCTAGCATCTTAGTGTCGCTTGTGATCACACATTTTTCCAAACTTGTGTTCAGACATATTATTTGTGATTTTTTGTTCTAAGTTTAATAACCCTTGCAAACATGTCCCCGAAGAAAAAGCCGCAAAAAGACAGCCATAAGAGAATAAAAATAACCGTAGAAATGAAACGTAAAATCACTGAAAAGCAAGAACGAGGTGTGAGCGTGGCTGATGTAGCACGCACATACAGTCGGTCTACATCAACGATTTACGCTATCCTCAAGATAGTGCATTCCGCATAGAAGGAAAGATGAAGATGATTCACGCTCCTTAACAATGCATATATAATTTTCTTTGAATAAACGTTATACATAAAATGTTTTGAGTATTTTTTCGGCATGGAACGCATTATCGTATTTTACATTAATTTATATGGGAAAAATTGTTTCACTTAACGAGCGTTCCGCATTACGAGTAAGATTCTGGAACGAATTATGCTCGTTAAGCGAGGTTCCACTGTGTATCCAGCTATGTGTGAGAAGAATCTGTGAATGAGTGAAGTGGCGCTTTCTGGAAGTTCGCAGTATTGCCGCGCGGAGCGCCCCTTGCCAGTCTCTCGCGCGATTGTTAACTACAGATCGCGATTAGAGATGGCGCTAGTTACGTTGATTGTTTGGGAAATTTCGAGTGACGCGTTCATTGATTGCATTCATTGTAATTAAACTGGGATTATAAACGAGTCATATGCTCATGCTTGTAATCATTTCCACGCAGAAGAGTCCTCTTTGGGAGCCTATAATTACTGAGCTGGTAAAGAAATTCCAGCCTCTTACGGAACCCTGAAATGTATTATCGCGTTACATACCGCTGATATTGGAATATACGCTAGTTGAATAAAATGGATGCCATCACACACTATTTTCTTTAACATACATTTTACTATACTTATCTTATTTGAACCTGGGGCTCCGTAGAGGTCTATTCGCTCAAGTTTTCACTTTTTGTTACCCGTGTATTTGTGTTACAAACCACGTCCATCTCATGTTATTTCAATCGATCAACTTAACAATATCTGGGTGACGGAAAGAGTACGAATTTCCTCAGTATGTAGTTTTCTCCAGTCTCCTCTTATTCCTTACTCCTTACGCTGCAGTTCAAATTATATGTCCAGCATTTTCTTCTCATGGACATAATTTTAAACAGAATAAAACGTTTAGAAAATAGCAGTTTACATTTCGCATAAATGTGAACCACGACACCCGCTATAAATAAAGGAATACACAAAGACAAAATTTATGGACACTGGTCTGAAATGAAGTGGTAAATACGCAAGAACCAAGTTTCTCTAGCTGAACAGAAATTTCAGATGGGTCAACATTGCAATGTCCATAGTCACAGCCAAGATTATAATTCTGGTACAAGTTCTGATAGCATGGCCGACAGAGTTCCGAATTAAGAAGGAAAGAATTAATGGGGTTAAACATATATATACAGTAAAACTTGGTTATAGCAACATCGGTTTCTGCGACACCTTGTCTATTGCGTCAAATATTCAATGGTACGAACTAATTCCTCATAAAGCAACTGTTTTTATACCTTGCTTAGTACGACATGCACAAATGCATCAACCTCGTATGTAACGTCATTTTCATTCCTGAATTTCTCTGATTATGGACATTGAACGTAATTTAGAAAGTGTGTATTGGGCAAGTAACAGGAAACAGATGAAGATAACTGATTACTGTACTCGTATCTAGGTACAGTAAGGCACAACAATTGATGTAATCTACTGTAATTTGGTGAGTAGGCCTACCTTTAATATACAGTATTAGTGCGGTGTGTATTGTCAGTGAAAAGCGCTGTAATATGTCTTTGATATTACACATTTGGGCAATTCCACGTTAATGTTACGTTAGTCTGTACTTAACTACGTATTTCACTAAAAAATGCAACATTTTAACTCTGTTTTTGGTAGATTTTTATGTGACTAACATAAGGCTACTGTGGAAGTGCCCATTTCGGTTACAACGACACTCGTTTATAACGACACTATTTTTAGGTCCCTTTGATGACGTTATAACCAAGTTCTACTGTATATATATATATATATACAGTAGAACTTGGTTATATAACTATATATGTGTGTGTGTGTGTGTGTGTATATATAATATGTATGACAGAAGTTTAAAATTAAGAGATTTTTCATATCATTATGTCAAATGTGGCCAACAAACTGATTTCCATGACACGTATTATTATTGTTGGCACAGCAGTCAAATTCAAGTACATTCAAAACTCAACAGCCGTCTTTCTCTCTATCGCAGAGGTCATTTGCTCCAGTAAGGTGTGAATGAATACTCGGCCCTTAGAATCCTTCTTTTTCCGGTCATGACAAATGCCTTCTCTTTTGTCAACTGTGTCAACTGAGTTCTTTAATTTATATCTGTTGTCGTTTCAACATAAACAACAATTAAACTTAAAAATTATTATTATCCTCTTTGAAAATCTATAATTTTCATTTCTCAATTAAATGTTTATACGTTTCATTTCTCAATAACACTTAGATACATGCTAATTAAATTATCATTATTGCTATTATTATCATTTGTTTGTTTGTTTACTTGTCTGCATTAATAATTTATGTTAATTAAATTATTACTATTGTTTCTGTTTGCTTGTCTACTTGTCTGCATTATTGTGTTTTCCTCCAATGCTTGCCTGTAATTTGTCTTTGACTTTATGTTGTGTTTGTCCATAATGTAATTACTTGTATCTACACTGTGCTCTGTCTGTAATTGGCCTTGCGGCTGTTGACTCGGCACATAAATAATAAACAATTTAACTGAATTTCCATGATTGAATAAGAGCTACTTCTATGGTCGCCATACGTTCACACCTCCATGCCTATTTATTTCCCACATATTCGTAATAGTAAATTACTGTTTTCGTCTTATTCAAGCCATTTTTGGGGCAATGCACCTCCAATCTCAAACATAAAGTAGAGGTGAATTATTAATTTCTTATGAGTCTATAATAATTTCTCTGCTTTCTACATCAAAGCACACGCCAGATATTTAGAAATTCTGTTATCCGTTCAAAGTATACGAGTATATGTAACTTTGGGGCACGCTGCACTATGACACTGGGGTCGACTGAGCCTCTAACAGAAACGAGTACCAGAAATCTTCCTGGGGGTAAAGGGAGGCCGATGCTTAAAGCTGTCAACCTCACCGCCATCTGTGAGCAGATTGTCTAGAAAATGTGAGAATCTCGACGTCTCACAACCCTGTGGGCCTTCAAGGCCTGTTACAGGGATAGCTTTGCCTTTTACCTTTTTACCACCTGCCATAAATTTCAAGACTATGTATATTACCCAGAGATTATTTTTCTATTTATTTAGTAAGATTATCAAAATAAAGAGCAGTTATTTCTCCAGACAACACTAATCGGTTGGTCTTTTTAAAGCCTTGGTTTGGTTTTCGAGCCATTTTATTTGCTGTTTCAACAGAATCGAAAAGATAAAGTTGTCTCTATCCTAGTTTATTTGCCTCGTTTTACCAGATTAAAATTTAATCTCAGCGCCCATTAATGCGATGAGATCTCATACGCCTTGTGCTACAACTCGTCATTTCGTAAACTTGTGATATGGGAAGTAAAAAAAAAAAAGTGCTACCCCTGTAACAAGCCGCCGAGGTCCATGAGGTTGTGAGACTTCGAGGCTCCAACATTTGCTAGATATTCGGCTCACAGATGGCGGTGAAGTCAACCTCATGCTCCGACCGCCCTTCATCCCCTGGAAGATCCCTGGTACTCATTTCAGTTAGAAGCTGAGTGCGGCTGGAAGAATGATGTAAACTGAAAAATCCAATGACCTTATTGGGAATCGAACCCACGAGCTTCCAACTTTTAGCATAGTGCTTCAACCAATTACAAAACCGCGTGCCCTAGTGATATGGGACGTAATAAAAAAATTAGTCTCGTGTCCAGAAGCTTCAAGGAAAGCGTCATACTGCTTTCGCACTCATGAGAATCATGAAATTTTTGGCAGAATGAATCGATTCTGAGTGAAAATTCTGATTTAATTTGTTTCTAAGCTTAATTCACTTCGAATTAAGGCTTTATCTGAAGCGGTCACAGATAACCTCAGGAAACCCGCAGGTGAGGCCGCGAGCAGAACCCGAAAGCTTGGAATCAAGAAGATATACGAATCAAGCAGTCTTCTGGGATGTGGCACCGTGTAAATGTGGTGTTAACCGACGTTTCGGAGGAACGTATCGCCTCCATCTTCATGGTAGAAGGAAAAATAAGAAATCCGCAAGCGAAAAGACCGTGAGAACCGGTACAAGCAGACTGCTACATCCCAGAAGACTGCTTTCTTCATAGTCACCGCCGTGAAAACTAAAGTGACATTCGAATCAAGGATAAAACATAGAGAGACATTGTTCTGATGATAATTCTGCGGCAAGAAGGTAGAGAAGTGTAGGAGATGGTTATATCATTGTTGGGCATGAAATTTTCACCCTGCAGTTTCCTGAGATATGACTCCGAATAGTCTGGTATATATTTACTGATGGTTTTAATCTTATCAGTTAAAAATGGAGGAAACACTTTCTTCAAAATATCCGTTAAAATCTACCCGATTTTAGGGCGACCATTCTAAGAGACGCCGATCTTCATGGGCATAACTTTATTAGGCGTTACGAGGGATCTCCTTGTAACTTCCTCACTGCATAAACAGCGGCATCATACAGAAACACGCTGCCTAGTCAAGCCTATAGGTCAGTTCAGCAGGTTAATATGGAGAAGTGTGAAGTTTAAATGAAGTGACAAGATTTTTGTTTAATATTTAGTAATGTTTCGTCTTCAATAAAAATTAAAATTAATTATATTGAAACATTAAAATTAGTGCGTAATTTTAACATGAGTATTAGATAACTTTGTTTGAATTTCTTTCTGAATTTATATGTTTGTGCGAAATGGAAATTACCCATCTCTTATCATTCTGATATAGGATCTCATAAGCTCCATAAGGATTATTGTTCTGCACCATAAAAATACTTGTAGTTTTGTTGAAAACATTTCTGTAGTACGCCTTATGTAAGCCAACTGCAAACAATTAAGTAATACTAAACTGGATGATCAAGTTTCTTTTGTTCATATTTTAACTTAATTATATCACAATAAATAAATACGAATTTATTTTTAATTTTTTCGTTTTTTTATTATTTTTTATTGTGTGACGGTCCATTAGCTGCAGATAATGTGTGTACCGGAAGCGGAAATATCGGACATGCCTCGAGATCTACGTGAAAATAAAAGATCAAGATACCTCGTATTTGAAGGTACCAGCTTCAAATTCGCCTGCATATACCGGTGATAACCATGAATAACCTTGTCAAAAATCAGGGTAATATATCAGTGACGGGGATTTACACCCGGAGAAATGTGTTCACTTTGAGGACATCTGTACGAGCTTTTTAATTGTATCCTAAGGATAAGTAATTGGGGTTTTGGTGTGTCGAACCACGGCCAAAAGGGGTCCTACAAAATCTCTAGAACGTGTCACATTTTCAGAAATCCATTCTACTCGTAAATCGGAAGAGACCAGAGTTGATATTTGCTGAAACCGAAGAAGCAGATCCGTGATCAATGAATGAAAGTATGTAAATGAACGTCGATAACATCTGAGAACAAAAACTGATTCGTAGATACCAGTACCAAACCCATGTACCATGCATAACCTTCTCACCTCATTCTCCTCAGAACCAATTTTCCCGTTCCGATCAAATATTTACCCCCAGTCAATCTATGTGCCATTTTCTCTCATTGGCATGCTCTCAGCTGTTGTTCATTTCCGTCTACCTTTACCCTTGTTTATCTGCGTGGCTTATTCTTATACCCTGAATAAGACGGCAGCAGGTTCCGACGAAACGACGGCACATTCATTCTCCCGAATCCCGGAAGACAAGAATAATCATTTTTACTTTGACGAGATCCTTGAATCTCACCTGCAGGCCTATGTAACTGTTACTATGTGTTATGTACTTTGGTATTTCTATGTAATAACTATGCAGTTAGTGGAGATGGTTTCATTATACAGCGACATATTAACATGTTATAATGGACTTACAGAACAAATTGGTGCTGACATATTTGAAACACTGACGCTTTGTTATGCTCTCCCCCACACGTTACACTAAACTAAACCTGTGACCCCAAACGTTGAATGTACACCTGCAACGTATCTGGAAGTTCATGGGTTAGAATCTCTATCCGGAAACCGTTTATCCTGACCGAATTTTTCGTGGTCTTCCTCAGTCCTGCGGAATAATTTCTGGATGGTGGGGCCTAGCACTATCGCTTCCATACACATCTTCTATAATTCATAATTTAGTAATCATCCAGCGATCGGACGCTAAGAAATACTACTTATAACGTCGTTAAACAGGACAAAATATACAACCTGTAACACATACGAACTTCAGGTCTCATATAAAGCAACGAGGAAAAAAGAAGCCGCAGGTAGAGCGCTCCGCTTGGCTTATCATCCAACCCTGAAAACTGAGGCTATATATGCGTCCGAAACGTCGGGCTGTCTCAGACCTATACTGCGTTACAACCCGAACACTGCACTCGTCAAAGATATCTTGCGTGACACGTAGAGCAGCATCTGACATCTATTGGAGGAAAGTGTAACTGTCGCTCCGAAGCGAGAGATCGGGGCGCGAAATCACGCTAAATATTCTCGCAAGCTATTTTCAAATTTTACTTGCCATGTTTTAAATGGAAATCATGAAGATGTAAGAAAACACCTTCACAGGCCGCGCAATAGCTCAAGCGGTTAGTCGCTGGTTTCCCACCGCGGTGGCTCGGGTTCCATCCCGGGGTCTAGTCAAGTGGGACTTGTGGTGGACAAAGTGGCGCTGGTGAGGGTTTTCTCCTAGTACTTCGGTTTCCCCTGCCAATCTTCATTCCACCAAATTCTCCGTCATCATAATCACCCGGGGCAGGCTACAATGGACCAATCAGTGGCCGCCGTGCCGAGTGGACCCAGTTGGACTACAACCCCCACTAAGCGAATTAAAAAAAAAAACACCCACGCAATCACAGGAGCAAGACACAACAAAGAGCACAATACACATGAATGTAGGAAGAGTGCTCCCACAGAGGTGGTTTGGCGTGATTCGCGTATTGAGATACGACGTAAGGATGACGAATCCTGAAAAGTTTTAATATTTAAAATCTATTATTATATATGACGAATATATATTTTAGTCATTTTAGTATGAAGACATCAGGGCATGCAATGCAATAGTTAGACGAACATAGAGAAAACGCACCTGAAGATGGCACATTAGTGCTGAACCATGTAGTGCAAAAGAGAAGAGTAAGGTGAAAAAGTGTATGCACTGTAAGACAGCATAAATCATGAAAAAAAAAGACACCTTCACAATGATGAATAGCAAACTGTTATACCAATTTAGAAACTAAAGTTTTTCTTTTTCATTTAACCAACCAATACCATATTTTCGTAAAACGAGTATCTAGGCTGAAAAAAAAACTCTCGGAGTGCCAACTGTATCGTACATAATTCTTAACTTCTTCATTTCGCGATGAATTTCCCACTTAAAATACACGGATTATATCCATTGGCTCGATACACTCTAGCAAAGGTGTGACCAGGAGATACTTTGGTAAAATGGGGTTTTTAAGGTTTTACCAATGCATTATGACGTAATGGAGGTCTCGTAGTCATCTCAGAACATCAGTAAGCGGTCCACCAAGGACAAGACGGTTGAAGCGGGTAGCGTGCATGCAGAAGTAGTAACTACAAAATTTTAGTTCAAATATCCGAAAGAAAGAGACTGAGAGACTTAGGAGCAGACGGAGGGAACGGTATTAAAATTATTTTAGGGAAAAAGTTGGAGGAAGCCGATTGGTTTAATTTGGCTCTGGGAGGGAACAGCGGCGGTATTTTGTAAACACGATAAATCTGAATTTCGTAAAAGGCGGAGAATTTCGTCAACGATCACTATCTTCATAGAAATAATAATTATATTGCATCGAATAAGTGTTAATAATTGCATTCATTTGGACAGGATGGAATATACCGATATCAGCTAAACCTTTAGGCCCATGTTTCCTATAATACATCCACATAGACCGAAGAGGTAAAGACCTAGACAAAACAACAAACGTTTATCGAAACCCGTTTTGAATTACAGTCCATGCAGAAGAAGACCCACTGCTAAACAAGCGTCCTGAAGCCGGAACGCAGCTATGTGTAAACCTATACAAAACACAATAATGAGGGTATGAGGAAGTTCAGTAGAGCACCCCTCTATGTCGGATGTACCTTGCACCTGATTACGTCACAACAGCGGTATAACAATGATACCTTACTCTAGGGTACTTAGGGCCGCGCCGTAGCTCAAGCGGTTAGTCACTGGCTTCCCACTGCGGAGGCCCGGGGTCGATCCCGGGTCTGGTCAAGTGGGATTTGTGGTGGACAAAGTGGCGCTGGGGCAGGTTTTCTCCGAGTACTTCGGTTTCCCCTGCCAATCTTAATTCCACCAATTGCTTCACAATCACCCTCACCTATCATCTGGGGTTTGTACAATAGGCCAAAAGTGGCCGCAGGACAAGGGACTTAGTTCCACCCCACTAGCAATAAAAAGAAACACCCTACCTGGAGGTCCAGGTCCCTGTATGTATTTCCCCCAGAGACAGGGTGGCCCAGTTGTACCCCCAGGCGCCGGATTCCCTCTTTGCTGCCTACTAAGACGCTCAGAGCCACGGCGGAGGCGCTCTAACCCGCCTGTACATGGAAATCAGTTCTCTCTGCTGATGCATAACAGTAGAAGGTATTCTGATGAAGGCATTACTATGCAACGGACGTTGCGTCCGTCTGGCAATAGCAAGGAGGAATAATGACTGACAGGTGCAAGAGTAGGCGGAGGAGCGGAGGGAGGTCGCAGTGAAAACGAATACTGGCGTTTGCCAAGAAGAAAGCTGCAATAAAAGAGGCAGCCATATGAAGGGCATGTGAATATATGCACCGGAACGCAATATCACCCATGAAGTGGGTTCAAGTGCTAAGGTTCCTAGTTCGTATTCGAGATGCGCAAAATTCGAATCTCAATCGGAATATTCACTATCCGGATTGAGGTGTATCATTGTTTTCCTTAGTCGCTCCAGGAAAATTTGTAATAGTACATTAAATTTCACCACGACCACTTCCATCCACATCCTTTCAGTTCATTGTTCACTGTCATACATCAACTAATTAACGTTGTTTAAGAGGAGTTACTGACAGACTACAGAGGAGCAACACTGAAAATAGTTCTTCAAGGAAATCACGCCAAACACGTTACTGTCGGAATTGCAATGCACGTAGGTAGGAAGTGGGGGCATATGGCAAGAATAAAAGAAATAATAAGAGGAAACATGAAATAAACAAGGAAAAGACATATGGAAGGAAAAAAGCAATGGACGAAATGACGCTGGTTTCTCCGAGTTCCTTTGACTTTCCCCTAATAATTATAATTCTACTACTGATCCATATCCATTTTTATCGCTCCATAAAGTGTGTGTTAGGCCTGGTCAGGCACCATATTATCATGTCCTTGGCCTTCAGGTCTGACATTGCACTTGATTGGCTGCAGAGTGCCTCTTCTTCGCCCAAATCAGTTGTTGCAAGTACCGCGTACTCATCTGTTCATACACAGGCTGAGTATGTAGCTGACGCCATTTTCTATTCATGAGTTAGAAACTGTGAGACTGGGAATCCCAGCGGAATTGCCGCCAACTCAACAACAATCACAATCTTGTATGTGTTCCTCTTCCTGCACGATCTGGAGTATTTCCAGAAGCGACTTTCAGAATGCCTTATGGTCAGTTGTATCTCATCCAACATGGATTACCAAAATATCTTAAAGACTTACTACCTCTGAAGGAAACAACTTTGTAGCCTATACAACAGAAAACTAAAGTTCCATATACTAAGGTGAACTTCAATACTCAGATAAAGTTCCATGTGTTTGACACTCTGATACATACCCTTACCTTCAAGCTGAAAATGCTGATACCGTGAATCATACATCTACATACAAACTGATAAGGAAATGTTATGTTATATTACGGCCGGTCACGGTAGCCGAGCGGTCTAAGGCATGCACTGTCTTCGCTCGCTCGGAAGCCGGGATCGTGGGTTCGAATCCCACTGAGGGCATGGATGTTTGTGTGCGTTTTTCTGTGTTTGTGTACAGGTAGAGGCCTTGCGACGAGCTGATCACTCGCCCAAGGAGTCCTACCGAATGTGTAAGATCTAGAAAAACCGAAGTGAACGGAGTTCATGGAGGTAGGCCTAGGAAATAAAGAAAAAATTATATTACGAATATAATAATATTGTAACGTGTTTGGAGTAGGTACTTCCATGGTAACGCAATGACAGTGGGCCGTTGCGTACAGAACGCCGAAACAACGAACGCGTTTCCCCGGAGATTGACAACAGAAGGCTCGTTGCGCAACTAAGGACTGTCGCAACGGCAGAAACTGAACCGTTTCCGGTTTCCGGTCCGAAGAACGCCTATATAAGGGGGCAACGTACCAGATATTGCAGAGATTTCTTTTATACCCTGCGAGTCGTAGGAAGTGACGAAAAGGGAAGTCCCAAATGCGAGACAGTAAAATATGGTTCAAGTCCCAAGGGACTCGGATCCAAGAAAGACTGAGCTGGCAAGAGCCAGCAGCATATACAAAAGACAGACCCGTCCTCTCGTCAGAGAGGGCGCTCCACAGAAACAAGACCGTAACTCTCAAACTGTAATAATTAATAACTGGTCATGAACCCCAGATGGGGCTCGACACCAAGACTTACTGACTGACTACCGGTCAGTCGCAATGTGACTTTGACTTTGATATCGCAGAGTTGGGTAGACCAGTGTTGAGCCAGAAGTCAGTCCTAAGAGAGTCGCCGTCGAAGGCAGTCTAGTATTCGCCGAGATGTAGTGGAAGCAGTAATTGTGATACTGCAAGTGACAATAATTGTAAAGTGTGTGAGTGTAGAAGCGAAGCACAATAAACATTTGCTACACTCTTGATGGCGTGAAGTTATTTGTCGCGTGACATACCCAACACGTGAAAATATAATATTAAAATTATTTCATATATATCAATAAGCAAGATCAAAAAGTTTTTGACAATGGTATGTCTCAAAAATATTATGTTTCTGGACATTATCCATCGTCCTATTTTTATCTAACACACCTCATGTTTTTATTTAAAAACACAATGTTTCGGGGACTGGATTCTCTCTCCGTCTTAAGGTAAAACCTACTCGGTTGGGTCTAATCCATTGAGCTAGTCCCCATCTCCCGAGATAGGGAAAATCTCTCTCGAGTGGTTTAAGATGAGTAGACTTAATGACTGAAGCTAAATCGGTTTGTGAACGAGGTGTTTAGATGAAGAGGAAAATGTCTAGGAAGGACTCGGTTGTGTGTATTTAGAGACATCTGAAACCTGTTCTACTAAATCAGGGATGGCGAATCACTTAGGAGTTTTCGCAGTCAAATTAACGAATGCAGCAAGTCACCTAAATGCAGTATCCAAAACCACGGTAACAAACGTCTTCACAAAAAGTTCATATTTCTTGAAACTGAGATTCTCATAACAGGGACTATGAAGAGCCCTACCTTTTTGGATGTTATACCATGTAGCCGGGTAGAATTTTACCGTTGTCTGGGAGGAAAGTTCTGCCTCCTTCTTCGGGATGGAAAATACTTTGAGCAAGAATCAGTCTGAGCTCAACTCTATGCTTGCGTCTTGCTTAGCGTATATTCCATCCTTAAATTGGATGCAGTTCTTTCCTTTCAAACACTGGTAAACCTACCAGACTCCACGGAGTTTCATCCCATGAAACAGTCCTCTTCAAGGCTTTACGTTTATGTATTCAGTTGAGATAACATGTAATTTAAACAGGATCAGACTCGCTGAACATCAAGTTGTCGCTGAAAGAGCCCCGAAAATTAATTTCCTTAAATTTAAATTTATTTTAATTAATAAATTTACATGATTCCTATTTGCGTATCCTAATCTTCTATATTTCAGCCCTACATAATTGATTTTCCTATTTACATTTAAAATTATATAAATATTTCCTACATCCTTCAAATAACACCTGTTAATCAATCACTCACTCATGGAGTTGAGCCCTACTTGAGAAGCTGCCAATTGTGCAGCTACTTAAGAACTTCCCAGCATTTTAAGGAACCCGAAGGTTCATTACCGTGTCCACAAGAGCCCTCCAGCAGTCCCTATCCTGAGCCAGGTCAATCCAATCCATGCCATCACATTCGATCTCTCTGAGATCCAGACGCCATGTTGTTATAACCCACAAGACCCTACTCTGCTTGCTGTTTGCTTGGCCTACATTTCGACCCTGTATATTTCACCGAAACGTCTATAATTTCTACACAATTACATGGCTTATCATCATAGAAATAGCAGCCTGACGTTCTGATATTTGTGAGTATGAAGATCACTATATCTTGGGATGTGACGTAGTGTAGTCTGGTAGATATTCAACCAAGGTTCCTCCGAAACGTTCGTCATATCCCAGAAATCAGTTGTCATAAACTTTTAGGTAACTAAATTTTATTGGAACCTACCGGACCACCCGAAGAGAACGGTAGTGTGGTGAGTACGTTTAGAATACACGTGTTATGAGCGAGCTCTTAGAATCAAGAGAATTGTGTTGTGAGGAACTGCAAATTTTTCATTCATTCTTGTAGACGTCAGGAACGCGTGGAGTAATGTGAAAAGTTTCCTGCAAATTGGCAGCTTGCCTATGCATTCCTCATATCCTATAATTAATGTTCTATATTCAAGGTCACGAAAGTTGGACCAGTTTAAGCGACCGACTATTGCAATTCTTGTTTATTGGTGAAATCGTTGGAGCGGCACTTCTGGTCTTCACTTGCAAATATCTAACCGCATGTGTACTGTGGCGCTCGTGTCGCTCCTGGTACAATTACACTGTCAGAATGATCTGTTTGACAGTAGCGCCTTTTCCACTCCAGGCTCAGTTACCGGCTGAGTCTAATTTGATGTACGTGACCAGCCTCGTGAGGATAACTGGGGAGCTATTTCAAGGAAATAGAGGATCTGGTCTAGAAAACCGAAATTAACGGCCGTGGGGAGTCGTTGCGCTGACCACGCGACACCCTCTATCCGTTAAAGTTGTCACTAACTTCGCCGACAAGCGGCGGTCGCTAGGTCTGTATAGTTCGCTTGCGGACTAAAACCATGGCGTTTCTCTTTAGGTTTATTTAGTGGTCTTCTCGGTGACGAAACCACGTAGACAGGCCACTTACAACGCTACATATGTCAGGCCAGAAAATTCCAATTTGGGTCTTTGGTTGCTTATCAGCTTCAGCGGGTCCTTCGTGGATTATTTAGCAACTATTTCAGTACGGCTTTCCATAGCGTTAAATGATAACATGACTAATGAATGGGAATCCGAAAGAATTTGGAAGCAAGAAGTTGTAGTCTAATCACGATATTATTCCGAAATTTGCGAGGAGGGGTCATGGACGAGATTCGAAGCAGTGAATTCCAGGATACAAACCTAGAGCATTACCCCTAGATCAGTGGTTCTCAACTTTTATCAGACCGCAGCCAGGTAAATCATTTTTTATAAGACATGGATTTTTAGCTTATGATGAAAATAGCGCCAGGTACCGAAAATATTTCTTCAACTAAAATCAGATGACAGAAGGTGCTACCTCTGTGGTCTAGCGGTCAGAGTTCCTGGCTACAGATCTAGAGGTCCCAGATTCGATTCTCGGCTCTACCACATTTTTCTGAGGAGTAGTGGGCCTGGAACGGGGTCCACTCAGCCTTGTGAGGATAACTGAGGAGCTATTTCTAGGAAATAGCAGCTCTGGTCTAGAAAACCGAGATTAACGGCCGTGGGGATTCGTTGCGCTGACCACGCGATACCCTCTATCCGCTGAGTTTGGCACTAACTTCGCCGACAAGCGGCGGTCGCTCGGTCGGTATACTTCGATTGCGGACTAAAAAGCCACTGAAGATGCCCAACATGTGTGTAGTATAATGACACATCTACATGCCGAAGTTCTACCTGCTTAATTTAGGTTGGGAGATATTATTGATTTGTATTTAGATGAACGTTTTAAGGGAACTGTCATGATCTATTTCAAAGTGCAAAGGAAACTGGTTCAAAATGAAATCACAAGGGACCTGATATTCTGCTTTGAGATATGTTTTCGTGTAACACAGGTCCGACCTACAGGTTTAATATCCAACAACATTTTCCTTATGAAGGTGTACGTCTGACATCGAACCACTAGGCAGTGTTTGATGGTACGTATAATACTATAACATTGCGCCTACACTCGCCGAACATTAGACATTTTCATTTTAAATTCTTTCGTCTTCTCATTTGCTTAAGCCCATCCTTCCAAGTAGTCACTTCCCTTCAGGTTCAGCGAAAGAGCAGCACTCGCTGATATAAATTAAAAGAGGAAATGTAAATTCAGAAAATTGAAAGTTTTGGCGTCCATAATTATACTACAGATATTTACTATATTAAATTAGTATTCCTATAACGAAGTGTAAGAAAATGGAGCCGCGTCCACACCAGACACCATATAACACGAGCCTTATTTCGGCAAAAACTCTTTATAATTCACGATATCCCATGCGAACTATTACTGATCTAATAACATAATTTTGTGTATCGTATATCTTAAATTATAATGAGTCCCAATAATTGATGTCAGCTGTTATTATCAAGGTTCATACTGCAGTGAAACTTCTTTGGACGATCAGTTGTATCAATACGGAGTTAATAACCGACGTTTCGGAGACTGATTCTATCTCAATCAGGAGTCGATGCGATGAATGTCAAGGTGAGGCCGCGATATTAAAAAAATCAACCTCTGATAACGGTGACAGAGATATCTCCGAAATTTGGATGCTGGTACTAACTCCATTTTAACATGGCTGATCCCCATAGAGGACTATAATATATAGTCGCCATGAACTCATCAAATTATATAAAGTATTTACTTTATTTACTTGTATTTCAGCAATTTCTTTTCTTCTTGCAAGCATCGCGTTAAAGTAAACTACAAAAAACTTTGGTTTATTACTGTCTAGTATATTCTCCTGTAGCCGGTCACGGTAGCCGAGCGGTCTAAGGCATGCACTGTCTTCGCTCGCTCGGAAGCCGGGATCGTGGGTTCGAATCCCACTCAGGGCATGGATGTTTGTATGCGTTTTTCTGTGTTTGTCTACAGGTAGAGGCCTTGCGACGAGCTGATCACTCGCCCAAGGAGTCCTACCGTATGTGTAAGATCTAGTAAACTGAAGTGAAACGGAGAGTTTCATGGAGGTAGGCCTAGGCCCAAATTGGGGCTGTAGCTCCACAGAGAGAAAATATACTCCTGTAAGAAAGCAAGCCCTACCGGTATGTACAGAGAGCTATTCGGATTAACGCATCCAATTTACTGATGAAATCAGAACAATTTGAAGATTTCCGTCTCTATAGTTCGACCAGACTACCTAGTCCAAGCGCCCCGTTCCTGTTCGAACTACATATGACAACAGACGGCGAATAACAAAGTTTAGCCTTTAGAGTTACGTTGTAGTTCCTCCTGTCCTCTCGCCTCAGCTCAGCTCCTGTTCCATTCAAAGTCACTGTATCGACTCACGTGACACCGCTGTATCTTCAATATTTTCACGCGAGGACTAGATCCACTGCTCTCATTGTAGCTATAGACCTTACACGTTATAGCACTTGAGGGATACTTTTAAGTCACGATTTCACTGATTATACACGTCATGAACTTGAAATGTTATGAAAAGATAGCGTGATAGAATAAGCATAACATTAACAGTTAAGAGGCGACTTTCTTCGGCAAAGGTCGACACTGCAGTCCTTACCGACAGCCTGTAATACGGATTGAAACATGCTTTGCACTCTCATGAATTCTGTCATATTTTCATAACGCCATATATGTGATTAGTTTGCATTTGTTTTCCATGAAAATGTGAAATGGACAACCATTGCGACGAGCACTGCCATGTTTAGACTAACTAAATATATAGTTTGGGCGTAATATTACTAAGGAATATGTGACAGCTTTTGAATTATAAACACTTTCTCATGAGGTTTACTGGTCTGCTGCTATGTAGGAATAGCACCATGAACTCCCAGAGAAAAACATTTTCTAATCTCTTAACTGGCCGGTCACGGTAGGCGAGCGGTCTAAGGCGTGTACTGTCTTCGCTCGCTTGGAAACCGGGATCGTGTGTTCGAACTCCACTCAGAGCATGGATGTTTAGTTTGTGTGTGTGCGTTTTTCTGTGTTTGTGTACAGGTAAGGCCTTGCGACGAGCTGATCACCCGTCCAAGGAGTCTTACCGAATGTGTAAGATCTAGAAAAACCGAAGTGAATGGAGAAGTTCATGGAGGTGGGCCTAGGCTCACTGGGGCTATAGTGCCAAGGAAAAAAATACTCTTAACTGAATATATTTGCACAGCGCTTAAAATGCATTCCTGTTGTCCCCTATGGAATGTTAGAAAGGGTGGTTCAGACATATGTCTGGCCCTGATAATAAGAAATATTCGGCAATGGCACCAATTTCCACCTCTCTGTGTGTGAGTGATTGCTTGCTTAACTCTCACGCGCAGGAAAGGAATGCTCGCCATTGCACTGCGGTTAGGTCCGGCAGTAAAATATCTTCCTTCATCCCTGACCCATTTCTCCAGGTAGAGAAACGCGTAATCTTCTCTTCGGGTGAAGCAAAAAAGAGGGTAGGAAAACTCCAGACATCTCATGACATTGGGATGAGGGCTACAGCCCTTGTAAAACAAACAAGTTCTGTAAAATGTGAACATTTTTCATTCTCTTTGTCGAGGAAGAACAAGCTGCAAATTCAAACTGACGGATGCATAGGCCTATGTTTAGTGCTTTTTCGAGAAGTGAGAGGCTTGATGTTACTAGCTACGTAATTTGAATTATCAGTTGCTTTCTTACTTTTTATTTAATTAATTCATCGACGTTTAAATCCTCGCTGCATTCTAAACGTCTGTCTCCTTCTTTCCTACCCTTCCTTTTTTTGTCATTCCTTTCTCGGCCTCTGTTTTGCACTTATTATTTCTCTCTCATTTTGCGCCTTCTTTTCTTTCCTCCACGCGCTCTTCATACAAGCTATATTTTGTAAATATATGAAGGGTCTGAGTAGTAACGATTCTTAGCGTAAGAATAACACCGAAAGCTTCTGCTACCGTGAGCACGGTTTTCTAGAATAAATACAAACAATTATCTGATTCGAAATATTCGGGACGACAAATTTTACGTCAACATTAGTCCTATTTTCAACCGTTACAGAAATAATTACTCACAATTGTTGAAATGCAAATAAAATTTCTGATGTGAAAATACATTTGATACACATACATATATTAATATATAATGTAGGAATATTGTAACATGACTTTGCATACATATTACACGTAACACAAAGCGCGGGAAAAAGCAATACGGTGTAGTATGTCACGATACAAAGAAAAAGTTGGCTGAAGCGGTGAGGCTTCAAGTTTTTTGGTGGGGGTGTTGCCTGTTTCGAATCGCGAACAGAACCCCGGATATCATAATCTTCCTCAGTCTCTCAAGGTATATAACGGGATAGCACTAGGATTTTCTCTTATATTAAGTCATAACTTCTTCCTTATATACCCCTCCCACTTCATTACTATCATAGCGTTACCGGTACCGTCGCTAAACTATCTACAGACACAAACACATGGAGATATGGTGCAATAGCTCCCACCTGGAGCATAGGGCATCCGTGAAACGCTGTTTAGTTTCAGTTTCTTAACTCACAATATCTGAAGACCTCCTTGGAGGGGCGATCAGCCCGTCGCAACACCGCTACCTAAACAGAATAAACGCACACAGACATCCACGCCTTGAGTGGGATTCGCACCCACGATCCAAGCGTTCCAATGGGCAAAAACAATTCATGCTTTAGACCGCGCTACCACTGTGATGGGCATGTTGCGATGTACATTACACAATTTGCTGGATTCGTGACAGTTCGGCTACAAGTAGGCAGTTCCTTACTGCAAAAGACATTAGAAACTGTAAAGGAACTTGTATGTGTGGGAATGTATTTGTTTCCTTGACATGTCCGTGTTCCTGCGGCAAATGGTGCTCAGTTGCTGTTACACTTTTCAGCCCTCCTGCCAGGCAACCACAATTATTCTGTGAGAGAGGCTGGGCAGTCGGACACTCTCTCCAAACTGCTGACTCCCGTTTCTGCAGAAGAGAGCCAGGCTTGAGCCGCTGTCACTACAGTAAGGGCATAGTAGGGGATTTCCATTCAGCAGATGATAATGTTTTCTTGATTACGAAATTTGCTGTTAAAGAATTACAAGTTTAATCGCCGCTAATCACATAACATTATGATTAGAATGATCAAGTCAAGGAGGATGAGGTGGACAGGGCTTGTAGCAGGAATGGGAGAGGCGAGGAATGCATATAGAGTATTGGTGAGAAAGCCAGATGGAAAGACACCACTGGAAAGACCAAGTCGTAAGTGGGTGGACAATATTAAAATGGAACTTAGAGAGATAGGATGGGATGGATTGAATTGGTCTGGCTCAGGATATAGACCAGTGGATCTTGTGGACACGGAAATGAACCTTCGGGTTCCATAAAATGCTGGGAAATTCTTGAGTAGCTGCAGAATTGGCGGCTCCTCAAGAAGGGCTCAGCTCCATTAGTGAGTAAGTAAGTAAGTAAATCACAAAACATTTTTTCTCTCCTCTTTCTCCCATTTTGGAGCATAGGGCTGATTTCTGAGTTTCATAATCATTTTTACAGAGGTAGGATTCCTTGGACGGGTGATCAGCTCGTCGCAAGGTCTCTACCTAAACACAGAACAACACAAACACAGAATAAACGCATACACGCACAAAACATCCACGTCTTGTGTGGGATTCGAACCCACGATCGCGGCTTCCGAGCGAGCGAAGACAGTACATACCTTAGACCTCTAGGCTACCGTGACCGGCTAATCACAAAACATGAACAGGTTGGAACTGCTCTGTGAAAGCACTCGCGTCTGATTTCGGCCGGGTTTCGTGTTAGAAAAATTGTAAAGAATTCCCCTAGCATCTCCGCCCGAAAGCTGTAGTAGAATCCTGAAATGTACTATGGTGGCCGCCTCATTCTGCATCCTTACCCAATCATTTAGTAGTTTCTGCCCAACTTGTCCGATATTAAGTAATGTCTTCGGACGGCCGCGCCATAGCTCAAGCCGTTATTCGTTGGCTTCCCACCGCGGCGGCCCGGGTTCGAGCCCGGATCTAGTCAAGTGGGATTTGTGGTGGACAAAGTGGCGCTGGGGCAGGTTTTCTCCGAGTACTTCAGTTTCCCCTGCCAATCTTCATTCCACCAAATTCTCCATCATCATAATCACCCGGGGCAGGCTACAAGAGGCCAATGAGTGGCCGCCGTGCCGAGTGGACCCAGTTGGACTCCACCCCCACTAAGCGAATTTAAATGTCTTCGGTTAGGAGACATCACACAAACGTTTAATAATCGCCACTAAATGCTGTTCTGAATTACTTATATTAATTAATGGAGTTACGAAAGGTTAAACGGAAAGTTACTGCACCATCTATATGAAGTCTTTCAAGTGGCCTATTTCTTTGACGTTTTTAATTAAAAATATGCACCAACCTCATTTTTTCCATTCATGCTACAAGCCTTATTATCCCATCTTTACCACGTAAGCTTGAAATACATTAAAAGCAGTAGCCGAAGAATAAAAACTGTCAATGAATATTGATTCTCGCAGCGATGATTATGAAGATTTTTCTGTCATGCAATCCGGTAATAACCAAGCGACGTTTCGGAGGAACACGTCGCTTTCATCTTCAGGGCTGAAGAGTAATCCGTGGAAGAAACCATCTTGAAGCAGACATCAACTGAAGCTCTGAGGGCCTCAAACCACACGTAAATATCCTCTGTGGGAAAGTTACTAACCGCTTCGCTCGTCGATTCGAGAGCTTAGTATCGAGATGGACAGACTCCTTTGTTACGTGTCCTTCTGCCTGAAGTGCAGGGACTTCGCTGCTTTCCGTCTTCCTCATTGGGGCTTCTTGATTAGCTCAATCTTCACTTCTGAAGGTGAAGGATATATGTTCTTTCGAAACACTGGTTAACTTCCACCTGAGTGGAGTCTAAAAGACAAACTATTCTTAGCTGAATAATTAATATCACTTTTCTGATTTTATTACCCCTATTATCATTATGAATTCGACTTCTTTTGGCATTTCCTTCCTCAAGTAGCCCCATATTGATTAGTGTTGCATTTTTTAAAGATTTGTTGCAAAACTCCCATGCCATGGGATCTTCTTACCCGTGATTACTAGAGCTGTTTAGATAGAGCAGTTTACCCTGTATTTATATCTATATAATTTTTTTAGAAACTTTTAACAGTTTTTTTGTTCTTTTAGCGCACGGGCCTATGTTTTCTCCGAATAAATTAACGTCACAAGATAACACGTTTCACATGCAAAATAAACACGGCTGAAAATTGATGCGGGGGCCATGCATAGCTGACAACTTAGCTTTAATAGCTGGCATCAACTTGAATAGCAGATGATGAGGGGGTGGGGCTGAGAAAAATTCTTCGCTCCGGGGCCCGCAATTCTTCATGGTGCCACATATGTCATTAATGCGTCAGCATAGAAGATCGAGATTATCTGCGTGAGGGATTTCTTTTACTGACATACAGAAACTTACATCGAGCGTTAACTTCAATTTCTGCTGTTGCACTTCAGTTATTTCTCCGAAGCATTAGACTGTCTTCAATCATAACTTGTGTCTTCTGACTTCTTACCCTGAACATACTTTTATCTATTTGGATATTAAGCACGTTTCCAAATCAGAATACTTGATAGAAAAACAAGAACCAAAGACAATTTCAGTTCACCTGAAAATTTTGTTGGCAGCAGTGTTCATGAACAATATGAATATTCCTTCATCTACGAAAATAACTAATTAATTAGTTGACTTCTGGGCAGTGGTAAAAATGTGACACTTACTTACTTACTCATGGAGCTGAGCCCTTCTGGAGGAGCCGCCAATTGTGCAGCTACTCAAGAATTTCCCAGCATTTTATGAACCCGAAGGTTCATACCGTGTTCACAAGAGCCTTCCACTGGTCCCCATCCTGAACCAGATCTATCCAATCCATACCATCTCATCCTATCGCTCTAAGATCCATTCTAATATTGTCCACCACCTACGTCTTGGTCTTCCTTGTGGTCTCTTTCCTTCTGGCTTTACCACCAATATCCTATACACATTCCTCGTTNGTTCTGGACTGAATGGTAGCAAGCATTACCCGAGTTCAATCGCCTCTTAATTTCCTCCTGAATCAGGTTTCGATCTGTTATCGTTGTTCCCAAATATGTGAACTGTATCACATTTTCAAAACATCTGTTTCCTATCTTTATGTCATGATTTTGCCCTGCATTTTGGTGACGAGACAGCAACATATACTTAGTTTTCTCTGTGTTTACTTCTAGAACAACCTCTTTACTTGCGTCAATTAAAGTTTGTGTGTTTGTCTTTATGGTATCTACATTATCACCCAGTAGATTCACATCATCAGCGTATACCAGCAGCTGATGTGTCCCGTTTAATTTCAGCCCCACCTGGTTTCCCTGGACTTTCCTAATTGCATATTCTAAGGCAAAGTTGAAAAGGAGTGGCGATAAAGCATCTCCTTGTTTTAGACCATTCTGGATAGGAAATTTATCAGACAAATGTTTACGTACGCAGACTTTACTACACGTTTCGTTTAAACACATTATATCAAGCTAACTAGTTTCATGGGTATCCCAAGCTCTATTAGAATATTGTACAATACTTCCCTCCTAACTGAAGCATAGGCTTGACACTTCTTGTATAAAGGTCCCATTCACATTAGGCACAAACGAGAAACAGGCTCAGTAAACCGACTTTTTTTTGTGACCAGATTTTAAGAAAACTAAAGAAATTTATGTAAAAGTACGGCGATAACTGTAGGAGACAGTTATGATGAATGATAAATGGTGAAAGGATAGAAATAGAGGGACGAGCTTGACTGATGATCTCCCATTTATTGTAATATGTGCTTAGTGTAAAAAACAGATCTAGCAGTGTATCCGCAACAACCGAAGAATTGTCATTTATGAAACTAGGTGTAAATCGTGCAGTAATTCTGCTTCTGTTAACGGGGTCGTCAAAGAATTACAATTGTCCTAACAAATTTATGACAGCTTATGGACGGTGTTAGCCTGTAAACCAGACTATAAATTAATACAGAAACAATCAGTCAAAAGCGTACTCATGGCACTTGTCTGTGAATGATGGAATTGTTTTGCAAATTCTTCTTTAGAATTAAGCCTTCTGGCGTGTTCTGACTCAGAATGAATTCTGAGCATGCAGATCAAGACATCATCAAGGCCTATCTGAAGGCCTTTACCGACACAGGAATGCATTGCACAGACAAATGTTTACGTACATCCGTGGCTGTAATTGGACCATGTTTACTTAATGCTTTCAATAGCTCGGTTTATATAGCGCCGAAGGACTGGATGGTTAATAATAACCTGGAAGTGATGGAGACGGACTCGGGCGTGGCCAACTTGAGACACTATTCCGACCCTTGTTTGGAGGGACTTACAAACAACGCCAAAAATCTCAAATTGGATATCCCGTCCCCGAGCCTGGATTTGAATACTGTGCCTCCAGAAAACGGAGCAGGAATGCCGGATCTTGCCGTTTGACTGGATCAAGACTACAGTATGTGCCTTAAACTGCCGTCCCTTTCGACGGTTGTAAAATTATTCAAAGAGATATTAGTGAGCCGGTCACGGTAGCATAGCGGTCTAAGGCATATACTGTCTTCGCTCACTCGAAAGCCGGGATCGTGGGTTCAACTCCCACACAAGGCATGGATGTTTGGTATGTGCGTGTGTTTGTTCTGTGTTTAGGTATAGCTTTGCGACGGGGTGAACACTTATCTAAAGAGTCCTGCCGTCTTTAAATTATCGAAATGGAAAAAAAAAAAAACATCGACGCTGTAAGGTAAAAGAGGAACGGAATTCAATTAGTTGAGGACCAGCGTTGTCTGCGAGAGACTGCGACTTTCCTACTGAATAATTCACATTGCTCATAAATACGTGAAGCACTCGTATGTGTAATTATCCACTCAAAATGTGCCTAAGTTATTCCGTTAATTCTAATTTGTAGCAGCCTGTGGTTTGCGCCATCCGACAAATTAACCTGAACGCAGGTGATGAATTACTATTTATGAAACACAGTGTCAGGCTGTTATTAAGTCTATCAGTGGATCAAACCAATTTAACGAAGCTTACGAATCGGCAATTCATCTAATCAGCTAACTGCTGAACCAATCAGAGAGCCCGAGAGAAGTCATTTAGTTCTGTTGGGGAAAGTAAATCGTACACATGAACCAGCAGGTTGCGCGAGTGGCTGACCTCCATACAGTCAGGTGGAAGAAAACATGGATTAGGCCTTTCTGTCTTCATGCTCTCAATTGTCGTCGGCAAACAGATAAACCTTATAGTTCTCCACTTTCTATTTATTTATTTATTTACTTACTGGAGCTGTCAATATCTGAGATTGTGCAGTGTCGGTTGGTATGCCGATTGACGAATAATGAACTGGAGAGGATATGGAAGGAAACTGCCGCGGTCTCATCGAAATATTATCGTGGTAACTGCCAGGAGAGGTTGACAGAAAATACGAAGAATGTCAGCAAGGATAGCCGATGTCCCGAGAGAGATTCGAACCAGTATCTTCAGAATAAAAGTCAAAAGCGTTACTGCTTAAGCCAACTTGCTCGCGGGAATTCATTTTTAGTTTCAAAACAGAAAGGCAAAGCTATCCCTGCACCAGGCCGAGGAGGCCCATAGGGTTGTGAGATGTTGAGGCTTCCACATTATCTACATAATCGGCTCACAGATGGCGGTAAGTTTGTCAGCCTTACGCGTGGACCCTCCTTTGACCCCCCAGAAAAATTCCAGGTACTCATTTCTGTTAGAGGCTGAGTCGACACCAGGGCCACAATGCGGCTGGAAAGATTAGGTCAATTAAAAAAAACACCTCGAAGGGACTCGAACCCGCATACTGCCTCAACCAACTATAGTGATTCTTAGAAAATTTTCATCTCGATCTCCTTTCACTAAAAGCGCCAGGGTCCCACTCTTACAAAGAAAATTTTATTTTACAATCATAAGGTCTGTATGAACAAATTACGGGGATGAAAAGCTATTTAGTCTAGCTCTGTATACAGCGGATGGTCGCAAATGCACCTTGGTATGTGACTAATCACACCCTACATGACCATCTCAATGTACCATTCATCAAAGAAGTCATCCAAGAAAAAAGCATAAAACGTCACGATAAACTAGGACACCATAGCAATGCATTACTGCAGCCCCTACTGGAACAACAACAACGAAGAAGGCTAAAGAAATTATGGCCAGTAGATCTACTTGATGGTTGAAGAGGATCTCTCATTGGAGGAGCCCTCCTCACGACACAGTAAGCACACGAGGACGGTGTTTAAATTAGCAAATTAGCTTAAAGAATCTATTTAATTCTGATTGCTAATAAATATAAAAAAAGTCTAACTCTTTCAGAATTTTCTACTGCATCTGATTTCCAAACACGAGAAATGAATGAAGAAGGAAGGTTTCATGCCGTTGCTACATGTGTAACTTTAACACACAGAAAAATATTTCGCATATCTGTCTCTATTCAGATCTTGGCTTGTCTGGCCTAAATACTTCCGTGGTTATAGCTATCAAACGGAAAACTTAATGCCGTATTCTTCAAAATGACGACATAGCCTTCTTTAATGTGTTCCCACACATTTTAGAAATTCGGTATAGTGACTGGCTACGGGCTGGACAACCAAGTGCTCGGAGTTCGAATACCGGTATGGTCTAGAATTTTCTCTTCTCCACGTTATCCAGACCGGCTCTGCGGTCCACACATCCTCCTATCCAATGGGTATCGGGGGTTCTTACCCCGGGGGTACAGCTGTTGAGGCGTGAAACTCACCACTCAACTCCGGCTAGTGCCCAGTTCAAGAAAATGTGGAACTAGACATCCACTTCCACATACCTGTCCATGGAGTAGTGTTTAATTAGTTAAGCACAGGGGAAACTTTATCTTTACCTTTTCCTTGGCACTACAGCCCCAGTGGGCCTAGGCCTACCTCCATGAACTTCTCCGTTCACTTCGGTTTTTCTAGATCTTACACATTCGGTAGGACTCCTTGGACTGGTGATCAGCTTGTCGCAAGGCCTCTACCTGTACATAAACACAGACAAACGCACATACACGAACTAAACGTCCATGTCCTGAGTGGGATTCGAACCAAGATCCCGGTTTCCAAGCGAGCGAAGACAGTACATGCCATCTTTACATTTACCTTTACCTTAATAAGCCAGTTATTTCTTAATGAATCCTTCGACTTCAAAGGTTCTTAGGGTCATCAACATAGAACCGTTTGTTTTGGTAGATAGAAAGTGCAAACGCAGAGTGGGTTTTAATGGCATGTTTGTACAAAGTTTCATAAATATCAGTCACTAGCTACAGAAGTCCTTACAAATGGGAGACAAGTGGACTCACACACATGATGATTCCATAAGCAACAAGAGAAGGCATATAAAATGTCCGTCCTTCAAGTACATTTGGAAACATCAGGTGTCTTATTCGAGATTGGACTAAGAAAACTACTGCTGTATTCTGCTATGTGATGCCATATAGTCTGGTAGGTAATTACCGATGTCCTCGATATAGAAGATCAATGTAATACGTTCATCGGAAAGGCGTATGTTGATCTACCACTCTATATGGCATAACAGACGAGAAGAATATTCATGAGTTTTCAAACTGACGTATATACCGGAGAATTTCCATGGTCTCCTCTTTCGTTAGGGCAAAATATTTCGGAAGCAGGATCTGCTTCCGTCAGCAGGTAATACTTATAAAGCCCACGTTACAGGGTCCATTGCACAGGCCAAGCCTCTACCCGTGCAAATAGCCAGCTTCACTGTTTTAGCCTCAAAATGAGATGATGGATAATGCCCAGCATGTAAGTCAATTTAATGACACATCTTAGTCTCAAATATTAAGATTCGGGTCATGATTTCTTCTTATTTCATGTTATATTGTCTATCAAAAACATAAAAATTAGAATATACAAAACTATAATTTTGCCTGTGGTTCTGTATGGGCGTGAAACTTGGTCTCTGACATTAAGGGAGGATCATAGACTGAGGGTGTTTCAGAACAGTGTTGAGGAGAATATTTGGACCGAAGAGGGATGAAGTGACAGGAGGTTGGAGAAAACTGCTTAATGAGGAGCTTCATAAGTTGTACTCTTCTCCAAGTATAATTAGAATGATCAAGTCAAGGAGGATGAGGTGGGCAGGTCATGTAGCGCGAATGGGGGAGACGAGGAATGCGTATAGGATATTGGTGGGAAAGCCTGAAGGAAAGAGACCAAAGGGAAGACCAAGACGTAGGTGGGTGGACAATATTAAAATGGATCTTAGAGAGATAGGATGGGATGGTATGGATTGGATAAATCTGGTTCAGGATAGGTACTAGTGGATGTCTCTTGTGAACACGGTAATGAACCTTCGGGTTCCATAAAATGCTGGGAAATTCTTGACTAGCTGCAGAATTGGCGGCTCCTCCCGAAGGGCTCAGCTCCATGAGTAAGTAAGTAAGTAAGTAAGTATATTGTCTATCATCTTCCGAACTTATTTTTCGTAGGATAATTCCATCTCCTCAGAAGCACCTTGATATTTCATTATTCCCTGTTCACACGAGACGAACGCGTTTTAAGCCACAAAATTGTTCTATGTATTTGCACGTTCTGGAGAGGCAGTGGGGGCAGCTTTGCTTTCGGTTTGTTCACGTTCCTGTGGAACACCTGTTAAAATCGGTCTGTCCGTCCGCCTCCACGTATGAAGCAACTGGAGATTGAATGAGCCGATTTTGATTGAGTTTGACGTCAAAGACGTTTACTGAAAATAGTCAGGCCGTTTTAATTGTAATTTATATCAGGAAATTATGTAGATTCTTTTACATGAAATCCTACACGTGTTTATAAAATCATCTCGAGCGTTAAGACGTTAAGTTTTCATGGTAGCGAAGATCTTTAGGAACACATTTTATAGAAGAAACACACTTTATGTCCAATTTGCATTTTCCGCAAGTCTTAAAGTTTTCAAGATAATTAAACAAAAGTGAATGAAGGGATCACAATTGTTATATGTGTACTGTTACAAATTCGTATATTCAACAATGAAGAATGATCTGCCGAACAAACTTACTTACTTACATACATACATATGTCAAATGTCCGTTCGTCCATCTCTCTCCTCCTTATCACTCCCTCCCAAAGCGCGTCGCAGAGGAAACTGTGATTCTCTTGAGGAAAAATGCTCGAAGAATTTGTTTATTTTACTGATACAAGCATGGACTCGAACACAGTTCAAATTTCCCCATTTTTTACTCCAAAGAAAACATTGGAATCGTGTCGACAGTGAATATATAATTTTCAAGTGAAATATGTTGACACATGTGTTTTCATTTTCGTACATTCCTTATTTTGAAAAAATAAAAGTAGGATTACGGTGACACCTTGCTGTCTGTACATTCATCCCACCCTAACTTCACAAAGATTAAAGAAATTTTTAAAGAACTTGACAAGTATATCATGCCACTTGGGGCCACATTAAGGGCGCAAACACTACCGTGAAGAGCAATATGTAAAGAAGGGGTTGGACTGTAGGAGCCTTCCATAGTCTTCACAGCACTGTTTACGGCTCAGTGACCAAGGAAACAGCACAGGAGAGCACTCCACCTTAAGACATGTCTTGGCTTAAGTGGTTGATATCTGCAAAGAGTTTCCAATTGAAAGCTGCAGCAGGAACTGTCTTCTGAGACTAGCGCAAGAGACATGTAACGGTAACTTCCCGATTTCCAAACACTTTCCCTTGAAAGACTGATCCTCACCGTGCTTCATAAGACAAGCACAGGAGCTTAGCTTTAAACAAGAATGCATGTGTTGTTAGGAGTTCGCGACAGAACAGATAATTCAGCAATTGTTTTCACTTCCTTATATCTACAAATGTTTATCAAAAAGAGAGAGGAAGAGACATACCTTAGAGAATAGAAACTACATACAGTTGCTTTTTCCATTTACTTCTCTCTCTATTAAGACACTTCAGATTTTACATACTGCTTTTTGACAGTTGTGAGGCTATATTCGTCAATACGGAAATCTTACATCCAGACCCACTACAAAAATGAACGCGAATAGGGACAGGAATAGGCTTTAGGCAGGGAAAGAGGCTCAGCTCTTCTTCATGGCTTCCAGACTGGCTCTAAGGACCCCGCAGATTCACATACAATTGGCCAGGGTGTGAATCCTGGACCTCCATTCAGTGCAGAGGTTAATTACACGTGAAGCCTACTTCCACTCCACACATGATTTGGTGTGGTGCTTAATTAAGCATAGGAACGTCTAATATATTTATAAGCGTTCGATTATGGCCCTTCGGTCGACTCAGCCTCTAACAGAAATGAGTACCAGGAATAATTAAATAATTTTCCTGGGGAGTAAAGCGCGGACGGCGCGTAACGCTGACAAACTTACCGCCATCTTTGAGCCGATTGTCTAGATAATGTGGGACCCTCAACGTCTCACAGCCCTATGGGCCTTCACGGCCTGTTACAGGAATAGCTTTACTTACTATACTTACAAGCGTTCGATTAAATTTGGTATAGGAAGTTAATTCCAAACGTTGTGAGGAAAAATTCATTTTACATCCTTACTTTACATGAAATCCGACTGACGTTATCCAGTTTGTAAATAAAACAGCTAATGTCATTGATTTTTTTATCATTGTAACAGATATATGCGTTTTCTAGAGTTAAGAAAGTTTTCTTGACGGAGCAACAGTGATGAGAAATGTATTCGTCCATAATTTCTCAGGGCTCCTGCTTCGAAACAAACTGACTACACGGCACTGCTCTCCATGGCTACGTCTATTAAGTTACTTACTCATGGAGTTGAGTCCTTCTGGAGGAGCCGCCAGTTGTGCAGCTACTCAAGAATTTCCCAGCATTTTATGGAACCCGAAGGTTCATTACCGTATTCGCATGAGCCTTCCATTGGTCCCTATCCTGAGCCAGATCACTCCAATCAATCCCATCTCATCACATCTATTAAGTTAATAAACAAAATTAAATTCAAGCACTGATATTATAGCTTTTTGTCGTTATGTGCCTCTAGATATTTTATTACAATACAAGAATGGATTGTGTTAAAATATGAGCGAAAAAATAGGTCCAGTAAACGCCTTTAGTTAAATGACGGATATGAGAATACGTTTGATAAGTACAAGATATGGATAATTTGAATTACTCTGTAGTTCAGAAGTATTGCCTTATTTAAGTGTAAAATATGTATGAAGTTTTTCATTTTCACCATTACGAGTTGTGATGTAGGCAGTAAGATTTTCAAGTAATGAAGAAGATCCAACTTGTAAATAGTGCATGAGTATTTTCACTAAAACATGACTAATATATAAACAAAGGGCCGCGCCATAACTCAAGCGGTTAGTCGCTGGCTTCCCACCGCGGCGGACCGGGTTCGATCCCGGGTCTGGTCAAGTGGAATTTGTGGTGGGCAAGGTGGCGCTGGGGCAGGTTTTCTCCGAGTACTTCGGTTTCCCCTGCCAATCTTCATTCCACCAATTGCTCCACAATCACCCTCACCTATCATCTGGGGCTGGTACAATAGGCCAGAAGTGGCCGCAGTACAAGAGACTTAGTCCCACCCCACTAACAATAAAAAAATCTTTAAACCAATATATATATTGGATAATAAATGGATAGCTATCCTTGAGCTTATAAGGACACTCCATGAAGATATGTGAAAGTGGAGATACAGCTCCACAGATTCTTAACCTCGTTACCAAAGTGACCGATTTATGCCCGGGGAAAGATTCACCACTAGCCACTGTATAAAAGGCCTGACGGGCCGTAGTGTCGGTATCGGTAAATCGGAGAAGAAAAAAATCAATTCGCCTGCCGGAAATAGAAGCCCGGTCGTCCAACCAGTCGCTCAGTCACTACCCTAAGCTATACTGGCTCTTAGAATGCATAATGATAATCATTAATAATCACTCTCGACTGCGATTAGTGCACTTAATTGTCGATACTAGAAACGAAGCAAATCCGAATGAAATGAACTGAAAGTGATGCAGGAAGCATGCGCAGTAGCGGTACAGCAAGCCACAAACCGCTAGTTTTGTCACATGTTTATCGGTCTGACTGGACGTTTCTCTTCTTCATCCTGGCTGAGTGCCTTGAAGTTCAAACCAGGTTAGCAGGTCCCATAGAAAGTGTTTTGTACAAGCAGATGATGATCTTGACTTGCTGCTCCAGGAGGCACTGCTGTTAGGTACAGATTAAATAGACACTTTACATACAAGGACAGTTTTCAGACTGAATTCTTTCCAAACTCATGGCGCTTATGAGCTGTCACTCTCAAAAGCTTTCTGGCAGTGGTTGATATATTACAGTCTTGCACACATTTCATTGGATATTGTTCACTGTCAAAGTTGCGGATCATATTCACTTTACCCGAACAGATTCGTCTAGCGGTAGCGTTATATACTTGCATTCGGGGAGCCCTCGGTTCGAGTCTCAGCTCGGACGACAGCAATTATGATTTAGATTTTCCTTCATTTTCTTCTAGTCCCTCCCGGAAAATACCAGAAAAGTAACTTAATTAGGCCATAACAGTTTGTTTACAGATTTTTTAAATTCATCAAAGTTTTTTTGTTCTTCACGTCTTTCAGACCGGCCCTGGGGACCACCCAGTTTCCTACCCATTTTATACCGGGGGTTTTTAATCCAGGGTTAAACGGTCGGAAAGTGAAGCTGACCACTCATCTCAAACTAAAGACAAGGTCAATGATACGCAGGTCTCTATATTCATTCCTCATACACCTCCATAGCGTAGTGATTAACTAGTTAAGCACAAGGAAAACTTTTAAATTTTTACCTCTAGTTGGTTAAGGAACTATGCTACAATCCGGAAGGTCACGGGTTCCATTCCTGGTGAGGTCATTGGATTTCTCAGCTTACCTGATCCTTGTAGCCACGTTATGGTCTGAGGACTACTCAGCCTCTAATAAAAATGAGTATCAGGAATCTTCTTGGGGATAGAAGGCGGCTGGCGCGTAGGATTAACAACAGCGTCACCATCTATGAGCTGATTTTCTAGAAAGTGTTGCAGCCTCGACGTCTCACAACAATATGGGCCTCTACGGCCTGTTACGGAGATAGCTTTATCGTACCTTCTTAACATTCGCGTTTTGCCCTTTACATTGAACGCTATGCCGGCTATGCTACTGAAAGCGTCGTAGTAAAACCAGCCACGGTAAGAGAGATAAGCAAGATCCTTCAAAGTTGGCTCTACCACCGTCTTTATTGATTAGCTGTTAGCTAGTGTCTTTAATTGCCAACTTAGAAAGAAATAAAAACCAAAATTTTTATCTATATATCTCAGATGTTCTATTTTTTGCTGTCTTCCACGTCAAATCCATGAAAATATCCTCTATTACACGGACTTTGCATAAGCGTCGCGTCATGAAAATGCATTAACTTGTGCATTAGATCAAGTTCCCCCAATTTTGGGGGTCTAGTGGTCAGAGTTCCTGGCTACAGATCCAAAAGTCTCGGGTTCGATTCCGGGCGCTACCAGATTTTCTGAGAAGTAGTGTGTCTGAAAAGGGGTCCACTCAGCCTCGTGAAGATAATTGAGGAGTACTTCAAGGAAATAGCAGCTTCGGTCTATAAAACCGAAATTAACGGCTGTGGGGATTCGTTGCGCTGACCACACGACACACTCTATCAGCTAAAGTTAACACTAACTTCGCCGATAAGCGGCGGTTGCTCGGTAGGTATAGTTCGCTTGCGGACTAGAAGGCACGGAGTTAATTTTACTAGATCAACCTATATCTTCTTCGGTACCCATTAGAAAAAAGCTGGATGATCCTAGAGTTAGTTCGTACACACCGAAGAAAGGGAAATAAATCATCCTAGTGCACGGGTTATTGACTATATTTGCAGGGGCAGTCTTCAGAGTGCAACTTCTTGAAATGCTCGTAGTGACAGGAAACGTAGCATACCAACAGTCTACGAGCAGAGTAGTTGCGCCTTCGAGACTGCCCCGGCAAATTAAAGTAAAGTAAATTAAAAGTGAAGCTATCCCTGTAACAGGCCATAAAGGCCCATAGGCTTGTGAGACGTTGAGGGTCCCACATTATCTAGACAATCGGCTCAAAGATGGCGGTAAAGCTGTCAGCCTTACGCGCCGGCCGCGCTTTACTCCCCAGGAAAATTATTTATTTAACTCCTGGTACTCATTTCTGTTAGAGACTGAGTGAACTCCAGGGCCATAGTGCGGCTTTGTTAGTCTAGGAAATCGAATCCAAGTCTTCCTACATTTCACTGTCTTACAATAAAGAGAAGTCTGTAGAAACTAAGACGATCCTATATACAATTACTTTTTGAACCCTCCACTTACGAGTACTTCAAAATGAAAGGGCCGTATGAGCATTAAACACAAGCAGTATTATATAAAAAGTATTTGAATTCCAACCTCGAGATGTTTGTATAAAAAACTCCGTGGCTTGAGTCCGCAAGCGAACCATACCGACCGAGCGACCGCCGCTTGTCGACGAAGTAAGTGACAAATTAGCAGATAGAGAGTGTCGCGTGGTCAGGGCAAAGAATTCCCACTGCCGTTAATTTCGGTTTTCTAGACCGGAGATGCTACTTTTCCATTTAAGTAGCTCCTCAATTTTTATCACGAGGCTGAGTGGATTCCCCTCCAGACCCACTACTTCTTATAAAATCTGGTAGCGCCGAGAATCGAACTCTGACCACTAGACTACAGAAGCGGTCGATGTTCGTATAAAGGACAGTAAATTCTATATTCAATATGACAAAAATGTGATCAAAATACACCCTAAGCAAGAGTCGACACGAAGAGAGGGAGGAAGAGAAAGTGAGGCCGACTTTGTCACTGTACTCTGCGCTTTGCATTACCAATTAGGTGTGACTTATTTGCCAAGTTCTCGTGCGTTGCTTCGGCATTCTAATGAACCTCGCAGCCTCAGAGACTTCCAGGCTGACCCAGTGCAGGTGTATCGTCTGCTGGTCTGAGGTACATATGCCGCCCTAGGAAGAGCATCGCATACCAATCGGCATGACCCAAAGGTCTCATTCGGAACGCAGACAGCATTTGATAATACTGAAAGATATTCATAGACACTACCAATGTGTAACCAACTCCGCGCAACAGACCCCTTCTCCTCCTCCTCCCTCTTCTTCTTCTTCTTCTTCTTCCATGGATTAAACCCTTTGGACTATGCCCATTCATAATTAATAAATTATGAAATATGGAACTTACAGACAACAGACAGATCTCTTCGGACGGTGATCAGCCGTGTCGCAAGGCCGCTACCTGTATAGTACAACACAAACAGACTAACCGTGTTTCCTGAGGGAGTCGAGCCCACGATCCAGGAGTTTGAGAGGGTGAAGGTATAATGTGTCTTTGATCGCACAACTACTGTGATCGGCAGATCCATTATTAAGAAGCTAAGAGTTGCTCAGATGCATTACAAATGCATATAAGACCAAAGATTCATTGCCGCGTTCCCAAGAACGCTGTCCTGCCACATGAGCTCAATCCACACAACACAACCCCTAAAAACAATTTAATATTATTCTCTCATTTGCGTCTCTCTCGCGAATATTATTTTATATACAGAGTATCTGACGACTTCCACCGTCTTGGAAATTTTTTTCTCATAAATTTTTTATAAAAAAAAAACTTCAATTTATGTTCTTCCCTTAGGACGGGAAACCAATTTTCATACCCATAAAAATAACACATGGATTGGTGATCTTGTAATAGACTATCGCCTTTTGGCGTTCATATATGCGTTAGGATTGAAATTTGTGAGCGGAATGCTAGCAAAAAATTCACAGAATTTAGTCCGCTCTTAATTTCTTCGTGGTTTATATTCAATATATATTTGACATTGTTTCAAAATACGTATTTCTTAATTAAAATCAATACTGTGAAATAATTCCGAAACACGTTAACTTCTAGATCAGCTAAGCATGCGAGTAACAATTTCTCCCTCAAAAACATTTTCTGAATGACATTAAAGTAAATTGGCGATCGCATTCGTTCATTCCAGAAGCAAAACTACTGTTAAAAACCAATTACATTTCAAATAATTAACCAATTAACTCCATGGAACACATGCGTTCCTCAAAAAGTGATTACTCAAGGAATCCTCAGCCATTTACATTAATAGAAGGTTCATTTCCTTGCTCATAAGAGCCAATATTGCTTGTGCCATTCCAGGCCAAGTTTCAAGATACAGCGAGGAACTGGGTATGAAGTGTGGCTTGAATAAAAATAGAACCGTAGTATCTAAATGGGCGGTAAATCGAAGAACTCCGAAACGGTGATTATTGCGATGGACATTAATATAGACTTATGGGTCATGATACCGTGTAGGCGGACTCTGAATTTTCGGAGGAACGCGCTGCCCCTATCTTCATGTTATTATGATTGTAGTCATCTGGGTTGTTACGCCGCCTACTCTTTCATGCATATTCCGACGTTTCGGAGGATCGCACTTCTACTATCTCCAGGGTTGAAAATATAAGCACAATGTTCCTCCTCCACCTACAAGATTATACGGTGTCACAGCTCAGAAGACCACAATCTTAAATTTATCTAGCCTTCTAAACCTAGAGCCGTGGTGACAGAACTGAAGTTTCGGAATCGTTAAGATCCAAGCCGACTACTGGACGGGAACCTAAGCCAGACACATCGATCTTGGGTCCTCTTCTCCCTAAGACTCATCTTAATTGTATCATGAGTATTTCATGCTGTATTCGTTGTCTTTGTCTAGTTGCTTTGAAGACAGGTGATCATTTTTCCCCGAAACCTCGACAAACTACCTCACCACAACAGAGTATCATGACACAAGGATAGAAACACTCTAGTTACAAAGGGCTGTGTTCAGCTCATGACTTAGTGCAGGAATAATTAGCGCTTCTTGTGTTACGCGTTTAATGGCGCACACGTGACCCAACTCCAGGTACAGTCCCGGTGTTCGCCAAGGGCACTCCTGCAGCCATACATCAGGGCAGCCGGCAAATCGGCTACCATCTTTACCGGCAACTTCCCGATTCAAAATCGGGTTATGCTTTACTAACCGAATGAGGTTATGTCATTAAAACATATTTCTCACATATATTTTTAAACTCTATAATAGCTGGAGTAATGTTGTCAGGCATTTTACACGCAATAAGTAAAAAAAGATAAAGCTATCCCTGTAACAGGCCATGGAAATCCATAGGGTTGTGAGACGTTGAGGTGCCCGCATTATCTAGACAATCGGCTCACAGATGGCGGTAAGTTTGTCAGCCTTACGCGCTAGCCGCCCTTTACCCCCCAGGAAGACCCCTGTACTCATTTCTATTAGAGGCTGAGTCGACCCCAGGGCCATAGTGTGGCTGGAAGGGTTAGGTCAATTGAAAAAAATCAACCTCATCGGGACTAGAACCCGCGACCTTCCGGCTTGTAGCATAGTGCCTCAACCAACTACGCTATCGTGTGCCCCCACATGCAATAGGACTTATTAATAATAGAATAACGAGAAATAAATTACATACATATATTGTACGGGAATTCCAACATGATTCCCTTGAATTAGGGGCACTGGAATGTAAAATATCAGGGAACCAACCCGTGAACTTTGTAGCAAATATCCACAACATACAGCGAGAATTCAGACCTCGTGTCTCTGGAATGTGGACTAATTACTGGGTTAAGCTATCATTTTCCCATTAACCCCAATACTTCTAGTGATTGCGCCGGACACAAATATGCAGCAATTTATAAGAGCCCATCCATCTCCTCTTCCCCCTTTTACACTCATTTATGCCGCTTCGTTTACATCACGTGTATTTGTAAAGAGCAGACCCTACGCACCACTCCACTGTACATACAAGAACCGCTCTGCTATGCATTTAAACATTTGTACTTCATCTAAGCGAGAGTCGGGAGCGCTCAGTCGGTATAGTGACGGGGTACGGACTGGGCTACCTTGGTTCGATTCCCAACCGTGCAAAATTTTTCTCTACTCCGCAGCGCCCAGATCGACACTGGGGTCCATCCAGCCTCCTATACACTAGGTACCGGGGACTCTATCCAGGGTGTAAAGCGGCAGGGGAAGTGTAGCTTATCACTCAACTCGATCTAGTGGCGAGGTCAAGAAAAATGGAGGTATACCTCCACTCCCCTATACGTCATCATGGTATAGTATTTACCTAATTAAGCACAGAGACAACTTTACCTTTAACTTCATCTGAGCTTATTTGCAGATGATCTAACGAGGGTGTCAATAACCCTGCGAGGATGGCAGCGAGCGAAGAAGTAGAAAGCATAAGGAAATGGTAAAGGTAAGATCAAATTGTTCCCGAGCTTAATTTTATGAGTACCGCATCGTGTAGGCATTTTGGGGGTGGAAGCAGACTTCCACGCGTTCTTGATCTCGGCGCTAAAGGCGGTTTGTGGTCAGTTTCACGTTCCGGTTTCTTTACTCCCTGGAGCTACAGCCCGCGGTAACTACTGATGGGGCGCAGAACCGTTCTGAACGCTGCGGAGTAAGAGAAATATCTACGGCCGCGCCACAGCTCAAGCGGTTAGTCGCTGGCTTCCCACCGCGGCGGCCCGGGTTCGATCCCGGGGTCTAGTCAAGTGGGATTTGTGGTGAACAAAGTGGCGCTAGGGAAGGTTTTCTCCGAGTACTTCGGTTTCCCCTACCAATCTTCATTCCACCAATTGCTCCACAATCACCCTCACCTATCATCTGGGGCTGGTACAATAGGCCAGAAGTGGCCGCAGTACAAGGGACTTAGTCCCACCCCACTAGCAGTAAAAAAAAGAAAGAGAAATATCTTGGCCCTGTCGGGAATGGATGAAACTAATCGCGGCTTAATTTAAATTATTGTGTTAGGGGTTTGTGTGACTAATAATAATGGGTTCTGGATTAGATGAATAGATTTATTGGACACTCACAAGTCGTAAGTACAAATAATTATAAAACTGTGAAGATTACTGTAAATATAGCACACAAAATAAAGTGTTTAAATATCTGCTTGTTAGTCGTTGTTCGGTAACTAATCTTACCTTGTTAACACTTCACAACTGAATCCGCAAATGTTGAACTGCCTTCTGAAATCTCTGACTGAATTGAATGCACGGATGAACTCTCTTTTATAGTTGCCACGCGGCCCGAATGTAAGTCACCATATCCAACAGTTAATTTTCTCTCTTATTTTGTGTTATCCGTTACAGCAGAAAGTAGCAGCCTGTAACTAACCAACGGAGGTCCTATTGTTGACTTCGTTACCTCGAGAATGTGTTTACCGAAGCGTTGCTCAGCAACGGACATCTGCTTCGACTCCACTATTACGGTTTTCGGCCATTATGTCACAGTATTATCCCAGAATTTTGCCCGGAGAGACTAAGGAAAACGACAAATGACTTCGGTGAGGATTGTCTACGTTCAAGTAGAAATTCGAACCAAGCACCTCCCGAATATAAGTAAGAATCATTACCGCTTGAGCGAACTTGTTTCGTATAAATGGTTTGTTCACACCAGTGCAAAAATGTTGTATCAACTGTTAGTGAACTGGTATAAGATTCTGAGTGACTAATTACGGGCTGATGAATGAAGCTGATTTTTGACATATGAAGGGAAATAAAATAAATTTATGTTCTGAGGAAAGGGTGAGAGCCCTATCTTTGCAGCGTCAATATTAAACCAATATGGAAGAAAATTAGTTTAGAACGATGACTTCTGGGTTAACCAGTAGAAATTCAATCGAGATCTGACGAGGAGTTTCGGAGATTAAACTTCCGGGCTGATGGACAGATAAGACACATTCCTTTCATACTGTCACATATGTGAGTGACTCTCGACGGGGGTTGGATTGGTTATTGGACACTTATACACTCAATTCATAATTTTACTTAATTACAGCGCCATCGCTGATCTCCACACTTTACAAATCTTTTCCAACCCACAGTGACTTCACTGGTAGTTGCCTGGTAACGGCTTCTAACAATGTATATTTTTTTGCCTCGGGACCAAGACTTCTCTGAACAGTGGCTCCATTCCAACTAAACTATTCTTTCTTCAATTGTCCCATTGATAACCCATTTACGCGGACCTAATAGAAAATACCTTATCCAACACTACCTCTTTTGTCGCATGCGTGTCTGTTGCCGGGGGAACGTGTTCACCGAGCGGTTACCTGGAAACGTCTCTACACGTTACAATATCTCCTTATAGCTCAGTGGTTACTATGTATGCCATTTGCTTTAAAATACAAAAGTTCTGCGGAGTTCTGAGAGTATATTTGTGCGATTAGTACGGTGATCGCAATAAGCAGCGACTGTTTCCGTAAACAGCATTAACACGTTTATCTTTGTAGCGGAGGCGTAATGTGTCTCCTGTGAGGTACGAACTATCTTTTGTGTTATTTAGAATAAATTCCTCTTTAAGATTCAAAGAAGGAGAATAAGCTTAGAGTATTTTCTTTTCAAGAGAATGAAAGAGCAGTGAAGTATGGATAGGACAGAGACCTCTACTTCACGTACGTAACGCTGAGAGACAGCCAGCGATGCCGGTATTTGGAACATGCAGCGCGGTGCCAAACACAGATTTCTATAACCCAGTAGCCCAGTCAGCGCGTATGCCACACTGAGGTAATACCTGTCGGCCAGTTTACGGCTGAGGCGGCGAAGAAAGTTTTGTTTTCAGCAAAGTACGTGAAAGGAATTGAACTGCAATGGTCAGAATTCTAGGACATATTATATAGTTTGGGGACAAAGGATACTAATTGAACAAATAAACAGGAATCAAATGAATACAAGAGAATTAACATTTCTTAAAATTCTTTAACTGTGTTAAATTAATGTCCAACAATAACGGTGGTACAAATAAAAATTTCGAACTGGCGTAACTGGTCAGTAGAGACTTGGACGGACAAACCGGTTTGATACCCGGCACGAGAAGATGTTTTTTCTTCACAGAGGCATCCGGATCCGCTTTGGGTCTCACCCAGACTCACACCCAATGAAAACTGGAGGGTCCTTCTCCTAGGGTTAAGTGACCTCGGTATGAGATTTACAGCTGAGATTCATCTAGCGCAGAGGTTAAAAATGCATGGAGGTGTAGCTCCACTGTCCTATGCCATTTCCTTGTTCAATAAATTAAGCGCAAAAGGCCGGGCCATAGCTCAAGCGATTAGTCGCTGGCTTCCCACCGCGGCGTCCCGGGTTCGATCCCGTGTCTGATAAAGTGGGATTTGTGGTTGACAAAGTGGCGCTGGGGCGGGTTTTCTCCAAGTACTTCGGTTTCCACTGCCAATCTTCATTCCACCAAATTCTCCATCATCATAATCACCCGGGGCAGGTACAATAGGCCAATCAGTGGCCGCCGTGCCGAGTGGACCCAGTTGGACTCCACCCCCCACTAAACGAATTTAAATAAATTAAACACAAGGATACTAACTGATAAATAAGGGAAGTCCGTAAAGTTTTCCACCAAATGTGGTCAACAATTCGAAGGGAAACCGAAGGAAGGATACTTGGTTAAAGTTTAGCCATTGTTGAAAGCTTGAACACTGACAAGCAAGAAGATTTGCGACCTCTTTATATAACAAAACCGATTGCTCAACTTCAACCCAGATGATGGAGGCAGCATTTTCTCCGAAATCTCAGTATTCGCCTACAAGAAGGTATGATGCCATAACGCAGGAGACCACAATCTTAACAAAAGAAAATGCGAATGGAAGCAGCAGAAAACTTTTTACTTTGCAGAATTTTCGTCAGCAGACACAAGATGAATGAATGCAGACAGGACTGGATAAACCATCTGGACAGAGAACTCAATAAAGAGCACCAGCAAAAATTCTGCAGTAGAACTCAAAATACGAATGCCGAGACGGAGAAAGACGTTTGAAGGAATAGAATGAATATGTTAAAGCGCAACAGGCTTATATATGTCATGAAGAAAATAATAATAAGAAGAAAGTGAAGATAGTTGAAAGGGGCTCAGGTCTAAGGCATGAAATGTCTTCGCCCGCTCAATCACTTGGATCGTGGGTTCGAATCCAACTCGAAGCATGGATGTCTGTCCGTATTACTTCGTGTCCGTGTCGCCCTGTTTAGGTAGCGGCCTTGCTGCGGACTATCACTCGCCCAAGCAGTCGTACCAACTGTCTGTAAGATCCAAACTAATTTCGAAGGAAACCAGAGTAGACGGTCTAATACTACGAGTAAAGACAGAGGATGAAAGGGGTTCATTGTAATAAGGCTGAAGAAAACAGTAAATGATTATAAAAAGAATACGAACAAACGTTAGATATACATTGATATAGTAACATAGCAGTCAGAGTTCCTGGCTAAAGATCCAGAAGTCCCGGGTTCGATTCCAGGAGCTACCAGATTTTCTGAGAAGTAGTGGGTCTGGAACGGGGTCTACTCAGCCTCGTGATAATAACTGAGGAGCTACTTGAAGGGAAAAGTATAGGCTCCGGTATAGAAAACTGAAATTAACGGCCATGGGGATTCCTTGCGCTGACAACGCGACACATTCTATCCGCAAAATCTGGCACTAACTTCGCCTATAAGCTGCAGTCGCTCGTTCGGTATAGTTCGCTTGCGGACTAACACCACGGATTTTCTTTAGTTTGATTCCAAGGAAGAAGGTGTTTGGGGCAATCGGTATATTGATGAAAAGAACATAATAATTGTGGCAAATTAAAATTGAACAGGGGAATGCGACCTTATAGTGCATTGTTATGGTAATGAAAAGAGATTCTGAGATGTGATGATAGCGCAACGTGACATACGGAGATATGAACAAGCTAGTAAAGATTACGAGCGGCTGTTCTGGACGTTATGATCAAGAAAATATAATAATTATCGATATTATAAATCAAATCTCGGCAGTTCAATTAGCAAATTAAAATTTCTGTGATCAACAGCAAAAATGACATATCAGTTTAGTATCTGCAAGATTTGAGGTTTCCACGGCGGTGACTGTGAAGAATGGAATGTGGCTGTAGCCACCTGCTCACGCTGGTTTCTCGCTCACGGATTTTTCTACCCTGAAAATGGAGGTGATACGTTCCTCCGAAATGTCAGTTTACTCAAGATCTACACAGCGATACATCCCAGAAGACGGTATTCTTCAATATGATATCTATTTTTTTTTATAATTCAAGAGCAGAAAGTTTAAAAATGACGTCTCTCTCTTACAAAGTCAACCTCGAGTGAATCGCTGTCGAAAAGAAATTTTGTAAAATCTCGAAACAGATTTCTCTCTTCTTCATTCTTTCCTCCAAGAAACAAAGATCAGACAGCGACATTGTATATTCAGGCCATTGTCTCTGCAATGTTAAATTAAATTAGCTTTGAAATCCATTCACCATAACTGACGTTCCTGGGCATGAATGCCACCGAGGAACTTGGCTCAGGCAATAAATGTTCGGATTTGCATGCGAGAGGTGTGCGGTTTGAATCTCAACCGGGGCACCGACAATCCTGCCTGTGGTTTTCCATGGTTTTCTTCGGTCCCTTCAGGCCAAGGCTGTGATAACACTTTAAATTAGGCCACAACCGCTTCCTTTGAAATCCTCTTCAAATTATTATTTACTGATTATCATTCGATGCTATAGATTATGAGATCCTGACAACATTATTAAATAAATGAACAACTGAATTATTCAATTAGTTCACAGTTATCTTCCTGAACTATAATTTGCTTAGTGGGGGGTGGAGTCCAGCTGGGTCTACTCGGCACGGCGGCCACTGATTGGCCTATTGTAGCCTGCCCAGGGTGATTATGATGATGGAGAATTTGCTGGAATGAAGATTGGCAGAGAAACCGAAGTACTCGGAGAAAACCGGCTCCAGCTCCACTTTGTCCACCACAAATCCCACTTGACAAGACCCGGGATCGGACCCGGGCCGCCGCGGTGGGTAGCCAACGACTAACCGCTTGAGCTATGGCGCGGCCTTTCTGAACTATATACATATATATCCAAATATTTGTAATTTACCTTCCACCCTCCAAGTAAGAGACCACATGTAATACATTAACGAAGAACGTTACTTTGTACTGGACTCTGTAAAGGTGTGAGGCGATGGCGGACCAGTTGGACACGCATTATGTTCGACATTTCCCATCTTCTGAGCTGACCACGACTTTTCACGGAAGTTGGATTTATTCTCGTCTTCAAGTGTCCGGTTGTTTTTGCAGGCTACCGACGAATTCGTCATTGTTTTTCCTTCGTAACACACTGCACTGTTACACAGCCTTGGCTGCCAGCTCTTGGAGTCTCATTCTTATACAGGGGATAAGGTAAAGCTATTCCTCGAGCAGCCCGTGAGGGTTGTGAGACGTCGAGGCTCCCATATTTTCTAGAAAATTAGCTCACAGCCTTATGCGCCGGCTCTCTTTATCCCCCAGGAAGATTCCTGGTATTCATTTCTGTTAGGGTCTGAGTCGAACCCGGGGCCATAGTGAGGCGGGAAGAGTAAGATCTATTGAAAAATTCAATGATTTCATCGGGTATTGAACCCGCGACCTTCCAGCTTTTAGTACAGTGCTTCAAGCAACTACGCGATCGTTAAATCTTCCTGGTTTGGTTTCCATGGACTAGTTTATGATGACGGGAGGTAGCGTATGATGGTTAGGTTAGCGTCAATGCTAATTCCGCTCATGAGTTTTTGTACTACGTGGATATGAGTAGGGGTACCGACCTTTCTAGCTAAACGTTTCCTGTGTCGTCAGGATCGAACTGTGTCGTGTGTGTTTCCATACGTACATGGAACCACAGCCACTCTGTACCTTTCGATTCTGAAGATCGAGGTAGCACCTACCTCTGAAACACTGGCAACACTGTTTACGTGCACACGGTATAAACTCTTCAAGAGTTGAATTAATATCGATAAGCAACAATCGCGAGATCCTGCAATCAGGAATTTTGTCTCGTGTATCTGAGGAAGTACTGCTACTGCAGCTCTGTGGAAGGTACAATCCATGAAAAACCTTGGCCTCTCTTTTACAGTTTCTTATTCACCCAGACAGTCGGTAAGACTCATTGAGCGGGGGAGCAGCTCGTCGCAAGACTGCTACATACACATACAAAAACAAAAACAACAACAAAAAAAAAAAAAAACGCGGACAGACATTTATTCACCGATTGGGATTTGAACCCATGATCCCAGTGTTCGAGCTAGTAAAGGTAGTTCATGCCTCAGACCGTGAGGCCACTGTGATCGTCATTTGGACAGAATATTGTTTAGAATAAACACATAAGAAATATTTCATGCCCAAATAACTGCATAGAAGAGAATGATTCTTGAGAAGCTAATGGGTTCCTCATATAGCCTAGGCATTTCTGTTCTTTTATGGAACCCGCAAAAGCCTGCTACTCGACACTGTCCTGACCCCGATGAATGCAACCCACATCCTAATTCCAGTGTCCTGAAACATTTATTAACTCTGTAAGAAGCCTTAAAACGCTTATAGTCGTGCATCCGGTTAAGAATTGTTCCAGCTTTGATGGAAGGTCCTGCCCTGAATCAGAAGAAATCAGTCCAAGTTCTCGTGTTTTCCTTAAATATTCCTTCTGAACACTGTGGCCGCTAGTCAACGACTCTTCAGACTCCTACCTATCTTGACATTACTTCCGTGTCCATGTTCCACTACATCTCCATACCCTGAGCCAGATTAATCCAACCCAAATAATCACACACTCTTTCGTTCAGATTCAACTTGTAACATTCTACCACAAACGGCTGGGTCTCCCCACTTATATGTGCTCTTCAAGATTTTTTACCGGAATATGTTTATACATTTCTCATTTTCCCCATGCGTGCTACGAGAAATGCTCATCTCATCCCCCTCGATTTGAATACCCAAATGCATAGCTGACACCTCATACTTTGGGGTCATGAATATCGACTGTGTTAGTGAGATTGTATAGCATCTGACCTCCACCTCTGTGTCGGACAGCCTGGACATAATGATCGCTTCCTTCCAAATCCATACCGATTGGTCGTATCACAACTCGTTCGACACTACATAACCGATAAAACTGATACAGTGTCATTACAACAGAATTAAATGTCAATAGAAGATTTTCAGAGAACAGGTATAGGTATCGTTGTTAAGAAACTGACAGTCGCCCATCTAATTACGAATTTCACCTCCTTTGGTGGAACCTGAAAATTTATTACGCCATACGCAAGAGCAACAGGTGCTGAGGAGAATATTTGGAGCAAAGGGAGATGAAGTGACAGGAGGTTGGAGAAAACTGCATAATGAGGAGCTTCATAACTTGTACTCTTCTCCAAGTGTAATTAGAATGGTCAAATCAAGGAGGATGAGATGGGCAGGGCATGTAGCACGAATGAGGGAGAAGAGGAATGTATATAGGATATTGGTGGGAAAGCCGGAAAGAAAGAGACCACTGCGAAACCAAGGCGTAGGTGGGTGAACAATATTAAAATGGATCTTGGAGAAATAGAATTGATGGTATGGATTGGTCCACTGAATATGGACCAGTGGGGGGCTCTTGTGAACACGGTAATAAACCTTCGGGTTCCATAAAATGCTAGGAAGTCCTTGAGTAGCTGCAAAATAGGCGGCTTCTCAAGAAGGCTAAGTCAGTGAGCCAGTGAGTGATACACAAAAGCAGGCTATAAGCCCTTACCCCGTATTTCATCAACTAGCCCACACACTTACACCCTGTTTCTTTAACACCCGTTTTAATATTATTCTTTCATATATACATGGAGCTGAAAATTAATCTCTTTCATTCGGGTAGTATCGGGCTTCTTGTTATTAAGACCTGGTTTCAATCCCGAGTGAGTTCAATTAACGTTGCTGGCGAATGAAGTAGTATTAGAATATATTTTCTAGGAGTTTCTTTTGGCTTTTCCTCGCTAACCATCATTCACTATGGCTATCCACTCTTCTAATCCCCTTCTACGCGTGATAGCCATGACCAGGAAGCACATTGACAAATCTTCAGTCTTCAAGTTTACAACTTCATCTCTGACCTGGCACTTCGGTGATTAGAGAATAAGGAAGTTCTTATGTAGGAAAGTTTCGAAATTGTGACCGTAAAGTGTTACGCAAATTTGGCGTCTGTATTTTATCTCATCCGTAACATTCCCTGTCACAGTAAATGAAGAACTACAGGCAGAGAAATCTCTGCGTGTCAGGCCCATAAACGACTCGATAGGTGCTAATGCTTTATTTCGAAACAGGAGACTGTAATGTGGTTTCTCTTTAGTCCATATCTCCGAGAGCAGAAGAGAATGCAGCTGATAAGCACGGAAGTGGTCTGCTCATTTCACAGAGACGCATCCACCTGAGAGATAAGTTGTAGGGGCCTGATTCGAAACTGCGTCACGGTACAAAATCCTAATGCAACAGCTTCATAATACAGCGTCAATAGCTACACAGAAATGTGCGAATAATGAGCTCAGGGCGGAGGTCTGCAGTCCCATTCCCGAATTGTCAGCGTTGTTTAGGTCTATAACTCTTCATCACGAAAACCTCGCAAGGAGAATATTTCAATGCTCTCAGTGAATGCATATCTGTAAACCCACTGGAGGCCTCCAGGGGTTAAATATATGAAAGGAAATGATATTTGGTGCACTTTATGAGTATTTTTAGAACAAACATTTATGAAGAAAATATTTTAATCGTGCAAAGTTTTGACGTAACGTTTTACTCGTACTTCTATAGATATAAGCTCTAAAAGGTGGAGAAAGAAGAATAAAAAGTAAAACAGAGAAACAGAAATATTACAATGCAGGATAAGAATTCGGCTAAGTTTTTAAGCATATCTGTTACAGTGTTCACTTTCATTCCTCAAAAGAAGACATACAGTAACCACTACTGTACCAGAGCTTCCAAACTTCTGGTAATACAAATGACGTAAGTAGGACATAGTTTTTTTTTTAAGATTTCGCTATTTCCACGAATCATACAATTTTACTTCTTTTTCATCAATCACATCTGTTCAAGTTCATATATTCATTCCATCTTTTTCAAGGTCTTCCTCGCTCTCGGCGTACTTTTGTTTTCTACTGTAAAGTCTGTTACAAAAATTTACATCCAACTTGTACACATATTAATGGAGAATATAAGTAATCAGATTTGTAAGTGGCATTTTACCAGTCTACCTGCAACAGCACCCACCCTGGAGGTCCAGGTCTTTCCTCGTCGCCTGGCGTCTGTCACAATGACGACGGTACCGCCGACGTAGACTTTGACGTCTTCATTGTTCACAAAGTCCCATCAATATGACAAAGAGGGCATACCGTCGAAGGTAGGGGATTTTGATTTAATAAACACACGCGGATGTGGCGNTCGGAATGCCGGACAGAAATTTAAACATTGAACATAGTTCTTCCCTATTCGTTTATAGTTTACAGTTACGATATCCCAGCAACTTTTACAAATTTCTCTTCACATTTCAACAGTAATTATCCATAAGGCATTTGAGTGGAGTGACACATTATACTCGTACTATAGAAGCGTTTTAAAGTTTGTGCTTGTGGGACGAAGAATTAAGTTGCTGGGATATCGTAACTGTAAACTATAAACGAATAGGGAAGAACTATGTTCAATGTTTAAATTTCTGTCCGGCATTCCGACAGCAGTGGCTGAGTCAAGGTTACAGAAAGTTAAGTCAAGAAGATGAGGATACAGGTTTTAATAATTATTACACGTAACATCAGCACAGACTCCAAAAATGAGGCAATGGAAATAAACATTCTTCAAAGAAAGCCGTCTTCTGGGATGTGGAGCCGTGTAGAAATTGTGTTAACCGACGTTCCTCCGACGTTTCGGAGGAACGTCGGTTAACACAATTTCTACATGGCGCCACATCCCAGGAGACGGTTTCCTTCATCGTCACCGCCGTGAAAACCTCAAATCTTACAAACATTCTTCAGTTGAGTGAGGCTGGGTCTTGAAAGAGAAACGCAAGGAGACAGAGGTACGTGAAGACGGAGCCAGGTGAATCGGAAGGCTCTAAGAAGACGCCATGTAAGGCAAGGTAGAGGACAAGGCACACATACCATCCTCACAGTGCCAGCAGGTAAGGAGAGAGAGAGAGAGAGGAAGAGAAACAGAACAAAAGCGAACGCGCAAAGGTAGAAGAGAATTGGGTCAGTAGGTATAAAACCTTAGTGTCTCTACTTTTTATGGGTATTTCTTTAAGGCGTCTCGCAGTTGCTGCTGATGTTAGCAGTGCAAGTTCCGTTCTTCATTCTTACCTGCCAGCCTGCCCAGCAGACTGACAGATTCGGCCTTGACATACAGAAGAACAAGACTCACAGGTAGAAAACCAACTGAGAATTCTATAGAACAGTTTACGGAAAAAAAAAAACCGAGACCATTTCAAGGAATTAGTTACAGCTGTAAGAAGCGTGTGGCAGATGAAATTTAGACGTTGAACTTACGACAGTGGTGGTGTTGTTGAAGGGCGTCTAGTGCTGAAGAAGAGTGGAGCTTACACAAAAGATCGAAAATAGGAACAGATTTCCCTACAGTCTGAATAAGATCTTCGAGTGTGGACAGTCCATAATCAACCACTGTAATGAACCTAAATTTACAAATAATTGAGATTACGTGCTGTGAGTTTACGGAATTCGTTTAAATATGTAAATTATTTATGAACAGAAATTAGGAATTAGATGACAATTCGAGCAGGGTATATCGTGTTGTGGTGACATAGTTTATTCAAAATTGTATTATTTTCGACATATGTACGACAGTGTTGGACAAGACAACAAGAGTTTGCAACCCCAAACTGGTGCAAACATGTACGGACATTAGCACGGACAATATTCATACCAACCAGATCAACAACTGCACCATGATTTTCAAGGTAAGACAAAATCTCCGTAAAAAAAATACTCGTGGTAAGCGCCAATTTGTATATATGACTTATTTGATGACTTTACCTGTAACTAAGCAGCGTCGGTTTCTTGATGATAGCAGCAGACAATGAACTGGAAAGGATACGTTAGGAAAAATTCGTGACCTAACTCAAAGTACAATTCTGGACGGAATCAGAAAAACTACAAGAAGCCTCACTTAGGGACAATCGGTTTTCCTGCAGAGATTCCAATAAGGTACCTATGCAATCAAAGTCAAAGCATTAACGCTTGCGTCAATATCCTTTGTGAGAGGTAAAGAAAATCAACAGGAAATTAAGAGAGGAATTAAACATTCATGCATTTTCCACCTCGTCACTGGTTGAGTTGTTGTTCTCCAGCTCCGTCCGTCATGTCTCTCAGAAAGAAATATCTATTCACATTGCATAAGGAGCTTGGTGCGATTCGGCGCAGCCTGATGTTTGACTATGTCAGGAATCGAACCCCGGCTGCTCGCAAGGTAACCGATCACTTTAATAATGTGGCTATCCAGGGCTATGAAACTGTTTCATATGAGCGTGTTAGATCGTAACTGAAAAGAAATATTTTAAACTGTACCCAATATTTTGCCGTAACTTACAAAAAGGGCGAGTCGTGTTAAGAAGGAACACACCGGAGCAGTGCTGCTGTAGAATAAGCCACAGGGTGTCAGACCAACCTCGCCAGTTCTGGCACTGTTGCTTGTTTTGTTTGAGTGGCCTATCAGTAATAAACGAAATAAAGAGAAAACATGGCGACGTGGTGAATTCTGTATTTTTCTTTCTGTTTGAAAGCGATAGTTAAAGAACCGTTGAAGTTAAGAATGATCGATTTAGTAGGAAGATATATTTTAACATATCTACAAAATTTTCAGCCTTTAAACTATTTAATAATGGAAATTGAACATAGAAATAATATCCTAAATTTATATAATCATTAATCTATAAATTATGATAGTTCTTATATAAAAATAGAAGCAGCTAGAGAAAAACTTCCTAAATTTATTTTGTTTTTGATTTCGTTTTTATTCCTTAAAATCGTTGTGGTTAATCGTAGTCCAAAATATCTCCCCCGGTAGGTCATACCTCGAATAGGCAAAGTTACATAAGAAGAGTTCTGTGTTTTATACGAGATTTTGGCTCCCATCTTATGTTCAAAATAGGATATAGTTACTAGCTTTTGGGCTGCGCCATAGCTCAGAAGGTTAGTCGCCGGTTTCCCACTGCGGCGGCCCAGGTTCGAGCCCAGGTCAGATAATGTGGGATTTGTGCTGGACGAAGAGGCGCTGGGACAGGTTTCCTCCGAGTACTTCGGTTTCCTCTGCCAATTCACATTCCACCGACTGCTTCACACTCATCATCATATATCATCCGGCGCTGGTACAATAGTTCAGTTAGTGGCCGAGGAACCAAGTGGACTGTCTCACCCCACCACAAGAAACCAAAAAGACCTGCTATCTATTTTATACAAGCGTAAAAGTCTGCGTCTCTTAGAGAGATATGATGGGATAGTACGGATTGCATTGATGTGGCTCAGAATAGGGACCAGTGGGGCGCTCTTGTGAGTACTGTAATGAACCTGCGGGCTCCATAAAATGTTGGGAAGTTTTTGAGTAGCTTCACAATTGGTGGCTTTTCAAGAAGGGCTCAGCTCCATGAATGAGTGAGTAAAAGTCTATGTCATTATTTAATGACGATGGAACCTCAAATATATTTTAGACTGACAATATACCTTCGTTTCCCTTCAGACTGGTCAGTTGTCCTGACACATAAGTCATTCTAAAGGAGGTAGCGGGTTCGGTTTCAGAAGTGGCACTTCAAGTTAGAAACTTTCCCTTTACTGCATTTGCCATGAGAAGAGTCTTTCATTGCAATGAGATGAAAATTACCTAGTCATTACATTAAATATTTATGATGACGCACAAAGGGGGACACGCATCGTCTTTATATGGAGCTACATTTGAAGATCTCCCAGTATCAACAAAGGAACATAACAGTTCATCTTACTTTGCGAAGTGCTTCCTTCTTACACCCGAGTTCATTATTGACTTTCATATTAAACTCTACTTTCTCAGTCTCGAAATATAAGCGAAATTATTATAATTAACTCAAGTCTGTGTGAAACATATCTGAGTAAGCGGTTTGCGGAAGAAAGGCCATGTGTGTTAAGCGAGAGCTTCGCTGTTGTGATTTTGTACCCGATTGTGATCAAGAAGAGGCGATAGTAGCTGTCTAATGATGACGTAAAGATCTGCGTCACTAACCGATGATGACGCAATATGGAAGATGATTCAGAGGCAGATTAACAAACTGCCTAACCCCTTCTCGAAAAAACTCGTAGTCGTTCAAACTCGTCCAGGTATTCTCCGTCTCTGAAGGAAAAATGGATCCATTACCGTGATCTGGAATTCTCTCAGTGTACCGAATTCTGAGCAAGATGGGTTCAATCCACATAATCGGTATATTTTCCAAGCATCTGGGGTAGCCATTTTAAAGAAAAAGTTAATCTCTCCTGATGAATAACAATTTCAGACGCTACAGAATTGCGGAAAGTGGGCCTCCTTGATTCTTAACAATATTTACCTTAATGTATCGTACAGTTAAGGATTATATTACCGTAGTCGTTAGTTATTCTGAGCGGCAATGTACCCCTTGACTCTAATCACCGCTTGCAGAATGGTAAACGCATCAATCTGAAGACTACAAAGTAATTTTCTGTTATCTTATCGTCGTTACTTGCTTGAAGATAAGTAGACGTCAGATCTTGCTTCACTGCTTGAAGATAAGTAGACGTCAGTTCTTGCTTCACTGCTTGAAGATAAGTAGACGTCAGTTCTTGCTTCACTGCTTGAAGATAAGTAGACGTCAATTCTTGCTTCACTGCTTGAAGATAAGTAGACGTCAATTCTTGCTTCACTGCTTGAAGATAAGTAGACGTCAGTTATTGCTTCAGTATCTTGCTGAAGAAACATACAAGTAAGCAGTGGTTATAAGGTCTGCTCTCTGTTGATGACGAATTCCTTTGAATCTACGCTTACAAACCCCAGTGTTTGTTTAATAGCCCAGAAGTTCGCCTGCGCAAACGCCCAGTGATCTTCCATTCCTGGGCAATAATTTCAGGAATGAAGCGAAAGTTATGCAACTCCGAGCTTGTAAATAGTATAGAAATGTAGGATGCCATATGCTTTCTCATGTAGGACTCGAATTTAAAGGCACGTTAAGTATAATTTAGAATTTCCTTCTTGAAATTCAGTAAAGATACTGAAAGACAAAAAGACTACATAGGAAACTGGCCTCAGCAAGTGCTAGAAACCTCACGGGAAACAAATATTTACATGAATTTTTTCAGTTTCGTTTTTGCATTACTCTGTACTAGCGTATAATATTTAATGTAATAATAATTTTATATACATGAAGAAACTTTCCATTGAATTTTTAACGGACATTACACCAGTCGCTATATAATGGTAACATGGTGTTACATCCCTATAAGTGTCGCATTCATTCTTGAGTTTAATGACATTGACTCTATGATTAGATCTGACATTATGAAATTAAAGTGCTGTTAATTTCCTAATTTTTATACAATTTTTATATTTTCATAAGAAAAGACAGGCTTATTATTTCATGCATATCTCGTGCCAATAACTTTCGAATCAGTGGAAGGATTTCCACAACAATTTTTACTAACACTCTCCCATTACATGTCAAACAGAAGAGATGTGTTTTCAATTCCTACCAGTTATGCCAGCATTCGACAGTGTAAACTTCATAGAGGCATGAGGTTAATAACACTTATGGAGGGAAAAGGAATATAGTGTGGTAATACAATTTTGCTTATAAATGTAACAGAATTAATAATTCTGTATAATATTTAATGACGTAGTGGCTGTGCGACTTCTACATCTATCTGTCGGTTTGATGGGAAGAAGTAGTGGACAGTTGAAGGCAGATGTATGTATGTGTGTGTGTGTATATATATATATATATATATATATGTGTGGCAATAAATCATGAACATGCCTACAGTTCTTTCAAAAGACATTAATAACACGATAGAAATTAAGAACAACGCAACGTCTTCGGTCGCTTAACTTATCCGTGATATTTTAAATGAAGAAGAAATCTGCACTAGCGGAACTTATATACAGAAGTGTATTCTGAAGTGTATGATTACTAACCTAATTTACTGCTTGTCACTCCATACAGACGGGATGCAGGTACCTCAATTTTTTTCCCATAATTTCTTGATTTTCTCCTTTATGTGATACTGTTCATATAACTGTGAGTATGGAAGGACGGTTCAGTACGAAACGAAATTAACTAACGAGAACGCTGCTGTAGCGGTAACGTCTAGACTTGTGTTCACGAGGCCCTCGTCTCCAATCTCGGCAGCCACACTAAATATAATTATGCTTTACGTGGCTTTCCTCAGCCCCTTCTGGCGTATGTTGGCACTGTATATCGATAAAGCCACAACCGTGGCCGCGCTATAGCTCAAGCAGTTAGTCACTGGCTTCCCACCGCGGCGGCCCGGGTTCTATCCCGGGTTCGATCCCGGGTCTGGTCAAGTGGGATTTGTGGTGGACAAAGTGGCGAGGGGACAGGTTTTCTCCGAGTACTTCGGTTTCCCCTGCCAATCTTCATTCCACCAATTGCTCCACAGTCACCCTCACCTATCATCTGGGGCTGGTACAATAGGCCAGAAGTGGTTGCAGTACAAGGGACTTAGTCCCACCCCACTAGCAATAAAAAAAGTTAAGACTTCAGTTTAGTTGTCCAGTATTGGTTTTCATTTATTTAGTGAGAACAATCAATCAATCAATAAACCAAGCACTCACCCGATCAATAATCCACACACCTTCCAGAATTAAAAAAAAAATAAAGCCTGATTCTAAACATGAGGTAACAAATAGCATCTGTTCAATAATTTAGGAAAAAATCTAATACACAGAATGTATTCTTCTAGGCTGTCACACTCGCATAAACCTGATGACGAATATCGGCATTTAAGGGGGTTACGCTGGCTCCATCTTCCGTGTTGAACGTAAAACTTGAAGATGGAGGTAGAATTTCCTTCCGATACGATAGTATTTGACTACAAGACTACACCATGTAACATCAAAAAAGACCATAATCTGCACAATCACCATTGTAAAAACCTTCAAACTTCTATGTAAATTTTAACACATTTTACGATTCCATTACTTCAATTAACTGAGTTCACAAAGCTGAAATTATTTCTTTTCCCTGAAATATTCATTTTTTGTAATTATTTCCACATTTCGATTTCATAATAGAAAGAGGAAAAAGCTTAGAAAACAAAGAGACAAACTCCATTTTTCATTGTCATTATCTCATTCGGCAGTCTGATTAGATAAACAGCCGATACACGTGAACGCTCTGATACACATGGCAACAGGAGGAAAAAACAGAATTCACTTTCAACTACTCGCTGTAACAAAAGAAGTTAACAGCTTCATTTAATGACAATTTAGTGCATGGCAACTCAAGCATGACCAAGTGTCTCGACAGTTCACATTTCAGAATGAGCACTTCCTCGTTTCCAGACACGTACAAGTACAAGTCTGTCCCCTTTTTTATTATTGCAGATAATTACTTCAAATTCTGAAATTTCATTCACAAATCACTACTATGTTTCTGGCGAGTTTCCATTCCGAATAATCTTATAAAAACTATAACATTTTATTCCGGGATCAGTGCCATAGACATTTAACAATGAAATAAATTAAAAGTTGTGATGTAGGTCAGGTTAAGTACCTGCTTCTCAACAGGAGACATGGGTTCATTGCCAGAGAAGAGCATGTGGAATGGACAATGAACAAACTGACACATTATTTTACTCTCCTGTGTTTTGTCTTTTCCATGACAATCATCATTCAATCACGGCTCCCTTATCATCACTACCCCTTGAGTTCTGCAGTGCGCCCGACCTGCCAGCAGATTATTATTACATCAGCCTTTAGCGTGGTTTCACTTCTGACCCGACATTTGACTGAACCCTATATTACATTTTGTACAAATTCTGAATGTAGTCCGGATAGCTCAGTTGGTATAACGATGGGCTAAGGGTTGGAAGAACGGGGTTCGATTCTCAGCATGGCAAAATTATTTTCTCTTCTCCACAGCGTTCAGATCAACTCTGGGGTCCAACCAGCCTCCTTTTCAATGGGTACCGTAGGCCTTATCCGTGGGTGAAGAGAAGCTGGAGCGTGAAACTAACCACTCACCTCCATCTAGTGTCAAGGTCAAGGTTGAGTTATACTTCCACGCTTCTGTATGTTTTTATGACATAGTGCTTAATTAAGCACGGGCACAATTTTGGTAGAGGCCTTGCGACGAGCTGATCACCCGCCGAAGGAGTCCTACCGTATGTCTAAGCTTTAGAAAAACCGAAGTGAACGGAGAAGTTCATGGAGGTAGGCCTAGGCCCACTGGGCTGTAGTGCCAAGGAAAAAAAAAGGCACAATTTTACTCTTTTTTACCGTTATACATTTTGTATTCTATGTAGTGCCGATTTTAGTACAGTCATATCGAAATGCAGACTTTCTCTCATACCGTCGCTATGCATTGATTAACAAAAATTAAAATTGTATTTGTCGACATATACCCGGGCCAGATTAAAGTGGGACTCACTGACTTTCATGTTACGACGGTATTTCACCACAAAGCATAGAGTTATGGTGAAATAATATAAAACTTATTGGTCTAAATAAATAATGAATAATGACCTGAAAGGAAGGCCGCGCATAGCCCAAGAGGTTAGTCGTTGGCGTCCCAGCGTGGCGGTCTGACTTCGAATCCGGATCTGATTATGTGGGATTTGTGGTGGACAAAGTGGCCCTGGTGAAAATCTTCTCCAAGTACTTCGGTTTCCCCTGCCAATCTTGATTCCACCAATCCCTCCACAATCACCATCATCTATCATTTGGGGCTGGTACAATAGGCCAATATTGGCTGCAATACCAATTGGACTCAATCTCACCGCAGTAAGAATAATAATTATAAAATAATCTGAAAGGAGGCGATCCTACCTATACGTATTTCAGCAAAGAACCCCGGTATGCCTCAGGAGAGATCCTGGAAAGTCATATTAACCGATAACCTCAAAAGATTCGAACCAGACACGTGACTGCTGCTTCATGAGGTAAACCTGTGATCCCGTATTAGAACTACCCTTATTATTCAAGCACACTGTCAACAATGCAACACTAATTTTTAAAATATAAAAGACACCTAAAATAATGTTTCTCACTAAAAGTGTAACTTTAATACTTTACGGTGTTATTAAATATCATAAAGTGTCATTAAGGCACTAAAAGTATATACACTAAAAGTGATCATCAAAATACTTCAAAATATATTTAGTTTTACATAGGTTTTTTTTCAACTTGCAACATGTTTTGTCGCATATGGGCCATCATCTGGCAAATTTTAGTTTCCGCTGCTACAGTCCCAACTCTGTGTACGCAGACCCACGAAAGCCTATATATATTAATGGAACCAAAAGGCATTCTTAAGTCAACGACACAGGTAGAGATATTGCGTTTTCGGACTTCATCCATCGTCCTGGTTTTTAAGATAACTTAAAAAAACACGACGTTTCGGAAACTGGATCTGTTTCCGTCCTCAAGTGAGGGAAAACACCTATTCCGTTGGGTCCCTTAGAAAGAGCTAGTCTCAATCACTTGTATATTTTTCTATGGAGAGAGGAAATTACCCTTTATTAATTCTCTTTATTAAGGGTTTTCTTATCGGACGGTTATGTTTTTTTGTTTTACCGAATTATTTTTGTTTGTATCTCATGGGCCGAAAGTCGTGCCCTCACTCATCAAGAAGCGCTGCCCAGCTGAAGTCAGTTTCCTCTCATCAGTTCTGACTGTACTTGGTTCGGCACCACAAGCTAATGCTTGTCTATCAAGTGGCTTATGCAGTTATATTCTTATAGGCATATATCTCGAAACTAAGGATGGTTTAAAGATTAGTTTCATAATTTCCAGAAATCTGACAAAATTAAACATTTTTGATTGAAATTTTTTCCTCCGTACTAGCATGTATTTTATTTTAATTAATAGTATTAATCTGTTCCAGTGTCCTACCATCAGACCACATTTTGCTTCTATTGCGGCCCTCTCTTTTAAAAGCCATCAGTTTAGGAGTTTCAGTATTTATATCTAAGAAAACTTCTGTATGCATGTTACTCAATATATATACTGAGCAAGATTATAAATCGTCTTTGGAAGACAACGAGTGGCTGATTCAAAGTAAGTAAAGAAAAGGTATCCCTGTACCAGGCCTTGGAGGCCTACAGGGTTGTGAGATGTTGAGGTTCCCACATTTTCTAGACAATCGGCTCATAGATGTCGATAAGGTTGTTAGCCTTACGCACCAGCCGTCCTTTACCTCCAAGAATATTTCTGGTACTCATTTCTGTTAGAGGCTGAGTCGATCCCAGGGCCATAGTGCGGCTGGAAGGATTAGGTAAACTGAAAGAAAATCCAATGACCTCATCGGGATTCGACCCCGCGACCTTCCGGCTTGTAGCATAGTGCCTCAACCAACTACGCTGCCGCGTGCCCCGGGCTGATTGCAAGGCGAATGCAATAACAACTTTTTGCACATCCGGTTGGAAAATTTTAGAACACTAAAATATATTCTCCTGAATCATATGCAAAACTAGGCACTCAGACTCGCAGATCCGAGCTATATATATATCAGCAGAGCTACTGCGTAAAAGCTTTGTTTCGTTCCGCTAATAAGTTAAGAACCAAAAGTCTCTTTGCCTTCGAACCTTGAGCTGTACTCTAAATTGAGACCCGTCTCCATATCTCATTGTGTATCCATGGTAACTAACACACTGGCCCTGTTACTCTGCAGCACGGCCAAGGCTTGCATGTGCCATTCACATTCACAGAAATGCGTGGGAAATTCTCTGTGCGTAACAACGTGTTATGTTTTATTGTTGTTATATTCTCCTGATGATGTTAATGATGCAATTCCATCACCTTAATGCATTTCTTCCGAGGTACGTTGAAGACAAATAAGTGTAATTATGGCAGTAGGACAGTGGGATAATCCTCGATAAGAAGTAACTGTCGAACAATCCCACATACCACATGACGAATCCTACACATAAATGTGCCGAAACGGTTAGAAATGTAACTGTGTAAAATAGCCTTCGGAATCTAATTGGAAGCTGTCGCATTTTGTAAGAAACTTCTAAGATTCATGGATCATGTTCAACCCATAGCTCTCGAAACATCAGTAAACTGGCCAGGTTAATGTAGCGGTTAACAATCTAGACTTGTGTTTCGAAGAATTCTCGGATACCGATTATCCAAACTGAGATAATTTGTCTCTCTCTGTGATATTAGTTGGGCAGTGCTAAAAACTTTTATATTCGTAAGACATACAACTGACACTACTGCGAAATGCAGCGAAGTACCCTAAAGGAAGTCTTCTTCTTTCTTTCTTTCTTTCTTTCTTCGCAATCATCTTCCGGTTTCTTTAAATGTCATATAACTCATTCAGTTGAAATATTGTCATTTAATAGTACGTAGGTGATTCCAAAAGTAAGGTCTCCAAAGCGCTGGGTAATTTTTCGTGCGGCTGTTGGCAACCCTGTTGCATTCGTTGCTTCCCCCACTCCCCCCAATACCACCAAGCATGCGCGCACGTAGCTAGGACGCTCAGTCTTGGCACGGTTGCCGTTAGAAATGGAGCTCCCGATTACTAAAACCGCGAAGTGTGAGATTCGGGCAGTTATTCGGTTTTTGAACGCAAAAGGGACTAAACCAATTGAAATTCATCGTCAATTGGTGGAAGTGTATGGCGAGTCGTGCATGGACATAAAGAACGTCCGCAAGTGGTGTAGGGAGTTTGAATCTGGTCGTACTGCAATACACGACGAAAAAAGAACTGGGAGACCGTCAATTTCTGACGAGACAGTCGCGAAGATTGAGCGAGTCATGCGTCAGGATAGGCGCATCACACTCGATGATCTCTGCATTTCGGTTCCCGAGGTTTCCCGAACCACCATTTATCGGGTTTTGACAGAGAAGTTGAATTATCGGAAGGTGTGCGCAAGATGGGTCCCGCGAATGCTCACGGAAGACCACAAACGGCAGAGAGTTGACTCTTCCCGTGAATTTCTTCGCCGCTATGCTGACGAAAAGGACAACTTCTTGAATTCAATTGTCACAGGCGACGAAACCTGGGCGTACCACTTCACACCTGAGACAAAACAACAATCACGTCAGTGGCGGCATTCCTCTTCGCCTAAGCCTCGAAAATTCAAGCAAACACAGTCTGCCGGTAAAGTCATGGCAACTGTGTTTTGGGATCGAAACGGGGTATTGTTGGTTGACTTTATGGAAACTGGGACCACAATAAACGCTGAGAGATATTGTGAGACACTGAGAAAACTCAGGCGGGCGATTCAGAACCGGAGAAGAGGGATGTTGAGCAAGGGCGTAAGCATTCTCCACGATAACGCTCGCCCCCATGCTGCCCGACAAACCGTCGCTCAACTGCAACAGTTTGGATGGAACATCATCACCCATCCACCCTATAGTCCGGACTTGGCGCCCAGTGACTACCATCTCTTTCCAAAGTTGAAAGAACATTTGTCTGGAAAGCGCTTCAACAACGCCGATGAGGTGAAAGCTGAGGTTCGAAGTTTCCTGAACAACATGGAGGTGAACTGGTATGACATGGGCATACAAAAACTGCCACTGCGCCTACAAAAATGCATCGACCGAAATGGCGATTATGTAGAGAAATGAGTACATGCTCAAGATTCAAGATTCAACAACAACAACAACAGCTACAACTACAACTACAACTACAACTACAACTACAACAACAACAACAACAACAACAACTACTACTACTACTACTACTACTACTACTACTTACTACTACTACTACTACTACTACTACTACTACTTACTACTACTACTACTACTACTACTACTACTACTTACTACTACTACTACTACTACTACTACTACTACTTACTACTACTACTACTACTACTACTACTACTACTACTGTTGCTGCCACGGACACCAAATAAAATACCTCGGTACGAAAAATCGTAATCTCTAATCTCGGGCTTAATGCGGATATGTGAATAAAACGCACAGATTAAGAATTCTGTACAGACGGATGAACAAGCAGTTTATGGTATTTTAAGGAATTATCTCTGTATTCTCACAGGTATACTGAAGAAAAGCGCATAAAATATATCGCGGCAGGGGAAAAGACTGCGTTACAGACATGCTTACATTCTGAGACACCCTTCCAGCTACTTATCGTATTTTTTACAAAAAGGAATGTATAGATTCTCATGCTCCTAATGTGGAATCCGAAAGTTCAACCCAGCCGCTACCAAAATCTTCCACTGAGACCTGAATTCTACGACATGAGATACTACGTTCTTAACCAGTTCCATGGCAAAAATTCCACTTGACTATTTACATGGTTAGTTATTAATCAGGTGAAGAATTTCCCTGTCTTTATGGATTCGAAGCCGTCATTGTCTTAAGAACCATGAATCTGCAACCTGTGTTGCTCAGGTTGCACAAATCGACATCTGCATGCTGTAAGTCTCGGAGGTTTATTGAAGAAAATTACGAGAATATCAGTACAGAAACACACAGCTGCTGCTTTTCAGAATAAGCAATTGAACTGTATTAATTGCGCGACATATTTGAGGAATAAAGTCCGGTTGACCGTTATGAATTTAATGTGCCCGTAGATTGTAAGACAATTATGAAATGTTGCTCCTGATATCAGAACTTCTTTATTTAATTATCCATATCATACCTTTAGGCTCTATATTAAATTTCTCCCATATTAGTAATCAGACGATAAAATACTTCTCATTTATTTATTTACACAGTACTTGCTACATGCAACATTAATTTAATTTTGCTTCATATAAAGAATGCCGCTTTCTTGGATGCGGCGCAGTGTTGATTTTATGTGAACCGACGTTCCTTCGAAACGTCACATCCCAGAATAAGACATTCTTCATAGTCACTACAGTGAAAACCTCAAATCTTACATATTGCTACATATAATTTCCGTAAAAATAATATAAGATTAAAAATTATACATTTTTGTTTATGTGACGTGAATATGAACACTGTGAGATCATCTTTATAGAAACTAGCTTAAAGGCTTGCTCTCCTACTTGTATTTATTCTGAATAATAAGTAGGCGATTAGAACAAAAGGCCAGCCATTTAAGACTTTGAAAGGTCTCAGAATTAACTATTAATCATTAACATAAATAAGAATCTTCACGAAGGGATAAATGCATTTAATTCAATTGTTACTCTTACAACGCGGTAGCGTAGTTGGTTGAGGGGCTATGCTACAAGCCGGAAGGTCGCGGTTTCAGGTAATTATGAGGTAACTGGATTCTTTTCAATTGACCTAATCCTTCCAGCCGCATTATGACCCTGGGGTAGACTCAGCCTCTAACAGAAATGAGTACCAGGAATTAATTGAATAATTTTCCTGGGGAGTAAAGCGCGGCCTGCGGGTAGGGCTGACAACCTTCCCGCCATCTTTGAGCCGATTGTCTAGATCATGTGCGACCCTTAACGTCTACAACTCTAATGGCTTTCACGGCCTGTTACAGGGATAGTTTTACTTTTTTTAACCTTAAACTTCAAGAAGAGCCCATTTCTCCTTGTGGTGTCAATAAAATCCTTGAAGTCTATCGAAAGTAACCGAAGAACATTTCTACTAATCTGCCCTGTACATTTTCACGTGAAAAGCGACGTAATTACAAGTATAACAGGTAACTTTACTTTCATGAGATGGCATTTTTATAATTCTTTTTATATTTGCTGTTATTTTCCGTTAAATTGATCAAGAACAAGTCAACTGGAGAGAGGTTTCAAGTCTCTATACATGTAAAAGTCGCAGTAAGTAATAGGAAAATATTTGAGGTTATATAAAAACTGACCTCTATGTTTGTCATACTCAGAATCGAGAGGAAAGGTGCCGCATATTCCGGTTTCTGCTTCAGCAGTCGGAAGAACTTTGCGTAGTTCAGACGTAACTATGAACGTAGAGCGCTTTGGCTCATCAGCGGCCAGCATCCCTTTCTCCTTCCATCGAGCCCTAGTGAAATTGAGAACACACTGCATACAGCCGTTCAGAGAATTCGATCATTAGACTGAAAATATTTTCTCTGCCGTAGGCACTACGCAAGTCATTCTGGAATCCTCTGCATTATATGCCATCAACTACACAAACAGCACATGCCTGTGTAATAGCCCGGAACTTGATCTCAGGGCTCCGAACAGATGAACTCAAGCCAAGACAATATTTATCACTTTCAGATACAAGCAAGGAGAACACAAATACGGAGGCGGCATGGAAAATATAAAACTTGTTTTTGTCTTCTCTTTCTTCTCCTTAAACATTTATTCTCATTTTGTTCTTCCTATACTTATGCTTCTTTCTGTTCTTCGACCTCATTTCTATTTTTCTCTTTGTCATTTTTCTTTCATTCTCTTTTTTTCTTTATTCTTCGTTTCTCATCAAACATATAAATTTGCTACTTTTCTTTCTCAATCTCCATTTTATTTTCGTTCTGCTTCACTTTTCTTCCCCGTCAACATTTTATTTCTCTTCTCCTTATTTCTTACATTTCGAGAGTAGGTATAGCCACTAGCTACGAGGCGGACAGCCGAGAGGTCGGACTTCGAGTTCCGGGTCACACCCAGTCTCCTATCCAATGGGTACTGAGGGATCTTTCCCCGGGGGTAAAGCGGCCTGGGCCTTAAGCTGCCCATTTACTTCCACTTAGTGCTGAGGTCAAGAATACATGGATCTACATATCCATTGCCCCATACATTTTCGTGTGTAGTGCTTAATTACTTTAATTGTTTCTTACATCCTGTTGTGTATTTAATCAATATTAGGGTTAATTTCACCGACCACACAACACGTTTTTATTATTGTCACACTACATGTTTCGACCTCAAGAGGTCATCCTCAGGTGTGCGAACACAGTTGCACAATCACACGCAATCACACGCAATGTGAGACGCGTATAAAGGAGACGGCATCTTCATATCATATCTGCACCATCATCGCCTGCTGGGATGCCTGGCCCAGATGGCCTCACCCCTCCACCACCACCTCAGGCAGCCTTCACTCAGTTTTAGTAAAAGTTTTCATTTTAGAAATATTTTATCTTTCGAGATAGACTTTCCAATGACTTTGCAAGTAACAAATAAGCAAAATATTGCATGCGAAGTTTAAAATAAAACACAGCGAATGAAAAAGATATTTAAACGAGTATTGTGGGATGTTTTCTCCTAGCTCTTACCATTTCCTGTATATATTATGGGAAACTTACATTCGATTTACACTTTTTATTTGCTGGCCAGTTTTTAAGATCGCAACAACCGCATATATCAAGAAGTGGTCCCATAGATATCTTTCTTTCTCTGTGGCTCTACAGCTCTTTGGACCTTGGCCGCTTTTTCAGTTTCAAAGTAGGACTCCTTGGATTGGGGATCAGCCCGTCGCCAGGGCCACTACCTACAAACAGATCAACAGAAACATGTAATAAACGCATACAGATATCCTCTATGCTTCGAGTGGGATTCGAACCCACGATTACAATGTTCGAGCGGACGAAGACGGTTCATGCCTTAGACAACGCGGCCACTGTGATCGGCCACTACAGGTCTGCAGAAGCAAAAATCTCCTTAGGTAGACGTAGACTCAGTTGTGAGGATAATATTAAAATGGATCTTATAGGAATATGATGGGATGGTATGGATTGGATTAATCTGGGTCAGGACAGGTACCAGTGGAGGGTTCGTGTGAACACGGTAATGAACTTTAGCGTTCCTTAAAATGTCAGGAAATTCTTGAGCAGCTGAGCAAATTATGTCTTCTCGAGAAGGACTCTCCTCATTGCTGTTAGTTACAAGTGACGTAATTGTTTTCTGGTTTGAAATAATGCAAGAACCACAATTTCGCACCAGTATCACATGAATCTCTCTCCTCCACAGCGTCAAGACCGCAAGCATCGCATCAATCATTTACATTTTCTTGTTAGTGGCTTTTAACCTCAAGTGCATGAGAGATTGTGCGCGTTCCTTTACAATAACACACGATATACATGACTTCGGATAATCTGATCTCATATCCAAATGTTTACCGCTTGTTTGGATGAAGATAGAGGAAACCTTAACAACAGAGGGCGCGAAAGCTCTAACTGGGCTCTAGCGTCAAGAAGAAAGGGGGAGGAGAATGAGGATGAGGAAGAGGAAAAGGAGGAGTAGCGATACATCGGTAACTTACCTGTAGTCACACCAGAGGCCGTGCTCACATATTTCCAATTGTTACTGCTCAGCAAGTGGTAACTCAGTACCATCATGGTCATCCGTATTCAACTTCTTACCCAGACATCAAAATGAAAATTTAAGTACCGACAGACTACTTATTATAAAGTGATTAACTGTTCTTAATGAAGATCAGTCTTTACCAAACACGTCATTATCTTCAGGCCTACATATTGTATCCACTTTCTCATTTGGACAGTGCAGATCCTACATAATGACGAAGCACGAGAGGCCACATGTGCACCGTGACTTCACAAGATTCACGAGCAAAAGCAAACATACCAACACCTCTCCCCTCCCCCACAAACTCCACCGAAACAATCCATACTTCGTTTTTCAGAAGTGGGTGTGGGTTTCTGTTAATCGGGGACACCTGAGAGTTAAGAGATGGGTCGATATCGCATGGGCGTAATTAGTATGACGCGACAGCTTGATTACAGGTTCCTGCTGTCAGGCGAGTGGAAGAAGAGGAAATCTACACACACAGTAATGAGGGAGTTGAAAGGAAGGCCGGTCACGGTAGCCGAGCGGTCTAAGGCATGCACTGTCTTCTCTCGCTCGCTTGGAAACCGGGATCGTGGGTTCGAATCCCACTCAGGGAATGGATGTTTGTGAGCGTTTTTCTGTGTTTGTGTACAGGTAGAGGCCTTGCGACGAGC
>NW_019720705.1:1723474-1906562 GCF_002891405.2 Cryptotermes secundus | reverse complement strand
CGCCCAAGGAGTCCTACCGAATGTGTAAGATATAGAGAAACCGAAGTGAACGGAGAAGTTCATGGAGGTAGGCCTAGGCCCACTGGGGCTGTAGTGCCAAGGGGGGGGGGAAGGAAGGAAGAGGAACGAAATGACGTAGCGCTGCTACTACTACTACTGATAATAATAATAGTAGAAGTAGTAATAATAATAATTCCATTGACACAAATTAAAATTATGAAGAAGTAGTTAGACAAGTAAAATACAATACATTTACAGTGATTACAATAAGCATTTTACAGTAAATTTCTATCTCTTACCAGTTTAGTCTCTTACATTTATCCAGAATTTTGTGCCTGTGCTTTTGCTTGGTTTTTATACATTTCCATACCGATGTGCCTATTTCGACAAAATTGGGCACGACGGTAGAGGACAGCCATGAGGAGATTTTAGACACTTGAAAACTCTCTGACAACAAAAAGAACAACTCCGTGATTTTAGTCCGCAAGCGAACTATACCGACCGAGCGACCGCCGCTTGTCGGCGGAGTTAGTGCCAACTTTAGTGGACAGAGTGTGTCTCGTGGTCAGCGCAACGAATCCCCACTGCCATTAATTTCGGGTTTCTAGATCGGAGCCGCTATTTCCTTCAAATGGCTAGTCAATTATCCTCACGAGGCTGAGTACCAGCCCCAGATGATAGGTGAGGGTGATTGTGGAGAAATTTGTAGAATGAAGATTGGCAGGGGAAACCGAAGTACTCGGAGAAAACCTGCCCCAGCGCCACTTTTTCCACCACAAATCCCACTTGACCAGACCCGAGATCAAACCCGGGCCGCCGTAGTGGAAAGCCAGCGACTAACCGCTTGAGCTATGGCGCGGCCTACAGAATACAAGTAACTTATAAAATAAGTTTTAAATTATGTTTAAAAAATTATCCGCTTTAAGAGTATTGTCGCCTGGGATGTGACGCCATGTATTCTGGTAGGCGATTACTTTAGCTTTGGAGGAATGTAATGACTCCATTTTCAGGTTCGGATTACAAGTCGAGTAAGCAAACAAGTATGCAGAAAACAGATGATAATGATTTACCAGACTGTACGGCTTTATATCTCAGAAGGTAATAATTATTCTTCACAGTTACATCCGTAAGAATCACAGATATCACAAATTCTCCTTTTCTTATTAACACTATACGATGGGGTACCCAAAAGAAACCAAACTAATTCTTTTGTGGGCAGAGCTTTTGTAGTAGCGCGTTTTGCCGCTATGAGCCCATAGAGCTAATATTCCTGAGTCGATAAGCCGACTACCGTTGCTTCAGAAGGTAAGGACTAGTTTCGGCAGAGTTTATAGTGACAACTGTTTTGTGTGATCGTCGTTTTTGCAATGGCTGATTTTCGTGAAAAGCGTGCGGCGGTAAAATTCTGTTTTTTGCTCGGGAAAAGTGGAACAGAAACTCATGAAATGTTAAAAACGGCGTACAAGGACGATGCTATGGGGAAAACTCAAGTGTTTGAGTGGTTTTCCCGTTTCAAAAATGGTGAAATATCAGTTGATGACAAACCTCGTTCTGGTCGTCCTTCCACGGCCCGAACACATGAAAATGTTGAAAAAAATTCGTGAAATCATCAAGGAAGATCGACGACGGACCATTGAAGAAATTGTGGAGCTGTCGGGAGTGACTTGGAGCTCAGTTCAGCGAATTTTGACAGAAGATTTGGGAATGAAAAGGGTGGCTGCGAAATTCGTGCCACGACTGCTGACCGCTGAACAAAAACAAGGTCGTGTGGAAGCATGCTGTGCTTTGAAAGAAGAGTCCCGAAATGATCAAAACTTTTTTTTTGTTTCCTCGAATTAAAAGAGACATGAAAGGAAAGCGTTTTGCTGATGTTGCTGAGGTGAAGGAAAAAACGACGGAGGCGCTGTCAAGCATCTCAAAAGATGAATTTAGACAATGTTTTGAAAAATGGAATAAAAGACTAGACAAGTTTATTAGTGTAAGTGGAGAGTACTTTGAAGGGGATTGAAGGTTTGTGCTTAAAATTTGAACAAATAAGTTTAAAAAAAATAAGTTCGGTTTCTTTTGGGTACCCCCTCGTATATACCAAGCTATACAGGCGGATGCTTCATGTCGGGACGAAAGTACGTTCACAGTTCTTAATTATATGTATAAAAATTTGCTCCACAGAACTCATATTAAATAAAATAAAGAGGTTTACAATATTGCTATTAATATATATCTTGTACCTTGCACACAGCAATTATTCTATGTCCGATTATTTTTAAATGTCCCGTAATTACATAAAGCCGGTCACGGTAGCCGAGCGGTCTAAGGCATGCACTGCCTTCGAAGGTCCGAATCCCACGCAAGGCATGGGTGTTTTATATGTGTATGCGTTTATTCTGTGTTTAGGTAGAGGCCTTGTTACGTGCTGATCACCCGTCCAAGGAGTAATTCTTTTTTCCTTGGCACTACAGGCCCAGTGGGCCTAGGCCTATCTCCATGAACTTCTCCGTTCACTTCGGTTTTTCTAGATCTTACACATACGGTAGGAATCCTTGGGCGGGTGATCAGCTCGTCGCAAGGCCTCTACCTATACACAAACACAGAAAAACGCACACACACAATCTAAACATCCATGCCCTGAATGGGATTCGAACCCACGATCCCGGTTTCCAAGAGAGAGAAGATAGTACATGCGTTAGACCGCTCGGCTAACGTGACCGGCCCCAAGGAGTAATGCCATCTGTAAAAATGATCATGAAGCTGAGAATGGAACGCTCCAAAGTGTGAGCGAGAGGAGGGAGAATACACGCATGCAGATTCTGCATCATTGGAGCTCTAGAAATGTTCTACAGTCTCCGCAGTCTCCAAACCAGATTGACAATGTACGAGTAGTAGCCCACTTTGCAGTAGTTCGTGTTGCAGACAAAGCAACTCACATCACTTGACACTGACTTCACTTCAGGTTCCTGAGCGAAAACGTATCGTTAAAACAGAGACAAAAAAAGTGGACGAATAAACTGGTTTGAATAAAGCGCAGATTCATTCAACCGGTTCTGGTACAAAGGCTGAGCCTTGCAGTAGAACTCCGTCAATTTGAAAGGTACGTGAATCATGAAGAGGGGAGGAAAGGGGTTCGGGACGCGTTCCGGAAACAAACGAACTTCTGGAAGTTAACTGTAATTCAGCGTATCATTCTCATACACTGAACATCATTTTATATGTTCATATATTCTGTATATAAATTTATTCTTAAATAAATATTATTATAGTATATGACGAGGAATACAAATTCTGAAGTTCCTCAGATACAAAATTATTTACACATTTTCCTACTAAATATTATTATAATGTCTGGCAAAGAGCTCAAAGTATCAGCAACCACATTATACCGTTTTCCGTATTAGTTATCCTAGTATACATATTGTATTTTTAGATGAAGAGTGTAAATTATGAAGCCCCACACTATACAATTCTGTGCTGAAAACTTTTTCTTAAATATGAGCAAATAGTGTTCTAGAGCATGGACATAATTACTCTGGCTCAGGGTAGGGTGGGCTGCGAGCTGTTAAGGAGAAGTTAACGACATTTCTGGCTCCATAAAAGGCGAGTAATTACGTGACAAGTTTAGAGACCATTAACTTATCAAGAAGGACTCCGCTGAATGGGTTTAGTTAGGGCGTTCTTTCACTGTACGAGTACAAATTTATCATACGTAAAGAAACAGCTCCTTAAAAATTACATGACTGAAACAAGGTCATTAAAAGCCTACAAAATAAAATGTCTTATCTTGTTAACTTGAACCGAAGCAACCAAAGGAAAAATGAAGTTTCATCTGAGGAACTCTCAACAGTTCCTTAAATGTTTGGAAGGGTTTTAGAATTCTGTGTTGCCTAGCCAGAGCGTGACGCAGCATTTCCAGCACATCACGTGCAAACTTCTCCTGCAGTTTCATCACAACTTTTCTTCTGAAAGCAGTTCATCTCTCTACTTCCTTCATCTCCTTCAAGTCAGTTCTGCTCGAAGAACTCTTACAATTTTAGAATACACTGAACTCTGTGGTCTGAATCTTTGTCTCATAATCTGTAGTTTGCACTTCAACAAAGCATTAGCGCTCCTGAACTTTATTCGAAAAGTACTGACTTCTAATCTAGGCCGAGACACCAGATATTCTGAATGTTTTCTGGTTTCCCCCATTTTGGCGAGAGGAAATTCCTGTATAATATATTAAATAAACCCCGACCGCTTCCTTCCATTTTTTTCGATTTATAACTTATTAAATAATTCCGCTATCCAGCCTCGTACAGTCTGAGATACTGAGGGGGTCGTAAACAAACATCAAACAAATAGACAAGTTCATGAATTGAAAAACAATTCAAGGTTGACAGACACTTCTAAATAGCTATTAAAGCAACAAGTTTCTGACTTTAATATTAAGTCTCGTGACAGATAGTGGCGCGTTTTTAACAAGAGCGCGTATGAATACACTAAACAGCTTTATAAGTTTTTCATGTTGCATCCTGTTGTGTGCCATTCAAAACAGTTTATTTGTAACCGTCAACACACAATTTTTGTAAAAGTAATAACAGATGTTATTTGGTCACAAAATTTTTCGACCCTTATTGGGTCATCATCAGGTGTATCTCTCTTTACTTAGATTCTGAGTTTTTGTATAAATAAGCTTTAAAAGTCATTACTTTCACACGAATATAAAACAATTCCATTTTATGAAGCAGTAAAAACCGGCTACATCCTGCAGAAACTCTGGAAGACTTGTATAATCTCCATACCTTCACCAGAGCTTGCCTTGGAAGCTTATTTTGAAATATGTCCCCATTGTCAATCCGTGGGGAAGGGAGATGGGTGAGATGATGTAGGGAGGTGAGTGGTCTCCTTCACCTTCCGGAAGTTTTAATCTAGAAAACCCACTGGATATAAAGCTTGATGTGACTCAGACTCCGTCTGGTGACTGTGGAGATGAGAAAGCATCTCTGTAAGTCCAGGGAGATGAACCCCAGTCCCGCGCTTGCTCAGTCTGTAGCCTAGTCCCTACACGAAATGACCCATTCCTACTTCCAGAAAGCCACCAGACTTCAGCCTACACGCGATGGAGTGGAAATAGTAAAAGGAACGCTGATAGTATGCACGAGGAGGCAGGTTTCACACTGCGAAGTCCAGTGTGGCATATGGCGGTTATTATTTGCACCGCAACATCTTACCGAAAGGGTTGGCGTAATGGTAACACAATGAGACTCGTATTCTGGAGGTGCTGTGTTCGAATCAAGCCTAGGGCACAGGCCACCCTGACAGGTGTCTCCTGCTCCCTCCAGTCCTTCCAGACAACTGCCGACATAGTGGCTCAATTAGGTCACGACACTTTCTTTCCAAACCGTTCTACTTCAGTACTAATTAGTCATCCTAGCATTACAAGATGCATGGTCTTGATAATGATACTGCCATAAATTCACAAAAAAAAAATTAAAATCCTTTTACGGAAAGTGTATTCATAACCGAAAACTTGTCTTGTTAATGTATTCGAATGTAATAACTCAGTGATTAGCGTTCCTGATTTGAATTCCTAAGGCCGAAGACTTTATTCTTGGCCCAGAAACTAGCTAAGTTTCTATGATTTCTGTCAATCCCCCAAGCAAGTTCTTGGATAATATCCTTGAAGTGTGACACTTGTTCCGCCTTTCATGTCCTACAAAATTCTTCATTCATCCGACCTCTTGTTCAGTGTTGTATAACCTAAACATTTGGGAAAGGGACATTAAATAAACAATGAATGAGCCTTTCATTGAGAGAATGTGCGCTCACTGCCGGAGTTTAATACATGTGGAACAAAATACGGAATATGATTACTCCAACATGTGTTTGTCTCTGAAGAAAGAAGTAGGACTATAGGCGTTATTCTGCAGCACAGCAAATATTTAAACGATGTTCTTCTGCATGCATACGCGTACGGTCCTACATCTCAATTTTATCTATACAACATCTCATTCGTTCTTCTCATGAATCATAACATTTCGTTTCAGATCCAGTACCCACGGAACATAATAATGAGAACCATATGCTTATCTCAAAACATCTTCAATTAATTTCTCATACAAGCATAAAAGCAAGATACACCGCGGAAGTTCTTCGCCTTGTTACTGAGCCGAGCAGCTGTTAGCGGGAACTTCTGTTATCAGAACTTCCTTACGTTACGAAGCGCACGACGAACTGGGTTCTACGGTCTTGTATTTCGATAGAATTTCGCCTAATTTTGGGAGGAACGCATTCCCTCATTATATAGACATATACACACATAATATTATGAATTTTGTTTTCTGTTGTCAATATTGTTACTGAATTTAGAGCATACAGAATGTTGAGAAAAAATATTTCTGAGCACTTTCACACTTTTGTCAGCTTCATGATCCGTCCGATTTACATAAGGATAAAGATTCCCTTGTACCCACTGGATGAAAGACTGGGTGAGCCCCACAACCGGGCGTGCCGACGTCGGGAATCGAACCTCCAGCATAGTGGCTATGCCGAAACATTTTCTAACTCTTTAGCTTGATAAGACATAATGATAATAAATTTTGCATCATGATTTAATTTCGTCATGCCAATACGCTCAGAACTCAAGAGAACAGACGGAGTATCAACATTTACTTTTATTTATACTCCTAAGCAGTTTGATATTATCTAAAATATCGAACAATGTGCCTGTTGGTACTGACATTTTCTGTGGTTATATTGTACTAGTCTTATCCTCAGGTCTAGCTAGCTCAACATTATTCTCTGTGGAAGTGGAGTTCAAATTCATACCCTGTAATAATCTTTTTTTTTTATTTCCTTGGCACTACAGCCCCAGTGGGCCTAGGCCTACCTCCATGAACTTCTCCGTTCACTTCGGTTTTTCTAGATCTTACACATTCGGTAGGACTCCTTGGGCGGGTGATCAGCTCGTCGCAAGGCCTCTGCCTGTACACAAACACAGAAAAACGCACACAAATATCCATGACCTGAGTGGGATTCGAACCCACGATCCCGGCTTCCGAGCGAGCGAAGACAGTGCATGCCTTAGACCGCTCGGCTACAGTGACCGGAGTAATAATCAATAGTCAAACAAAACCATATGTGACTTACTACACGATTTTAATAAAGCTATCAAATAAACTAATTTATTTACTCTGTAACAAGCGAAGCGTGATCACAGATGAAGCGACATGCTTAAAGACCGAGAATGTGATAATATTGTAACTGTTCAGGCTTCTAGGGCAATTCTATGGACGGCAATAAATGAGTATAGAACGCTGGTGCAATTATGATCAGCAGGAGAAATCAGAATAAGCTCTGGGTAAACCTGCTCCAGTACTACTTCGTCCACCATAAACATCACTTGCATTCTCATTCAGGATTGAACCCAGACCTCTGTGATAATAAGCCGACGCCTAATCACTCGAGATAAACCACAACCTATAATACTGATTACAAGAGGAAACGTGAGGTGTATTCTTAATGCGGCCTGCCAACGGCAGTTTGATTCACTCTTACACGTAGTTCAAACCGAACGTCATGCTTCGTTGTCCCTTACCTCATCCGTTCAAGGATAGGCCACCACAGGATCTAAATAGGATTTAGAAAGACATGGCAGTCCCAGTAGGATTCTAATCTGACATACTGTCCTGCAGAGTGCGTTTGGTGCCTCCAGTTTCATGACGCTTTGGCACTAAACCTCTCAGCTATGGTATAGAGCACAGAACCGAACTCGCGAACTGTCATTAAATAACGACACAAATAAAACGCGAATTCCTTGAGAGTATAAAACGCCAAGAGCAGGTAAACAGTTTTCTAATACAGTTTAGTTCAGTTTGGTTTTAGTGTACTGAGCCGATTTTCATTATAACCATAGAATTGTGTCCACATAACACCAGGAGTTGCAGGTCACGGTAGCCGAGCGGTCTAAGGCATGAACTGTCTTCGCTCGCCGGGATCGTGGGTTCGAATTCCACTCAGTGCATTGATGTTTAGTGTTTGTGTTTGTGTATACGTATGCACGCGCGCGCTTTTATGTGTTTGTGTATTGGTAGAGGCCTTCTGACGAGTTGATAACCCGCCCAAGGAAAAGCACCAGCAGTTATCCAGAACACTCGTAATACCTGTGATAAGGCAATAAAATGTCACTGAAAGATAAATGAAATTAAGCAGTTTATATCAATTTTTACTAATAAAACTATGCACAAGTAAGTATCATATGTGTACAGCTTGAATATTCTGATTATGTTCCAAACAGAAAACTGTATTAAACGTTACAGGATTGATCGCCAAACGGCAATGAAAAAATTTCGTGTGTTTCGGCGGGTATTTCAGTCTCGACTTTCTCTGTCCACTCCCCCAACAGAAGAGAGTAGTAGTAGTTGCGTGATTGGAAGCCTGGAAGTAGCGAGAGAAATTCCCATGCTTCAGTCGACATTGCAATCTATGCCGAACACAAATTTAGCGAACATGTTCATATCTCATCGGAGTGCAGGGTAAAATCATCTATACACATGGATATCAAATCACTACAAATGTTAAAAAAAATCAGTTAATTGAGGACAGTGATATTAAAAATTAATAATATGAATGCATTAAATTTGGACAACCTTTGCTTCTGTTCAGCTCACAATCCTTGGCCTTTCCTTATCCTATCTGAAAAACTAAAGACAAGATAAATTAAACTATAGTTTTGTCTGTTGTTTTGTATTGGCGAAATCAAAATTGGTCCATTGGCTTAAGGAAGAGACACAGATGGAAGCTGATTGAGATGAAGATGCTTGGGAGAATACTGGGAGATAGGAGAGCCAGAGTAATAGAATATTCTATAACGAAGAGCTTCATAAATTATACAGCTGACCAAGTATTATTGGGGTCATAAGATAGAATGAGTAACCTGTGAAATCTATGTAGCACGCGTGCGAAATATGAGAAGAGCATAAGACATTATGGACGAAAAGACTGAAAGGAAGAGGCCACTTGGAAGATCCAGGCATAGATGGAAACTTAATATAAATAAGGATAGAAAAGAAATGTGTAGGGATATATGGACTGCAGTAACCTGGTTCAGGACAGTGTCTATTAAGTGGCGAGCACTTGTGAATACGGGAATGCACTTTCAGATACCATAAAATTTCAGTAATTCCTTGCGTTGCTGAGCGACCATTAGCTTCTGAAGAAGGACTTTGTTCTATGGAGTTAGTGCTAAGCTTCGCAGTACTGTGACGGTGTATGCTAGGTGAGTAAAGAGACAAATTTTAGACCTCTACTTGAAGGTGTGAATAATTCAGAGCTATATAAAATTACTCAAGTTAAAATATGTCCATATTGACATGTCCCATAAGCATATAAATGTTTCCTTTTTCATTTCGAACGGAGTTGAATGCGTAGGGCTTGTCTTTGTTGAGTTCAATTTGCTACACCGTACCTAACAACGTTTCATTAGTATAAAGACATTAATTCGACTTCAGCTCTTCGTAGCTTAAGCACTCTTTGTCGCGCTTCAGAGAATTTATATAACTTATTTTAAGTTCTTTGAAGTTACATTCGAATAACGGGATTAGTTATGAAGCCTAAGTTTCACAAGAAGACTATGTCATGGGGACTGAAAGCAACAAGAGAAGTCGCTTTGAAGCTAGTGAGGATTTTCAATTAATATATTCCTTGTTAATTTGTCTAAAGATCAATTGTGCTTAGTCAGATATTCGTGACGGAAGCTAAAGTTGGGGAATACTTAACGGCATTTTCCTTCGAGTAGACCCATTTGACAAACTGGCATATAATCAGACGGCTTGCTGTATGACTGAGGAACCGGGGTTCGATTCCTGAAAGAGACATAACTTCTTTCTCTGCACAACAGCGGCCACACTGTCTACACTGACCCTGGAGCCTACCTAGCCACCTATCCAACGGGTATTGGGGCTCTTTTCTGGGATAAATGCGGCCGGGGAATGAAGTTGACCGCTCATCTCCATCTAGCAGAGGTTAAGGATGTATTTCTACATGTCTCCATGATGTTCTTAATTAACTACTGTGACAACCTTACCCTTTTTTTTTCCTTGGCACTACAGCCCCAGTGGGCCTAGGCCTACCTCCATGAACTTCTCCGTTCACTTCGGTTTTTCTAGATCTTACACATACGGTAGAACTCCTTGGGCGGGTGATCAGCTCATCGCAAGGCCTCCACCTGTACACAAACACAGAAAAACGCACACACACAAACTAAACATCCATGCCCTGAGTGGGATTCGAACCCACGATCCCGGTTTCCTAGCGAGCGAAGACAGTACATGCCTTAGACCGCTCGGCTACCGTGACCGGCAACCTTATCACTGGAGTTCATAACAGAAGGTATAAATTTTTGTTTTGCCAAGAAATAACTGAAAGTCTTCAACAGACGTTTATAGGTATGCTTACAAGCTGCTTGTTGTAACGTAGAATAGGTTATCATCATACGAGATGGTAAGAATTTCGTACAGTCGACAAGTTCCTATTTAATTTCTCCGAAAGAATCATTAAAGTTTGCATAGGGTTCAAAAAGATAGTCCACTATTCAAAAACGTAGACGTCTACTCTGGACAATATTGTGTATACTTCCGTCTGAGAACAGAGTCCAAACGCCATGTTGATATTATGATGATCTAGAATGAAAAGGAGGAAATGGGTACTACAGTGTCTTCCAACTGCAGGATATTAACGTCGATTAGCACGGCTATATATTTACAGATTAGAAATTGTAACGAAATATGTGTAAGCTTTACCGTTATAAATATATATGTATGTCTGAGTCCCGGTAGGGTGAAGAATTTTCATTTCTCCATGTCGTCCAGGCCGGAACTGCGGTCCACCCCACCTCCCATTCAATGGTTACCGAGGGTTCTTTCCCGGGGATAAAGCTGCCGGGGCGTGAAGCTGATCACTTACCTCCAGCTAGTGCCGAGGTCAAGAAAACGTGGAACTATACGTACACTACCTCATACGCCTTAATGGAGTAGTGCTCAATTAGTTAAGCACAGGGACAATTTTACCTTTTTATTATATACCAATTTCTATACCATGACCTTTCTAGCGAAATTTCGAAAAACTTGCCTTTAGATATATGCAAAGACAATGTTAAAATTGAGAGATAATATCAAAATGAAATCGATATTAACTATTAGCACAAACTGCAAGCATCATATTTAATGAGACTTGAGGAGGTGAAACACGCAGACGGAAGGACAGACTCACAGGAAAGGCTTCATTATTGGTTATTTTAAGTACGTCTTGCAAAAAAAGTCTGTTATATGAATTTGTGAAATTTTTAATATATTATTTATGATGCAATGTGAATGATACTGTCTTCTGCGATATGACGTTGTGTTGTTTATTTTATATTAACCGACGTTTCGGAAGGAAGTGCCGCCTCAATCTTCACGGCAGAGTAGTCCATCCAAAAGGCCGAAACCATTAACCAAACTGCGCTTTTCCATATCCAACAACACAGCATTCTTCATGGTCAGCGTGAGAAGAATATCTTATCTCATGCATTTCTGAAGGCCTGTTTATTGAGGGGCATGTTTTATGACTCTCTCAGCAGCTAGACTATATAAATTCGGATATGATGAAAGCTGAGTTGAAAAGGAAGTCGAAGGAAATGGGTGTGACCTGATAGAGACAGTAACCCAGAAATTGACTGACGGACCGAAAAATAAAACACCAAATACTTCGGTCGGAACAGCCGGTCTCCCGACTGGTGTTCGAACCGAGCATCTCCCGAATTGAAATATCGAAAATTACTCTAGATAGCCCTCTTCTGTGAGGGATTATTTCCAAATGTGAATTCGTTCAGATCATAGCAGTTAACGTCCGTTCTCTCTTCTATCTGCATCTACATAACATGAAGCAGATGTCACTGCATTTGCCTCCGATCAAAGTTCCGCTGTTCCCTTCCATTACGTTTCACCTCCAGTCGCAACAGGCACCGTCAAACAATGCCATCTGGACGCCAAAAGTGTCTTCTATGAAAGGTAGGAAACACAGAGTATTTGACCTACAGTTTGCCTTTCAATAATTCTGGTCTTAACACAATTGTCCTGGACATGTCGACATGGCATGAGGGCGTATTGAGGATCTTTATGCTCTCCGCGCATTCAGTTTGATACTGGACACAGGTGAGTAGCAAGTGCTTCCTCCTGCCCCAGTAAAAGAGCTCCCTGCTAGTTAGTCTACCCACCACACTTGACACTATACACAAATATAGATCAGTAAATTGTAAAGGTGCCGGTTACGGTAGCCGAGCGGTCTAAGGCATGTACTGTCTTCGCTCGCTTGGAAACCGGGATCGTGAGTTCGAATCCCACTCAGAGCATGGATGTTTAGAGGCCTTGCAACGAGCTGATCACCCGCCCAAGGAGTCCTACCGAATGTGTAAGATCTAGAAAAACCGAAGTGAACGGAGAAATTCATAGAGGTAGGCCTAGGCCCACTGGGGCTGTAGTGCCAAGGAAAAAAATTGTATAGGTAAAAAGGGTAAAATTGTCCCTGTGTTTGACTAATTAAGCACTACGCTATGAAGGCGTATGTGGGAATGGATGTATAGATCAATATTTTCTTGACCTCGACACTACTTGGGGCTGATTGTTCAGCTTCACACCCGGCCGGTTTACCTCCGGGGGAAGAGCCCCCCCCCCCGGTACCCATTGGATAGGAGGCTGGGTGGGCCCCAGAAGAGAAAATTCTTGACCTTACCGAGACTCGAACTCCTGCCCTTCTGTCGTCCAGCCCGTAGCAGTCGCTATACCGACTGAGCTATCCCGGCTCCCTAAATTGTAGCATCATAAACTCACTACTAAATTAAAATCCGTTAAATTTTCAATGGGAAAATTTTAAACACAAAATTAATAAAAATATGTAATTACAATAACCTGAAAAGTTTTGGAAATGAAGCAACATTTATACAAATGCTAAGTTTTATAGAAAAAGAGATATACAACTCCTCTTTAAGCGAAACTCGCCAGCATTTCCTAACAGTCAACAGAGTGTCACAATATGCAACCGCACGTTATTAATAAGGGTATATAAATGCAATAATTGCTAGAAACTCTGGAAGCAATTCCAGTCTCTAGCTGCAGTTTCCGCAATTCTTCCTCCATTATCCACTCTCACATTTCTTACATCCTATCGCGATTTCACTGAATATACACGCTGTTGGAGGCGGAAAATTCGTTTTCGGAACAATTCAGACTGTGGATTGTGATTTATATCATCATTTCACCAACATGAATTATTTGTATAGATACACCATATGCTATAAATTTACTACAAGCTTCGGCATTTCAGTCATCATACGGTTAGGTGAAAATGTAAAGTTATCCCTGTAACAGGCTATGGAGGCCCATTGGGCTGTGAGACATCGAGGTTCCCACATTTTCTACAGATAATTGGCTCATAGATGGCTGTGAGATTGTCATGCACTGGGCTCCATTTAACCCCAGGAATATTCCTAGTACTCATTTCTTTTAGAGGCTGCGTCGACCCCAGAGCCATAGTGCGAATGGAAGGATTACGTCAATTGAAAAATCCGATGACCTTATCGGGAATCGAACCCACAATAACACAATTTATATACTTCTTCCGCTCATCTGCTGTTCGTCCCTATATTGACTAATGTTTTTATCAGGAAATACTTTCCTAGTTGCTGTGCACTAACAATCTTAATACTCGTGAATAGTAAATTACTAAATTATGTTTTCAACATAAAATTGTAACCAAAATCGCCATAGTTGTGATCTCGTACAAACAGGACTTTCATCACGTAAGGCGGCCCATGCACGTACGAGTCAGACTCGCGAGCCAGACTCGTACGTGTATGGGTCCCCCTAAGACTGGCTATTCTAGAAACTATCTCAGACAGAGCATATTCACCGTCGTCAGGACCTCGAAACTCGTTCTCTTAACCTGCTGTAGGACGCATGTTGCTTGCTTTCATTTTGCATGCAGACGGGACTGTGCGATTCTCTTGTTTGGCTTTTATTCAGAGCACCTCAGTGTACCGCACACGCAAAAGAAGTGTATGGAGGAATATCTTTATGATTAATCAGCTGTGTAACTAGTAACATGTGAAGATGAAAGTGATGCGTGTTCTATACAACGTGACCTCCTCCAACAGAATTTATATATATAAAAAACTGACCTTTGCGCTTTGGTACCCTCTAAATAAGCCCTAAGGAAGTGGGGCACCTCACAAAAACTGCACGTGAATGGTGGGAACCTAAACAAGAACCACTTGCCATGAGATGATGAATCAGAAAGTAGGGACGGGGTAAGGGAAGTCAGTATTCGCCTGTGAATGAACAAAAAAGATACAACCTGAGTGGTACTGTAGGTCAACTGACGTCACAGCACGTGGAAACGAGCCAACTCAGGAATGTCGTTTACGCAGTTCAGTAATTGCATGTTCAATAGATAAGCTGTATTTTTTTTCCCCTTGGCACTACAGCCCCAGTGGGCCTAGGCCTACCTCCATGAACTTCTCAGTTCACTTCGGTTTTTCTAGATCTTACACATTCGGTAGGACTCCTTGGGCGGGTGATCAGCTCGTCGCAAGGCCTCTATCTGTACATAAACACAGAGAAACGCACACACACAAACTAAACATCCAAGCCCTGAGTGGGATTCGAACCCACGATCCCGGTTTCCAAGCGATCGAAGACAGTGCATGCCTTAGAACGCTCGGATACCGTGACCGGCAGATAGGCTGTATTAGGAAGCAATTACATTACACCCACAGATGGCAGTGATGATTTAATATCAAAAGCAGCTACAATGCTAATATCATCTGTTCGAATCTACCTCTGACCACGAATGTACCTCCCTGATTTCCACTTCCTCAAATGTGTGACATGAGCAAATATTGCGGTCGTAACGTTACTGACTACGCGATTTCGAAGGATTTAAACTTTTTTCAATACCACGGTATTCGAAAAAGCTGTTTATCGGCTGTCATGTGTCTATCGGTCTGCATGTATGTGTGTGGATTTGCATGCCATTTGCTCCTGAACGGCTGAACGGAACTGATTCGGTATTTAAGAGTTTATTGACCATAGATCAGGGCTCGATGCTTTTGAAGATTATTCATTTTCATTCATCAATGGCTCTGCACCCCTTTGTTGGGCCCTGGCCTCTTCTTCAGTTTCGTAATCCTCTTTACACAGGCGGTAGGTCTCATTGGACGAGTGATCAGCCCGTCCCAAGGCCGCTACCTACAATCAGGACAACACAAACACAGAATAAGCGCACACATGCATCCACACCTTGAGTGGGTTTCGAACACACGATCTTAGCTTTCGAGCAAGCGAAGACAGCTTATGCCTTAGACCGCCGGCCACTATGATCGGCTATGAAGATTATAGCCCCCCGAAAAATAAATTGAGATTTTACTGAAATTGATCTAATGATTTTGAAGAAATTTCAGCAGTTAATGGATCATCTCTCTTAATAACACTGCAGAGGTTGTAGCTTCAGAAAAATACAGACACACAATCTATCGGTCCGGACGCGAAATGTCAGTTTCTCGAAAAGGTTTTACCATGGACTATAAGATCATTTACATTTTAAGTACATAATTTGTATTAAATTCCTATTTTAAAGGAGTAAGATTCTGTGGTCCGCTGAGTTGACATGAGAAAGTACGTGCAATGCTTTGCAACGATTTTTATGTTTGTTGTGTTGTGTAGATAAAGGAACTGCAGCGTAGCGACTGTCACCCACCAAAGCTACTATCTGTCTTTGGATTACATCTGATTCTAAAGTTGTTCTGAACAGAAACCGACTCTATGTAGCACAGTCACGCTTGAGGGGCTAAAAGTCATTTAGACACGTCCTAACTTTACAGACCGTTTCCATTTCTTTTAGCCAACGGACATTCCTACACTAACTTCGCCGACAAGCGACGGTCCCTCGGTCGGTATATTTCGCTTGCGGACTACAGGCCACGGAGTTTGTATTTTTAGTTTTTTAATGGACCTTCCTAACCTAAGTCAGATGGATCTAGTCCACAACTTCAAACCTGTTTCATGATTGATATTTTAATATTATCCTTCCATCTACATTTAGGTCTCCTAGTTTTCTCTCCGTTTCAACTTATCATTTAGAAGCGAATGCGCAGCCCCATCTGCGTGCATCTAGTGGGGACCACTTCCCTCGCCCGTCACACCTTCCTTCATTTCAACAACTCAATTTTATTTAGCGAAGATCACAAATTATGGAGCTCCCCATTTTTCAGTGTTCTCGCGCCCACTGTTGCCTCATGTGAGAGGCAGGTATTATTTTCTTCTCTTCGTTGTGAATATCCTAAGTATACGTTCCTCACTTCGGATGCGAGAGACCATTCAAAAAGCAAGTAAAATTATATTTTATAATTCTTTGTCTTAATCTAATTTCAACAGCCCCCTTCCCAAAAGTTGGGTTGTAGTCATCGGTGTTTTACCGATGAAACTCTCTGTAATGAATCTTGTGCAACTATTCTCAAACTCCCTTATCCTAGCTAGATTCATTGAAAGAAAGCGAGAAAATATCTTCCGATCGTACAAAGAATTCCTTTACAGTTCTTCTTTTTTTCGCTGAGATGTGTAGTGACGCTTTCACGAATGCACAGGAGGTTATGTGTCTGAGAATTACAGGGTCACTATGAGTGAAGAATGAAAAGGAGAATATGATGGGCACACCATTTAGTACGCATATAGAAAGGAAAAATGCATAAAGATTTCTTGATGAAATTCTAAAGGAGTGAGGCAATTTGGGATGGATTCTTAGAAGGTGAGAATAATATTAAAGGTAAAAAAAGTAAAGCTATCTCTGTAACAGGCCGTGAAGATACATAGGGTTGTGAGATGTCGAGGCGCCCACATTTCTTCTACATAATCGGCTCACACATGGCGGTAAGATTGTCAGCCGCCCGTTACCCTCCAAGAAGATTCCTGGTACTCATTTCTGTTAGAGTCTGAGTAGACCCAAGGGCCATAGTGCGGCTGAAAGGATTAGGTAAATTGAAAAAGATCTCCTCATCTGGACTCGAACCCGCGACTTTCTAGGTTGTAACATGGTGCCTCAACCAACTACGCTACGAATATTAAAACAAAATATAAAAGTAACGTAGTAAAGTAGTTGGGAGACTGGACTTAATAGCCTTAGGATAGCGGCCTCCGTAGTCTAGAGGTAACGTTCCCACCTCATGACTCGTAGTACGCGGGTTCAAATACCCGGAGGAAATCGTCGAATTTTTAAGGGCGGAAAATTCAGGGAACAAGTCCTCCGGGAGGGACTTTAAGCCGTGGGTCCCGTGTCGTAGCTTTACGGCACGTAAAAGAACCTCATACCTCCAAAGGAGGTCACTGAGCCAAAAATTACGGACGTTTCCCGCCAAACAGCAGTCTCTAATACCTCTGGTAGATGGGGGAAGCATTATAGATACCTCTCAGCTAGTAGAGCCGGTCTCGCTGGCTGGGCGGGACTGATGGTAAGCACCAGTACTGGTAGGATATAGAGACTGGTAGAAATCATAGAGGGAAGCACAATGGACCACTACAGGTCTAAGTGCATGGGGAAACCCACCCTCTCCAGTAACTAACTAACTAACTAATAGTCTTAGGATAGCCTCCAATGGGCGAGACTTTTAGAATGTATTTGTGACAAGAGAAGAGATAATTTCTTTACGGATTCAGTAACTATAAGCTTTCTGAAGAAAACCTTATCATCTAATTAGTGGCTTGTGCATAAGATGTATTGTATTCCATACCACAATTTCAATTAAATTTCACTGTTTTGCACTCAGATTTAAACGCATTATTTTATAGCGTAAATGTTTCGGGGCTGTCTACAAACTTATAATTAGTTACGGCCAATCTAACAATCTCATATAATTTGAATACAGGTTATGTCTTTGATAATTCTAACATTTAATCAAGCCTTTATCTTCTGAACCGACGATCACTGTCAATCCAATATCATAATTACAATTAAAGTAGAACGAGACTTTTCTTCCAGCTGCTCTCCTCTGACACGGACAGTTTCTGGTTAACACCTTTCTCAATGACCTTTGAATTCCTATGCTCTGTTTTCTGCGCCATTGTGTCAAAGTTATTAGCATTCTGAAAGAACATAATGTCATAGTTAAATCTGAAACTACGAGTAACAGATGGAATGAGATAAGATATGGCACACGTATCAGTTAAAGTTTAATTTCCACAGTGGGCAATGTGTTCAAGCCTGAGGAAGTACAAGTGGGTCACTCTCGCCAAGACGCGTAGCCACGGACACAAGTTCCCTGAAGCTACACGAGTATACAAACATATGTTTTCATTCGTTCATTTTTTTTTTGCACAAATTTCACGAGCAGAGTGCATGTATAGAATGTTATTACTTCCTGTCCTTTTTTTCTGTCTACACTTTTCACATCCAATACCGCTAAAATGATTTAAATTAAATATGGAAATATTTGGATTATACATTAAAAGTTGGTAAGCGCCCTTGCTCCGTATCTGGGGGCCCTGATCCCAAATGTTCAGAAGAGCTGCTATCCCGTGGGTTTCCCTAGTCCCTCCAGATAAATGTCTGGTTAATACCTCAAATTGAGATGTAATAGCGTCCTCCAACATCCGTTTCAGTTCAGTATTCACTCACCGGTTCTAATTGAAAGGGGGGGGGAGGTACTGACTATTCTGACAGCTGTGGTTCGTAGTTTTGTGAGCTACTCCAGCCAAATATTAGGATACTGCCTCGAATTGCGCCCTAAAACTCTCTCACCAACAAATTTCTAGTTCATCAATCACTATCATCTGATTATTCGAAGCAATATAGCTTGCGATTCTGGCAGCCCCTTTAAATAAAAAGAAGAGCGTCGTATACGCTCATCAATCAGTCGACGCTACATAATCTGAGCTAGTGAAAGATTGGTTAAATAAAAAAAATAAAGGAATGATTGTTACACTAAAATTTGTTGGGTGAATTAGGTCTGGTTCCTCTCGGTCCGATATAATCTCAGACCCAAAATGAAGCGGAAACAGAAGTTTAGAGACTTTCTTAAGAGAAACTCAGGGTACTGTGAATTTATACATAACATTCAATGTAAACCGCTTTCCAGTCCCATATCTACGGACTAACATGAACGGAAACAATTATGGATCGTTCATAACATTTTGTGAGCTTACCAAAACTCTCTAAATACAAATACTCAGTTCTATAACTACGCGTGTCTGTGTATGTTACATTATATTTATGAATATTTAAAATATGTTCAGTGCAGACCTTGCAAGTCTCCTACAAATCTAGAAGCCATCTCCAAACTCTATGAACCAGAATAAAGAAACGCATGTGGTGAGAAAATTGCTCCTACGTACTAAAAATATGTAACCATAACAGTTAACTACAGATACTCGTCATGTCCAAGTTCCTATCACGCTCGGTGAAAATCCAACGCATTGTTGCTGCTATTATTGTTAACACGGGTCTAAACAATCCTCCGTTGTTGCTAGGATACGTAGGAAACATAAATTATACTATGTCTAACACATATTTGGCCGGTCACGGTAGCCGAGCGGTCTAAGGCATGTACTGTCTTCGGTCGCTCGGAAGCCGGGATCGTGGGTTCGAATCCCACTCAGGGCATGGATGTTTGTGTGCGTTTTTCTGTGTTTGTCTACAGGTAGAGGCCTTGCGACGAGCTGATCACTAGCCCAAGGAGTCCTACCGAATGTGTAAGATCTAGAAAACCGAAGTGAACGGAGTTCATGGAGGTAGACCTAGGCCCACTGGGGCTGTAGTGCCAAGGAAAAAAAACAACACATATTTGAGTGTGTGTCATCATCACTTACTGATGGTGATTATTACATCATGATTAGAAAGTTATTATAGTAAGTTATTAACATGTTATGGAAACAAATATGGTCATTTAGAGACCTCATTAAGCAGAGAAAATTATCTTCCATATATTTGTCTACTCGAAATATGACTTAACATCAAAGATGTTTTTGATAAAATATTTTCACGTGTATATGGCTGCGTGACTAACAATAACGGGTATAGGATTGGATGATTGGATTTATTGACACCTTCTTTACAATCATTCGTTACCACAATCAATTATTATAACACAACAACTCTTCAGCCGAACTTGCTCAATTCTGATCTGGTATAATCTCTCTATATTCTGCTCTGAACTGCGACTGACACATTTTTATCTGGTTCACGACTGTCTTCTGACTTACGACTGAACTGAATTCTGAGTCTCATTACAACCGACGGTCAGTCGGCTAATCTGACTCGAAATAAAGCGCCCATCGGTAGCTTAGAACCAGATTTTTATTACTATCAGACATTTACGGATTTGCTGATATTGGGGGCTCTCTTTGATGACAGGATGGATCTGTCGTTTACATTTGTTGGTGGTGACGACAGTGCAGTCATTTTCGGGTCCGACTCTCTTGGGATTCGCGACCATATTTTACTGCCTCAGATTTGAGACTTCCCTCTTCGTCGATACCTACGACTCGCAGGGCAACGGTGGAGGTACTGGAACCCACCTCCACATGGGATGAATTACATTCTGTTCTGAACGGCCTCTGATATAGCCTATCAGTATTCAATGAAATGTCTTCTGAACAAGGGTGTCCTGGGAAACGTTTGTTTAACACACAGCGATGGCTACTTTCCAAGAATCGTGCCTCTGTGAAAAAGTGTTCAACTCGTTTCATGGAAATGTTTCTACATGTCACATTACATGAGCATATTCTGCCGTTGTTAGAACATGGGGAATGGACTAATCATAAAAAGTATAATGTATAAAAGAAGATTAATATAGAAAGAACAGAGGAATAGAAGAAGGAGTATGAAGGAAATATTTTAATGTGAAGATGGAAGAGAAAAAAACATGGGACGAACAAACAACAGGATTAGGGAAACTGTATGGAAGGAGTTAAAGGAAAAAGCTGGATAAGGAGAGAGACAGAAACGTTAATAATAATATAAGAAAACTGTAAGCGCAATCACCAAATTTAGGTGACACGGTAACCTGGAGCTAGAAATTGTTTAACACTTAATACGATGTACGAGAATATCGATAAAGAGGTCACTTGGGCGATAAAAAAAAACTTCCACTTAGCAAACCTCCTCCACTAATTAATGGAAATTTTATTATCTGATTTTACAACTTTCTAGCTTGTCTTTTATTGTGAGTTTATTCTTATCTCCCGCTGATGGAACCTGTTGTCAGGTGTTTATAGGCTGTTCTCTACTGACCGGGGTTTGTCCAGTGATTGAGACTAGCTCTTTCTAACGGGCCAATCCACCTGAGCACGGAGACAAATCCAGTCTCCGAAACACTGTGGTTTTTGTCTTATATATACCAGACGATGGATAAAGTTCAAAATAAGCCCAATAGTTCTGTATAGCATACACCGTCGTCTGAATCCTTTCAAGTCTATTTACAACTTCTTTTATACAACTTTAATACAACTCGTTTTTTTTTTAACATCTCTCGACACCGTGCATAAACTACCAATATCGATCCAGTGTGACAACTTTCTCGCTGCTTTGTGTTTAACCTTGATTTGCTACAAACACGCATGCTTTTACTTATTTATGGCTCATTATTCAGTGGCGCTCTCCATATCATGTATCTAGGTCCACAGAATCGAATGAATACTGAACTAGAAGGGACATCAGAAGAAATGTTCAAAAGCTAACCACACAACGGATGTCATACTACGCAGCAATAAAACACTGCCTTGTTCGTTATTATTTAGTTATGCTATATTTACAGACGCTGTCTGTAGTGTAAACAGCTTCGAATCATGTGATGAGTAGCGAATGATGAATTGGCAAGGGTGTGTAAGTAAACGGTAATGGTCTATATCAGGATATCATATAGACATTTTCCTAAAGGTACATGAAATATATACAAAAGTATGAAATCTACACAATATACGTAAAAAAAAAGTAAAGCTATCCCTGTACCAGGCCGTGAAGGTCCATAGGGTTGTGAGACGTTGAGGGTCGCACACTATCTAGAGTCTAGACAATCGGCTCAAAGATGGCGGTAAGGTTGTCAGCCTTACGCGCCGGACGCGCCATAGCTCAAGCGGTTAGTCGCTGGCTTCCCACAGCGGCGGCCAGGGTTCGATCCCGGGTCTGGTCAAGTGGGACTTGTGATGGACAAAGTGGCGCTTGGGAGGGTTTTCTACTTCAGTTTCCCCTGCCAATATTCATTCCACCAAATTCTCCATCATCATAATCACCCGGCGTAGACTACAATAGGCCAATCAGTGGCCGCCGTGCCGAGTGGACCCAGTTGGACTCCACCCCCCAATAGCGAATTAAAACATTGATAAATTTCCTATCCAAAATGGTCTAAAACAAGGAGATGCTTTATCACCACTCCTTTTCAACTTTGCTTTAGAATATGCCATCAGGAAGGTCCAGGAAATCCAGGTGGAACTGAAATTAAATGGGACACATCAGCCGTTGGTCTATGCTGATGATGTGATTCTACTGGGTGATATTATACATACCTCAAAGAGAAACATACAAACTTTAATAGACGCAAGTAAAGAGGTTGGTCTAGAAGTAAACACTGAGAAAACTAAGTATATGTTGCTGTCTCGTCACCAAAATGGACGGCAAATTCATGATATAAAGATAGGAAACAGATGTTTTGAAAATGTGACACAGTTCAGATATTTGGGAACGACGTTAACAGATCGAAACCTGATTCGGGAGGAAATTAAGAGGAGACTCAATTCGGGTAATGCTTGCTACCATTCAGTCCAGAACCTTTTGTCTTCTCGTCTGTTGTAAAATAACATAAAAATTAGAATATACAAAACTATAATTTTGCCTGTGGTTCTGTATGGGTGTGAAACTTGGTCTCTGACATTAAGGGAGGAACATGAGGTGTTTGAGAACGGGGTGTTGAGGAGAATATTTGGATCGAAGAGAAATGGAGTGACAGGAGGTTTGAAAAAACTGCATAATGAGGAGCTTCATAACTTGTACTCTTCTCCAAGTATAATTAGAATGATCAAGTCAAGGAGGATGAGGTTTGCAGGGCATGTAGCATGAATGGAGGAACCGAAGAATGTGTATAGGATATTTGTGGGAAAGCCAGAAGGAAACAGACCACATGGAAGCCCTAGGCGTAGGTGGATGGACAATATTAAAATGGATCTTAGAGAGATAGAATGGGATGGTATTGATTGGATTATTCTGGCTCAGGATAGAGGCCATTGGAGGGCTCTTGTGAACATGGCAATGAACCTTGGTTTTCCATAAAACGCTGGGAAATTCTTGAGTAGCTGCAGACTTGGCGGCTCTTCCAGAAGGGCTCAGCTCCATGAGTAAGTAAGTAAGTAAGTAAGTAAGTAAGCAAGTAAGTAAGCAAGTAAGTAAGCAAGTAAGTAAATGAGTTGCAAATCACGGTTTCTGATTCACGAGCAATACTGTAGATGACATGTAAGTCTGGAAATGAATACAGCAGAAAGCAGGGGATATTAAGAATAAGGAACATCGTGTAGCAAATGGTGCGACTCCGTGAAATTCTCGACGGGTGTCACAGCGCGCACTCACGGACACAAATGTACGTATCTGTTATTCAAGTGGGTGGAACTTGAAGTAGCTATCGCAGTCTGCTTAAATTTACTATGCGTTAGTATGTTTTGGGGTACTAAGAAAATACATGAAGAAACTTCAGCAGAACAAATTATTCCCCCTATCGAGATTCGAGCGGGATTCATCCTGCATTCAATTCGTATGTGCTATCGTTCGAGCTGTCATTACAAGATAAAAGCCCGTAAATATCAGAACTGGTGCAATGGAAATTAAAGAAGTTATACAAGCGGCCTCCGTAGTCTAAGGGTAACGTACCCACCTCATGACTCAAGGTACGCGGGTTCAAACCCGGCGGAGGTCGTGGAAATTTTAAGGGCGAAAAAATTCAGGGAACAAGTCCTCCGGGAGGGATTTAAAGCCGTGGGTCCCGTGTCGTAGATTTACGGCACGTAAAAGGTCCTCATGTCTCTAGGAGACCTCTGAGCAAAATTAGGTAACAAATTTCCCGCCTAAGTAGTTTCCAGTGCCTCTGGTTGATGGGGGAAATATCAGGTACCGAGGGCCGATCTCGTTGGCTGAACGGGGCTGATAGTACGCACCAGTATCGGTAGGGTATGGAGACAGTAGAAATTAAAGGGGGACGCACAATGGACCAATAAGTGGTCTGAGTGCATGGAGAAACCCACCCCCTTTAATACTAATAATAACTTAAAGTAAGTGAGATTTCGGGTTACAAATCTACCATACTGCAAGTCCCACAAGATAATAGTATTAATGTTCATATACAATTATAAATTACAAAATAAGATGGAATGATATCATGGTTTATGTGGGTATAAGTGCTGAAGTGATTTCAAAATTCCTTTAAAGAAGATTATGGGCCTATTATACAATAGAACAATCTAAATCAGTGACTAATAACATAAAAAGCATCTAACTCCGGCCACAATTCATTTCAGCAAATATTTAACTTTAAATGTTTTGAGGATTTACGTATAATAAGACCTCAATTAAAATGACCCATAAAATATTGTGTGTAAATTATGTAAGTTTTCCTTTTGTTATTGGACGCCACTGAAGGTGGCCAATTAACGTAGAAATATGTTGGGCTCTGTGAGTATTTAAACATTAAAATATGAATATATTTTATAACAATTTTATTCTCATCTTAACGCAAATATTGTATCGCTAATAATTATTTCTGTAAAATTAAATGCTTTATTTGCCAGACCACGAATTTTTCAAAGACCTTGCAGATTTTTGTTTCAAGCTTCTATGTCGATGTGTCACGGTGACAACATAGACAAAAGTTTTAAACCTAAAAATAATTATGGCTAATAAACATTACGAATATCACCAAATAACAATAGGCCACTATTAAATTTCAATATGACTTGAAGGAATATTAGTTCTGTGATAATCCGTTATTATTCATTTAAAATACTTTTTTTTATTGCTAGTGGGGTGGGACTAAGTCCCTTGTACTGCGGCCACTTCTGGCCTATTGTACCAGCCCCAGATGATAGGTGAGGGTGATTGTGGGGCAATCGGTGGAATGAAGATTGGCAGGGGAAACCGAAGTACTCGGAGAAAACCTGCCCCAGCGCCATTTTGTCCACCACAAATCCCACTTCACCAGACCCGAGATCGAACCCGGGCCGCCTCGGTGGGAAGCCAGCGACTAACCGCTTGAGCTATGGCGCCGCCCTTATAAAATACTTACATCAACTAGCATGAAGAGCTCTATCTGCTGGGATATAACGCAGTTTACGCCGTTGAAAGTCAGCAGACGTTTCGGAGAAACATGTCGCCTCCAACTTCAGGGTTGAAGAATAAGGCGAGTAAGGAACGAACCATACGGCGGTATATCCCAGAAGGGAGAACTCTTCATAACTACCGCTTTAAGAACCTCATCGGTTTTTCCCAAAAAAAAAAACAAATTATGAAGTATTTGAGTTTTACGAGGCTGTGAATGAGATGACTGTCTTTAAAAACTGGCGCCATCTGGTCCTGTAATTTGTTTCCAACATCTCCCAGACTACACGGAGTCATATACCAGGAAAGAACTTCATTATATGTAGACCTATGAACTAATTATCACTGCGTATTATGCAGTGTAAAGCAAAAAACGGTTTATTCGCGCAAACAATAATTACCACTGACACCGACTGTTACTGCCGTTACGATTTGTCCCACAGAGTGAACTCACATTTCCCACTCTTCGCTTCACATTTCCCTTGATCTTGCAGTCGTGGCCTTGAACCTCTACTGTTACTGTATTCGTATATTCAGCGTTGCCTTTGATGTTCTCCTTTACCCACAGTTCCCATGTCCTCCGCTGTGCCTACATTTCACAGAGGATCCTATAAATCCTATAATAAACATATTCCTTTGACTACTATTATCTGTTCTAATCCTATTACTTCTAGATCTGCCACAACTGTTCCAGAACGTATCACTGTCTCTGTCACAATCCACTATTCCCCATTTTTACCCACATCAAAGATTCCAAACAAGTTAAACACACACGTAACCACCAAGCTGAGCTCAAACGAGAAGGTTTCTGACTTGTACTGCGGATGTAGTCGGGACACCGACCATCCTGACTGAAAGTTTTCGTTGTTTTCGTTGTTTTCCTCAATCAATCCAGGAGAATGAGATAATACTTCAAGTTAGGCTACGACGGCCTGGTAACACTTCTGACTTCCATTCAGGAGGTTTTAGATTCGAGGTTCGGTTGAGAAATCGATAATTTTTTCGTAGTTTTCCTTAGTCTATTCAATTAAATGCCGCGATAATACGTCAAAATAAACCAAGTCCGCTAACTTCACTGCACACTTCTCAATCTACCATTCATTCAACGTTATACATATATAGTCTGAGATACTGACAGCATCTTTAAAAGAACCACAGGTAGGAACTCATGTATCATGTATAGATATAATACATTCACACGATACCTTGCCCGGACTGCACGAAGTTCATGTGAAATTTTATGTATTTATTTGTTAGTCTGCCGAAATACAGGCTGTTCTTTATTATCCGACAGCTTAGAATTCGTATAACTTCTTTGTCATTGAAAAGAATTTTATTAAATTATCACAGTTCGTTCTACACTTGGGAAATTTTTTCATTTTAGTTGGCAAAGCTGAACTGAGTAACCAAGATGGCGTTGTGTACTGCTGATAAGAAAGTTTCTACTCTTCTGGTGGTCCGTATTGTTCAGGGTTTTCTGTTCTTGTTACACCATCGGCAGACACTATCTACCAGTTTGCTGAAGAGTCTGATGACGCAGAAAGTGTGTACGATAAATGTGCGAAGGGACGTAAACGTGGCGCATTGGCCGTATGGAAGAAACTGTCCGTGCAGAAAGGAAGGCAGTCTCAAGACTCAGAAGCAGAAGGGCGCGACGTTTAGCGCTACAGATTGGATTCTCATCCAGTGCTTAATGACGAAATCGGTCGTAATTACCTCTCCCTGTTTCCGTACAAAATGCAGCTGACTCAGTCATTGCCGGAAGAAGGAATACGGAGCCTCATATCCAGGCCTCACAACTGTTCTCTTTCCTTCAGGATTTCCAATTAAAGCTCTGTAAACAGTTCTAAGTCATGTACTTCTTCGCTTGCTTGGAAACCGGGATCGTTGGTTCGAATCCCACTCAGGGCATGGATGTTTAGTTTGGGTGTGTGCGCTTTTCTGTGTTTGTGTACAGGTAGAGGCCTTGCGACGAGCTGATCACCCGCCCAAGGAGTCCTACCGAATGTGTAAGATCTAGAAAAACCGAAGTGAACGGAGAAGTTCATGGAGGTAGGCCTAGGCCCACTGGAGCTGTAGTGCCAAGGGGGAAAAAAAACAATTCTAAACTCTTTCACGTATGTAAGTTCTAAAAGTTTATAGCGATGGCCCATAAATACAGGCATTATTTTTTCTGGATATTAAACATTGGCGAAACAAACAGAGCTCTATAAATAAGCATTAAGGAGCATAAATATAACCTGACACAAGGTCTGCTAGGAAAATGAAAAGTAGACCAACATGCGTACGAAGCAGGCCACAAAATATTTTGGAAAGAAGCGAACATCTTGCAGATTGAACCAGACACCACATACAGGAAATACAAGGAATCGGCTCACATGTCTCTGATAGATCATCCGATCAGTCAACATCTCTCCCATCTGGACTCGCATTTTCGCAGCAGAAGTCAGAAAACTGCAACTCCGTCAAGTATAGCTTGAGTGAGAAAATTAGTCTTTTTTTATGTCGCTAACTTACAGAGAGTTTTTCTCTCCAGCGATGGCTTCTATTCCGATAGTACTCTGGTGTTAGGCTTCAAATGTGTGGAGATTTTTAATTTTTTGATGTTTTGTCTTAAGTTTCGCAGACGGTTTGTGTGTGCTTTCTTTTTTGCCCTGCCTTCTGTTGGTACACGTCCGGAGATAGGGACCAGCTCTATTGATTGAGCCGAACTGAGTAGCCTTTACCTGAAGGAGATCCAGTCCAGCCTCCGAAATATTGTGTTTCAAATAAAACGAGGCGATGTTTTGAATGAACACAGGATGATGGATAATGTCCTGAAACATAATATTTGTGTCACGTATGCTACATACACAGACTATCTCATTCGCAACATCTGTGTCACGCTAATTATATTTGGTGAAGATCTGAAATTGCGACGTTTTCTTTGTCAAATTTTCTGCACGTCCTTTCCTTCTTTCTCTTGTAGGTATAAGAGATGTAGGAAACAAGAAACCCATAAAGTATTTTGAAGATCTGCATTTTCTGGGAGGAATATGTACCTCCGAATTGTCGGTCGACTTCTAACGAACTATAAGGCAACATTTCCCAGAAGACAGAAATCTTCATAACTACCGCTGTGAGAATCGTCAGTAATATTTTGTTCAGAAAATATTAGTTCAAGAGATGGCTCTGGAAACATATGAATAGATGTGATGGAAATATATTAAATTAACTTCTCAACAAATAGGTTGCGTAGAGGTGGACTGGATTAAACTGTGTTGCATTTGAGGTTAAATTTGACCAATAAAAAAGAAATTACGGGCACTTTTCAACATGGTGACAAATGCTGCGGATCTATTAAAGCGCTGAATTTCATTCGCGGTAGTTATCACATTTTCAGAAAAGCTGCTGTAGCAGGGATTAGTCAGTTAAATAGTTAAATGAAATAAAATCCACCTTCATTCGAATTTATCCACTGTACTTACTGACTTATGATATTCTCAAATACACCTGTGGGCTGCGCTTTTCCATTTTTGAGTGTTATTAGAATTTCACTCTCACTTTTTGGCGTCATTTATTGGAAGCCCATTGGCGAACAGCGCCGCTGACGTATTGACCTGGAACTCAGGTCTGAATTGTAAGTGTAATTAATTATTCCAGAACTCTATATTCATTTTTAAGTATCATTTTTAATCTAGCATAGCGAAGAAAAATGAAGGTCAGTGTCACAGTAGGTCAACGAGTTGCAGGTAAGCTAGTTACTTACAATTATCTCTGTTCTAGAGACCAAAGGTGGGAAACTCCCACGCCACGTAACAGAGGGAATCACTGTCTCTTTCCCGCCTTTTTTTTTGTTTTGGATTACAAAGCGGAAGTAATAAAAATGCAGATAAGATGATGAGAACTTCAGCTATGGGATAAGATGTTCAGATAAATTAACTGTGATACATTACTCAGCTTGCTTTCCTGCAGAGAAAGTTAAATTTCGTGTAACTTACCCGATTTTTGCTAATTAGATCCACGAGTAATCATCGTTTGATCGCAGTCTCCTGACATATAACTACAAGGAAATGAAATGTGACAATCCCCTTCTTAATGAGTTACTGAGTTCTTGCAGGTGCTCTTGACTTCAAGTTGCATTAGAACTGAAGAATATTAATACGAATATCGTACAACGTAGCAATTTCTTACTTTATACTCGAAAGATGTGTGTCCTGACTTTACGCTGCACGTGTTATCACTTTCCCAACGCTCCTAGCGACAATCTGCTTCTGACCTGCATTCGGAGGTGTTTTGTTCGAATCTCGGCCGACACATCGAGAGCCCTTATTCAGGTTCTTCATGGTTTTCCTTTGTCTAACCAGATAAATCCTTCAAGCAGGGATAAGAACTTTTCCTTGAAAGGGATCACATCTCTTCCAATCCCTTATTCATTAACCATCCCACTATTCTTAGTTATAAACAGAACAAACAAACTCCGTGATTTTAGCCCGCAAGCGAATTATACCGACCGAGCGACCGCCGCTTGTCGGCGAAGTTTAGTGCCAACTTGTGCGGATAGAGAGTGTCGCGTGGTCAGCGTTACGAATCCCCGAGGCCGTTAATTTTGGTTTTCTAGACCGGGGCCTCTATTTCCTTGAAATAGCTCCTCAGTTATCATCACGAGGCTGAATGGACCCCGTTCCCGAGTCACTACTACTCAGAAAAATCTGGCAGCTCCGGGAATCGAACCGAACCTATAGATCTGTAGCCAGGAACTCTGTCCACTAAACCACAGAAGCGGGTATAAGACCTTAGATATTTAGAATATCGTTAAACAAAACAAAGATAAAAACAAACAAAAGCCAATTTATTTCGCGGATTAGGCAGGAGACGTTCAATGTCTCCCTTAGGATACACTCCGTCATGCTTAAATTATTTTCTTCTGTTGTCAGCATTATCAGCCACTTCTGTCATCCTTAAATAATATGACAGTACAAATCAGTGATAGTCTGTCAGCCATTCTAAGATTTCAGTTATGATTCTGACAGTCGTAGTCTTTATGTTTTATCGATGTTGCACGCAGTAGCGTAGTTGGTTGAGGCACTATGCTACAAGCCGGAAGGTCGCGGGTTCAAATCCCGATGAGGTCATTGGATTTTTTTTTAATTGACATAATCCTTCCAGCCGCACTATGGCCCTGGGACGACTCAGCCTCCAACAGAAATGAGTACCAGGAATTAGTTAAATAATTTTCCTGGGGAGTAAAGCGCGGCCGGCGCGTACGGCTGACAACCTTACCGCCATCTTTGAGCCGATTGTCTAGATAATGTGGGACCCCCAATATCTCACAAACATATGGGCCTTCACGGCCTGTTGCAGGGATAGCTTTACTTTACTTTACTTTACTTTACTTTACTTTACTTTACTCCTTCGTGTACCTGCCTTACGATGATCAAACCAGGTACCCGTTGTGGTATTTATGAAGGATGCATTTTCCCCGAAGGAGAACGTAGAGAGACAGAATACAAACAGTGTAACTTCGGAACATGGCTACGTGTCAAAGTTAATGATATGCAATGCCACATTTTCTCTCTGTCAAAGTTACAGTTGCGCAATAATGAAATTGTGTTGAGGAATTGGTACTCTGACACTTGTAACTGAATAAAATGTCACGTAATTGAATATTCAAGTGGACGAGGATTAAAACCGAATCGCAGGTCAAGTTAACACCCTCATTCCCCTTTCGGCCTATTTTCCTTCTTTTGAAGAATGAAAGTAGGCTTATGCAAATCCCACGTTCTCCGTGTGTCTGTATACCCCCCCCCCATCAACTTTTGAATGGCTGAACCAAATTTGGAATATATATATCATGGCACCTGAGCCAATCTCAACGGAGTACTTCACGAATCTCTCCACCAGTCTGTGTTAGTATGCGTATCCCGCTATCGCTGCAAACAGCTCTGTAAAAATGTTACCGCGGCAACGAATATGTAGTTATCAATAGAAGAATTGTTAGGCTCGCCCTTTTCTATGCGATCCGTGTTGTATCAAGGAAAATATGCAATTAAATTTTTACAGATATCTTGTCAAGAAATGCCAAACTATAGGCCTTAAGCTTAATGAAAGTATGTTAAAGTGAAAACACCCAAATCCGGTCTTCAACTTATACAAGTTATTAAGGCATCGCAGGTTTTTGGAAAATAAGACAGTTTATTTTATATTTCCTATTCTTTAGAGAGAAATTCTGTTTGAAATATTGGTCCTCAATTCACAATAATCGCAACTCATAATGCGTAAGTTCATACACATAACTAGCCCAGGGTTTCCACAGAGTATCTGGGCACAATGAGGCCTCTTTAACCACTCCTACCAGGTGTTAGGGTGACTCGAACACAAGCTGAGCACTCACTTCCACTTAGCGTCGAGATAAGCATGAATACTCGTAAAGCTTCAATTTCATCCCAGTAGTCAAATGACGCCACAAACTCAATTTACTACACTACATATTATACGTACATATGATGTTACAAGTCGGAAGGTCTCGCGTTCAAGTCCCGATGAGGTCATTGGAGTTTTTCAATTGACCTGATCTTTCCAGCCGCACTATGGCCCTGGGGTCGAGTCAGCCTCTAACAAAAATGAGTACCAGGAATTAATTAAATAATTTTCCTGGGGAGTAAAGCGCTGCCGGCGCGTAAGACTGACAATCTTACCACCATCTTTGAGCCGATTATCTAGATAATGTGGGACCCTCAACGTCTCAAAACCCTATGGGCCTTCATGTCCTGTTACAGGGATAGCTTTACTCATTTTTTTTTAATTTATGCCTCATTTCCCCCCCCCCTTGGCACTACAGCCCCATTAGGCCTAGGCCTACCTCCATGAAATTCTCCGTTCACTTCGGTTTTTCTAGATCTTAGACATACGGTAGGACTACTTGGGCGGGTAATTAGCTAATCGCAAGGCCTCTACCTGTAGACAAACACAGAAAAACGCACACACACATCCATTCCCGGAGTGCGATTCGAACCCACGATCCCGGCTTCCTAGCGAGCGAAGACAGTGCACTCCTCAGGCCGCTCGGCAACCGTGACCGGCACTTTATGCCTCATACAGTATACAAATGTGTGTATACATGTCAAACCTAAGGTCACCTATTGTCTGCTTAATTTCGCTTTTAATTAAATGGATATTTAGTCTCTTGTCTTTTCTTCTTCTTACAAAGAATTCGAGGTTACCCAGCCTTTGCAATTGGAATTCCGTCGTTACACATTTTAATCATAACTCTGTTGAAATACGGCCAAAGGGAGCACTAGTTGCACTGTGGTCAAAATGAAACGACCAGCAAATTTGCAATCCTCATTTAATATGAATATGTTGTTTACATATTTAATCAAGCAATCAGTCACGCAACGGTTTGCTTATTGCTCTCCAATCTGCTTACAGGTGTTCAAACTGGTTGTCATATGCCTTGTAGTGACAGGGGCGTTTTCTCGGGAGGACAAGCCCTCCCACAAAGCAGTGCAGGCCACACACTCGGAGAACCGACGCCCAAACGAGTACCTACAGCCACCACCCCCACCGCCAGCTCGTGCCGTCACAACCACAGCACAGAGACGAGCCCCCACTAGACTACACAGCGTTCGTATCGGGGGGCATCACAGCCCGCCGTTGCCTGCAGCGAACGTCAGATACAGCTCCCCGCCGCCTATGGGGAACGGCCTAAACGTTCACTCTACAAGTGATGATTTTAGCAACACTGCATCGAGTCAACACGGTCCACCGTTAGGAAGCACTCCTGCTTCTTTCTCTGCAGACCGCCAAACATCAGGGCCTACAGGAAAATCAACGAGTGGGATATCTTCTCCGCTTTCGGGGCAACGAATCTCAAGGTGGTTCTTTTCTTCAGGCGACTCCGAAGTACACGGAGAAAGAAAACCTGGCACGAATGAAATACTGCGACCACCTCCTCCCCCGCTCAGATCTCACAGTGTCCCACCAAATTATCAGCCCCTTCAAAGTCCGAAAGATCAGACTTCGAGTGGAACCCATCCCCAACACTCGGCAGTGTCACTCCATCGGGCTTCTGGACATTACAAAAGCAAGCCGAGAGACTGCAACCCATGCAATAAAGTACCTTGGATTCCAATGATAAGAGCTCACGATAATGTCCCATATCAGGGCTCGTCTGATGCAGTTAGCAGCCATGGACATAATCCAAATATATATCAAACCCATGCCTCACTTTCACATCATGATTCACCGTCTGCAGGATCTCTAACTTTGCAGACACATGGAAATCATTACGGACCACCGCCACCCTCTAAATCAACAGACGGCAAATACGCTCTTCCGCAACTTTCCTCTATTCATTCAGGAAGTGTATACGCGCCTCCTGATAAGCCAACGGATGAATATGGGCCACCACTTTCTGTCTCTCAACATATTCAGTCGGAATATAAACCACCAACACCACAATATCCGGGAACTGAATACGGAGCCCCTCATAAGCCGATAGATGAATATGGGCCACCCCCTCTTCCCTCTCAACATATACAATCAACATATAACCCACCATCGCTATCAATACCTCAACAAAGCGGAACTGAATACGGACCCCCTCATAAACCGCAAGACGAATATGGACCACCCCCGCCTCTAATTCAGGATGTACATCACAAATATAAACCACCCCATCTCCACACATCACCTCACCAGGGAACCCAATACGTACCTCCATCACAATCTTCCCTGAGAGAACCGGAATATCGGCCACCGCTCCCACCCCAGCCTCCGGGGACTGAATATGGATCACCTCCGCTATCATCGGCAGACGAGTATGGACCGCCACAGCTTGATACAATAAAGCAATCCAGTTCGCCGCAGTTGGCCCCAAGTTACCTGCCAGCTCCTCCGCTCTATGAATCCGGACGCTTCAAGGATGAAACTCAGTCACCTGTTCCAGATCATCTACTCATTTCTACAAATCATGGAAACAACAACGCAATAATTTATGGGCAAAACAGCCATCAGAACAGTGCGGGCAGTCCTGGTGAGAGAGAGACCGGCGGTGTGGGCGCCCACAGTGAAATCGATGTGGAGCAGTCAATATCTTTGGGAGACTCACACGCAGTAGCATCTCAGCATCCAGTAACGAGCGGATCACGTGATGTAGCTTACACTAGCGCATCTTCAATTCATTTAGTTCCTGGCGATTTTACAACACCAAAAATTAATAACGAAGAATGGAATAAAGCAACCGAGCGTCCTCCAGTCAATGGGTTGTATTTGCCTTCAGGAGAAAATTACCAGCCACCAGAGCAGGAAAAGCAACTGTACAATCCACCTGCTAACAATAAGACTCAAAATTCCGGCGGTCTTGAAGTTATTCCCAGCATTCAAATAGCAGACTATTTGTCGTCAGTTGAGTATCCTCTTCAGATTGTACAATCTCCTTACATTGACGTGACAGAGCCTCCTGGTCATAGCGTTAATCAAAACAAAAAACAACAAATTTATGACCAAAAGGCTCCAACACATACATCTTCTTCTTATGATAAGGGTGAGATTATTATTGGAAAGCCAGCTTTGGCGGCTTCAAATTTGAATGACACAAACATAAAGAACAGTTACAGCAATGTTGGGTTTGCCATCGAAAGCAACACCTCTGAGATTCATGATCAAAGGCAACAGCAATCCGCAATACATGAAACAAATTCTGGTGGATTTGCTGATGGAGGACCCGTCACTTTGGACCACTTACCCGGATCTGGAATACTACATTCCTCTTCAGGTAACACTTACTTTGCAAATGAGAATCAGATAAAGCATAATACTGATGGCATTAATGTATTAGGTGCACATGGATCAAACCAAGGACTTTCTGTGAGTAAAGAACACGATTCAACGGTCTTGGATATCCAGCCTTCTATTCAAACATCGGCGGAGAGTAATTCTCTCATACATCAGATAAACAACGCATTTCAGTCTCACAGTGGTCCAACAACAGTACCACCAATACAGAATAATTATAACTCTGATTATGTACTCTTTCAGAACTTCCCTCGACCTCCGTTGAGTTACCTCCCCACAGATGTTCTCAAACAGAAGTTGCCTCCTCCAACACCATTACAGAGCACATTCCAGCAAAATCCATATCTTCCGCCCGTTCAATCGCAGTCTCACACATTCTTACAGAGCACTCCGAAACCTCTAACAACAATACCCTTTGAACACCCCTTAAAACTCGAGGCACCTGCTTCGTTTTTAAATCCACCTCCTAAAAACAAAGGGGAATATAGTACCGTAACCAACTTACCCTTGCAAGAATACTCGTTTTGGACACCAACGCCACGACCCATATCCTCTTCACTGGTTCCAGTAAACGACGGCAATACTTGGGGATCTGCAACAACAAACACACCATTAAAATTATCGAATGAAAACATTATCGCAGCATTTGCGGAAGCAGCAGGACTCCTTCCACCTCCACCATCACTCTCTGAGACATCGAGCCAATCCGAAAAGAAAATAAAACAAATACAAATCATAGTCCCATACACCTCAAGCAAAGAACTCATGCAGTTCAAGATTCAGGATACAAATAAGCCTTTATTTGACTCTACAGGCTGGCTGCCTATAACAGACAAAGAAGATGGTACGAAACCGCAAGGAAGGAAAGCCCCATCTGTACATTTGAACTGTAGTAATGATGAACAATCGTGGCAAACACAATGCAAACATTCCAATTCATTGTTACAGCAGGAGCAAAGTGACTATCACCAGCACCAAGAGTCCAGAACCGCAACAGCAACAGCCCCTGCTGTACAGGGTGTTAAAGAAACAACAAAAGCATATCCACCGAAAAGCTACAGCGAAATGCAACAGATTCTTGCTATTAATATCCGTGACCTACTTCGAGGCGAGGAAGATACAAAAACAATCCCCGATTCGATTACATTACAACGTTTACAGAAAAATATTGACGAGTGGACAGCGCTGGAGTATTCAAAAAAGAAAGACTTCGCTATATTTGGCACGACCGAAAGCACTGCAGGGGGAAAGAAAAGCACGACCGCACATGCGTCGTCTGGAGCTCTGCTTCAGCACTTACTTGTGCCGTCGAAGAAAATACCAGAAGAATATTTAACGACAACTCCCTCACAATTCGATGACGTCGCATCAACTGAGAACTCTGTTGCGACAGCTATACCTAACTTCAAGAGAAGCACGAGCACAACAACATCAACAACCAGCACAACAACACCGCATTCACCAATCTATGATCATGTTACCTCTGGCAGCAACAAGCACACCGTCTCACTTGATAACAATAAAAGCAGCGAAAGAGGATCCACGCCGAGGATCAACCACGACAACCCACTGAATCGCCAGCAAAATGGTGAGAATCACAGATGGAATATTATTGAATCGAACTACATAATACCAGAGGCCGTAGCTTTAACCACAAAGAAAATAACACCCACAGCACCGCCTCCTACAACAACTCCTGCGAGCGAGGAAATAACAGATATCTACACAAACACAGGGCACACGACATGGGATCAGTTACCGCTGTCCATATCACCAATCACAAATGAGAAAGTGTACGTTGTAACTCCAATGGCTACTTGGACACCAGAGTTCACAACGGCCACACCGTACAGAACCCCACCGTATCCCACTGACACTCATACTACCTCCATAAACGACGTGTTTCCATTCAGGAATGGACCTCCCTCGGCACATAAGCTTGTCGCATCGGCGCCCTTTTTATTTCAGTCCCCACGCTTCATCGTCAGACCAACCCCTGGAACAACCGTACAACGATCATACACAGTCACGTCAACAGACGGCGAAGAGGACAACTGGAATGACGTCATGGAAACTACTTTGGAACCAGTGAAACTGAATGAAATCAATGGAAATGCAGGTAAAATTGACATGGAACATTAAGCTCTTTCTCGTTCATATCAAATGACAAAATTCTGTCATTAGGGAACTGTAATATTGGGCGTAGATTGGTAACTCTTGCAATATCCTGTGATGTATAAGATCCTGCAGTGTTAAGAAAATTCATGTAAATATATTTGACGGCCAAATGTTTGCCACTCCGTCCTTATTCTGTCTTTATATTGATAAGTCATTATTGTTAGCAATTACAGACAGGACAGCCAAGAGGCAACTATGCTTCTGTCGTCATTGTGGCCTACACCTTCGTCAATAAAAGGTACAGGTAAAATTATTCCTGCAACAGGCCTCGGAGGCTCATAGGATTGTGAAACGTTGAGGATCCCACTTTATCTAGACAATCGGATCACAGATGGCGGTAAGGTTGTCAGCCTTACACGCAGTCCATCAGCCCCCCCCCCGGAAGATTACTGATACTCATTTCTGTCGACACCAGGGCTATAGTGGGGCTGGAAGGATTAGGTCACTTGAGAAAAAATCCAATGTCTTCATCGGATCTTGAACCCGCGACCTTCCGGCTTATGGCATAGTGCCTCAACTAACTACGCTACCGCGTACCACACACCTTCGTCAAAACAAATGTTTATTGTTGATACCTTGTTTGTTAGGTGGAATCATGATTTTAATGACATTAAGTACCTGCTCTACCATCTGCACATTATGTACAGAAAGTTGATGACCATCATCCCACCTCATCGGGCCCCTTAAAATTTTCCAGTCTCTTGGAGTCGGAGGTAAACAGAGGGAAATACTAAGACATGCCCCTCTCCAATTCGGGTACTCTCCACCCCAGAGTCCAATACAATTTGTAGCACTTCTGTTGCCCTCTCCTTGCGCAAGATCTGTGTACGATAATTCAATAAATGAATTTCATTTTCCATTCTAGATTGGTATGTAACCTGTAGCACTTCTGTTGCCCTCTCCTTGTGCAAGATCCGTGTCCACTAATTCAATAAATGAATGTTCATTTTGAACATTGGTATGTAACCTGCTTTCCCCACATTACATTGCTCCAGACTGTCTCGAAATTTCATTCCATTCGAGTATTAGCGTTTATTTGTGTACAGTGTCACGTATTCAAAATAAGGCTGCCTGTTACTCTAAACGCGTACAAATTTCAGCATCAAATGGACTTCTACGATCACCACGTGACAGAAACAAAATGATCTCTGATATTAGGAATGTAATTGTAGGAACTGGATAATTCTAATTGTTCTACCTTCCTAAGGAACACTCCCAGGCGTATTTCCTCTGTCTCTAGTCTGGGCTTTCTCCAAGGTATGGCCCTTACTACAGCATAACACGAATTTCCTATGCCAATTTCCTTGATTGAGACGGTAGTTCATGGTCGAAGAAAACTGATTTGGACTTTAAACCGTAACAGCAAAATTAACAAATATCCGAACTTTCCTTATGAGAAAAAACACACACATACTCATGCACGCACACAAATTTTGTGACGGTGAATGCATGGTTATATTGACGATTGTAGTGGGCTTCATTTACAGCTCTTGAATGCGAGCGGGAATTTTCAAGTTGGTGATATATGCCAGTTTATAAACCAGGCTAACAAGTGCCAGTATTTAATGAAATTTTATTTATATGTAATGTATATACGCATTGCTAGGCAACGGCTTGGTAAACGCATTCCCGCAAAACACGTGCACGCAATAATATGATTCTATTTCTAGGCAACGGCGCGGTAAATATGCCTTGGCAACAATAGAGGAGGCGGTATTTATATGTGGTCCGCGCCATTCATTCTGACACGTGACACATGTTTTCTCTAGGTCCGTGACGCGTCTATAATAGGGTCAGTTTGAAGGAACAAGACAGATTAGAGACCCGGAATTGGGATTTTAGAATTTAGAGGAGTACACAACAGTAGTCGGAGAGAATTTAGTCTAGTCTTCGGAATGCGTAGCTGCAGGAAGTGACAAGAAGACTTCATTGTGATTTGAAGTGATATTTCCTGTGATAAAGCCATTGCCAAGAAAAGGGTAACGTGTCCTAGTGATTTGTGAAATGGGTAGATTAGCGGTAGCCCAATAACTGATTGTGAACAAGAGAGATTGTACAACAAGGTGTTAGATAAATCCAACTATCAATTCCAAAACGCGTTATTATTCGCCACGAATTACCGGACACGTGAAAATATGTATAATTTCTGCAGCTACCTTTCAATACATGTACAAATACTCCAACATGTTTAGTGTGTTATGAATTAATTAAATATTCTCGGGCTATCAGGCGTCAGACTCTTCTGCTTGAAACAGAGACCTTTCAGTTATTTTTAACCAGTTCAATGGCTGGTAGCCCGAGATTTTATTAACTTCAAACGCTGTGAAAACTTCAGATGCCAAGCCAGCAACTTTTAAGGCGAGAATGTACTTCAAGACATCCGACAACAAGAAAATCACCGGAGAAAGAAATCACGACTGCTTAGCTCACTAGCTTTCATGCTTCGATGTCTGGATCACCATGTAATACAGAACCACTGTACATACAACTGAAATATCAAGATATCAGTTCCTGATGATTGGGCCAGACATGGTCCTCGAAACGTCGGCAAATTTTCATCAACTCTCACGGCTGATAGCACCTCAAAATTTTATTAACTGTATCCTCCGTGAAGGTTTCAGGTCTTACATACATTATGAATATGTCAAAGCAAATTCACTGCACTGAAATTCTCTTGTTGAATTACTTAATTGCAGATGTCGACCAGAATTCCACCCTTACAGAGACGACGTCGACGCCGAGGAGTACCAAAGACAACCTGTTGCTTGGACTCTCAGTTCTGTCAACCTACATGCCGCCTGAAGGGACTCGCGTGCAGACAGATGCTGGCCACTCCAAAGTAAGGAACTCGCCACAGGGTCTCAGCACTACTTTCCCTCCTTCGTTTTCTTTCTCGGTTTCTTCTTTCCCATCCCTTCCCTTACTCGTCTCTTTATCCTTTCATATATTCGTAATTATTATTATCATTTTGTCACAGTTCAGATATTTGGGAACAACGATAATAGATCAAACCTTGATTCAGGAGGAAATTAAGAGGAGATTGAACTCGGCTAATGCTTGCTACCATTCAGTCCAAAACTTCTGTCTTCTCCTCTGCTGTCCAAAAACATAAAAATTAGAATATATAAACTATAATTTTGCCTGTGGTTCTGTATGGGTGTGAAACTTGGTCCCTGACATTAAGGGAGGAACATAGACTGAGGGTGTTTGAGAACAGGGTGTCGAGGAGAATATTTGGACCGAAGAGAGATGAAGTGACACGACGTCGGAGAAAACTGCATAATGAGCAGCTTCATAACTTGTAGCCTTCTCCAAGTATAATTAGAATGATCAAGTCAAGGAGGATGAGGTGGGAAGGTCATGTAGCACGAATGGGGGAGACGAGGAATGCATATAGGATATTGGTGGGAAAGCCAGAAAGAAAGAGACCACAGGGAAGACCAAGGCGTAGGTGGGTGGCCAATATTAGAATGGATCTCAGAGAGATAGGATGGGATGGTATGGACTGGATAGCTCTGGTTGAGGATAGGGAACACGGCGATGAACCTTCGGATTCCATAAAATGCTGGGAAATTCTTGAGTAGCTGCAGAATAGGCGGCTCCTCCAGAAGGGCTCAGCTCCATGAGCAAGTAAGTACTGCAATTCGGTATTCACCCGGTGTCAGTAGAACTTACACTGGTACAGACAAGGAAAGACTATAACATAAAGGGAACAATACAGAACAAAGTACATGCAATAAGCAAGGTACAAAGAGTTAAATCCAAACATATAAAGTCATAAAAGGGCACGTGATTGTGTTCGTTTCACTGCACTCGAACAAGGACACTTCGCATTACTTCACTTGACTCATTCAACTCCGCCTGAGGCCTCATTACTCGCAACAGCTTTCCTAACCCTCTTTCTAAAAGTTATTGCGGTTTATCATATTAAATGATTAGACGAGGGTGAAGACGGAGCAAAAGGATTTATTTTCATGAGTCTGTCCTCAAATTCTGTATCTGTTAAAGGTGCATAAAACCATACGAGGAAAAGTTCATCTTATATCAGAAGAAATGAGAGGGTACAAAATAACTACTTTGACCTCGAATGTGTTAGTCAGATAATTAGACCTGTAAATGTTGAGTATATAAAAGTCACATTCAGCAATTTGACTCAAGAGACTGGGCAAATCCATATCAGTATATCTGGTAGTCCGTCCGAAGATCGAACTCGGTACATACACAATAAAATTCTAGAAAGCAGTCGCTACGCCAAAATATTCTGCACTATTCTCAGTGTGCAATACATAACTATTGACAGTCCCACCAATTTCTTGCTCCATGTTTAGAATCTCAGTTCACAACCAAGGAATGGGAGATATGGAAATGGACCTTTTCCTTTTCCTTGGCACTACAGCCCCAGTGGGCCTAGGCCTACCTCTATGAACTTCTCCGTTCACTTCGGTTTTTCTAGATCTAACATATTCGGTAGGACTCCTTGGGCGCGTGATCAGCTCGTCTCAAGGCCTCTACCTGTACACAAACACAGAAAAGCGCACACACACAAACTAAACATCCATGCCCTGAGTTGGATTCGAACCCACGATACAGGTTTCCGAGCGAGTGAAAAGAGTTCATGCCTTAGACCGCTCGGCTACCGTGACCGGCACGGAAATGTACCTTAGTAACCACTTAATTAAAGTTGTGTATGCAGCTCAGTTACTTATCTGGCCTGCTGACCAGAATAGAATTAGAGAGATTCACTGAAAGAGTGTGTGAAGACGTGTAACAAACTGTGTATTGCACTGTGGATAGCTGTAAATATGCAGGTCTACTTGGCGTCAGGTCTGGTGTGAAGGCAGAGAAAGTTATCTTGTTTACATCTGAACTGGTTCTATCGCAGATGCATTCAAAACAACGATTATTTCAGACAAGCTTATTTCTTTGTAAAAATGTCGTGGTGGAAGGCTCTTTGCATATAATCGTAGATAACTTTGAATTTACGAGGACTGTGACCGATCCTCTATATGACATTAAGTTCAGCTCCTTCTGTCTTTAAATGGTAAATATATATGTTTCTGATGAAGGCTGAAGTACGTAATAAAAATGTCTCTTTATATACATTTTAATGCATCCTCTAAAATTAAGGAAAATATTTTATAATGCCTAAGAAAAACGAGAATTCGAACCAGGTAAACTAAGATAAAACTTAAGGCCGCGCCATAGCTCAATCGGTTAGTCGCTGACTTCCCACCGCGGCGGCCCGGGTTCGATCCCGGGGTATGGTCAAGTGGGATTTGTGGTGGACAAAGTGGCCCTGGGGCGGATTTTCTCCAAGTACTTCGGTTTACCTTGCCAGTCTTCATTCCACCAAACTCTTCATCATCATAATCACTCGGGGCAGGCTACAATAGGCCCATCAGATGCCGCCGTGCCGAGTGGACCCAACTGGGCTCCACAGCCCACTAAGCGAATTAAAAAAAATAAATAAAACTTGCTGATGAAAGCGTGACACTTTATTTAGAAATATTTATTTTTGCACTTTAAACATCGTTCGAGTTTCTTACAACAAATACGTTTCCGAACATCACTCTAGTTCTTTGTTTGAGAGAAGAGAACGCGGAATGAAACATACTCAGTTCGATCCCCGGATGGAACTACTCTCAAACCAAGATTCAAAGACGAAACGGGATGAAGGACGAAGTTAATGAATAAATTATTCCCTATTTAAATTTCAACTAGCTTCTCCACTGGCAATACTGGATACTGTATTCGTTTCATATTCTGGTAAACACGATATACCGTAATTGAAGAAGAAATTAAACAAACAGCGCATTTTATCTTACGCCTAATTTAAACATTAGGACGGTTACTATACTTAATGTTAATGTTAATGTTTCATATTCACGCTAAATGAACTGAAGACGCCATTTTACAAAAGGGAGAATACTGTGAACAAAACATCTCAATAGAAAATGACATAATTTTGTTTGTTATTAATGTCAGTTAAAAAACTATCTTGTTTAGAACTTAAAAATTAGTTACACATGTTACCATTGTAACAAACTATGAGTAACAATGCAATAACGCATGCATTAAGACACTTTAAAAATGTTCAATGCGATGAGGTATCGAAGCAAATTCATGCTATTTCAGAATGTAAATATATAGTCTCAAAATAATACCTACTTCAAACATATCTCTGGTTTTTGCTCCTAATTTTGCAGGTGGTGACTGCTGTTCACACTGCAACAGTACCTTCACCCACACGGAAGAAACAGATTAAGAAGCAATCTACAATTGCGACCACCAAGTTGTTTCCTGTGACATCGGCAAAACCGTCCCGCTCGACAGAGCAACCGCGAACCAGATCTAAAGCGGGGATTTCCAAGGATAGTGCTTGGACTCTTAAGCCGGACAGAAGTTCCTATTTATGGCAGTTCCCGGACCTCTCCGGAGATTCACTTCAGGGCGAAGATCTGGATGAAGTTCATGGTGCAGTGTTGGAATTAAAGAAAGAAAAAACTTCCTGAGGAGAGTTACACTGAAAGGAACAGTTTTCTAGTTAAGAAAAATTGATTCTGCTGGATTTACGGCGCTCATATCGCTGCAAATTAATTGCAGAGGGAACTGCATTCACACAGTTATTTGGACAATGGTTTTCCCATTGCACTAGCATGTACGTTACCTCGACTCTTCAGTTTCTTTATTAATCGCCCGAGTTCTCGTACACTTTAAAATGAAATATGTGATGATCATCATCGGAAGTTTAAAAACCATTTCAGAGAAGAAAAGTAAGTAGGCGCGGAAAGTGTAATCTGCTCAATTTATTTTATTTGTGTACACATATTTCTCATGCACAGACTGTCCTGATGGACTCCAATATAGGATCAAATCTAAATATCCCTCCTGTTGCATCAATCGTTCTGGAGCCATCGTTCCTAAAGAGAATATTCCTTCCTTCAGATACCAAATTCTTAAGCTTCTAATTAAGAGACGATGCCAAATTCACTTGTGGACCATCTCATAATGACAATAATAGAGTACCCTGGGTAAAGCCCTCACAGGAAATGTCAAAGAAAAGATAAATCCAAAAGCTGTACTACGTGGATTAATATCGGCGTTCGGTGGATATCGCTATAGTGCACATCCTCTGTTCTGTGAAAACAAGCAACTTCTTCAGCTATGCTGTTCAGCTCCATGTGTACAAGTGACTGCAGGTCTAACATACAAATGTTCCGCTTTGTGTGTACAAGACTGGATTTCCCAAAACTATGTTATTTTACGATTGAACAAATAAGGAATCTCGAATCAGAATTTCAAACAATGTTTGCCAGCATATAAACAAATATACCCACATATAGAGAAATGTAGAAGGCAAACAGGGTTGCGGGTTGATATATATTCGAATTAAACTGGAAATCTTCATACTTGAAATATAAAGAATAGTTATAAAAATTTCCAAATCCGTCTTATGCTAGGAGACACTTTCAATCATGTTTCGAAGTAAATAATGCAGAATTTATACAAACACGATCATAGAGAACTACTTACATATGTATTCTGTTTTGTTTAAGTTCTTTTAAGACTTTCATAGAATTAAATGGTTTGAACAAATCTTTATATGAATATAACATTACGAATAATTTTTATTGGAAGTTAGATTGAAAATATTTCTAGATTCTTTTCTTATGGAAAGAAATATTTCCGATTTATTATAAAGTCAATTTAATTTTTTTCTGAGTTACGTGATGAATTTTCTGTGCACAAAATTTTACTTAATGATAAGAAGTCCCTTAAATGAGTTAAAATTATTGTATTTGGTAAAGTATGATATATTGTGTTTTCTCGGTGTGGAACCTGATAAATTAATAGAGTGCATATTTAATTGCAAACTAAGTATGAAATGTATCCGTCCGGATTTGTGAGGCCATAAACTATAAAGCCAGAAGTTTTTGAATGCATCTCTTTATGTGAGCCGATCAGAGTGGCCGCGTGGTGTAAAACATGAACTGTCTTCGCTCTCTCGAACGCTGGGATCGGGGTTCGAATCCCACTCGAGGCATGGATGCCTCTATTATGTACGTTTATTCTGTTTGTGTTGTTCTGGGTGTAGACAGCGGCTTTGCGACGGGCTGATCCCCCATCCAAGGAGTCCTACCGACTGTGTATGGCATCAAGAAAATGAAAAAATTGGCTAAGGCTCAACAAAGAGCTATAGAACAGTAGTAATCTCTTTATCTGAACACCGTAATGTGTATTTTGGTGAACTGTACAGACACTAAATCCAGCTTCAAATGTGCAGCTAGAATTGGTAGTATTTCGTTTATGCTGCCGATATAATATTAATTACTTTAAAACCCCTCCTAATGTATATTATGATAAGATAGCACAGAACTTGCATTATAATAAATAGCTACGATTTGCATTATTCATTACTTAAAAAATGCATCTGTACTTACATGTAAATGAAGACTGAAGAAACTGGCTGTCCGCCGGTCACGGTAGCCGAGCGGTCTAAGGCATGTACTGTCTTCGCTCACTCGGAAACCGGGATCGTGGGTTCGAATCCCACTCAGGGCACGGATGTTTAGTTTGTGTGTGTGCGTTTTTCTGTGTTTGTGTACAGGTAGAGGCCTTGCAAAGAGCTGATCACCCGCCCAATGAGTCCTACCGAATGTGTAAGATCTAGAAAAACCGGAGTGAACTGAGAAGTTTATGGAGGTAGGCCTAGGCCCACTGGGGCTGTAGTGTCAAGGAAAAAAATAACCAGTGCTGTCCATAATACATTTTACACTACAGTGTCAATTAGTCTCAGGCATGGAGTTCTTAATTAGTTCTCCCTTGTTGTACTATGGTAATGTTAATATCGGAGAACCGTATGTAACGTCTGATGTCAGGCCATATGGAAAGGATAATTTCTGTATTTCTGAAGCTGATGAATTTCAGAGGGAACAGAAGTTTCTGTTGATATGAAACTAGGATAACATTTCACAGAGACTTGTGAGATATACATAAAATTTTGTACTTTTAAGTCGCCTGTCTAATATAAAGTGCATTCTTGTACGGCCTGAATGCGAGTATCTAAGCTCTGAACAACTAACAATAAATTTATCATGTGTGTGTATTAGTATTTATAATACCAATAGATGTGTGCAACTGTGTTTATGGAATGGATGCAATGTTGTATTTAGTGATAATTTCGTTGTTAAAACAAAATTATACCACTTAGACTGTAAGCACAATGTAGGTAATTTGTTACCGCTCTAGATTATACCTTTACATTAATTCAATAAATATTTTTAATATTTTTTTATATGCAATTTAAAATGACGAATATTTCTCTACAGTTTCTCCCATATTTTGGAGCCCGGATTGCTATAATACTTTTCTTATTATACTGAATTACATATCAAGGTACTTTTATGGCTAACTGTGGTTTTGAAAAGTTTGGTAGCGCTCAATGAGAACTGGTTGCTGTTCCTATGAATCTCCATTTTTCTGACTTCCTGCATGCTAGCCGACTGAGGATATTTTTGTCTAAGGGGCCCTGCACATTGGGCTCATTTCGTGTTCTACCTGAAAACGGAGACAGAATCAGTTCTTTTATGTAGTAGCATTTTTCTTAATTTTACAGTTTCAATGAAGATAATGTATGAAGACAGAATCGAATTCCCTAATCCTACTAGCGGTAACAATAATTTTCAAGTCACAGAGATTATCCAATATAAATAAACATTACTTTCATCAAGAAATTCAAAATAAGTTTCCGAAGAGTTTGGAAATCTACCTACAGTTAAGCTACAAATGTTTTTCAATAAAAATTCTTTGGTCTTACTTTGTAATGTATGATTTGGAAGTTGCTCCTTTGAACTGATCACAGAACGTCTAGTTACAAAACCACACACCACTCTTTCCATCGACAACGTACGGCGGCATGCGAACTCAAAATTGCACAACTGTGATTTACCGCTTCACACAGTTCTAAGGGGCAATTCGACAACGTGAATATACTTCTCCGGTAACAAAAGAGAAGAAATCACGAAAGTTTATTGATGTGTCACTTCGATGAGTTTCTAGGATCAAAAATTATGAAGCCTAAAACAAATGCCGATAACAGTGGCCCCTGTGTCTAAGGCATGAATCATCTTCATCCGTTCGAACATTGACATCATGGGTTCGAATCCCACTCGAGGCATTGATGTCTGTATTCTTTTGTTCTGTGGTCGTGTTTTTCTGTGTTTAGGTAGCGGCCTTGCGACTGGCTGATCCCTCGTCCAAGGAGTTCTACTGACTGTGTATAGGATTAAAGAACTGGAAAAGAAAAACAAGGACCACAAGGGCTATAGAGCCATAGATAGATAAATAGATGCATAGATAGATAGATATAACAAATGTTTTTAATTGTGCGAGTGATATATAATATATCTGTCTTCTTCAATTTACACGAATTAGTACATAATTCTTGTTCCGATTTTAGAAGTAAATGTGGAATGAACACTTCACAGACATTAAATAGGACTTCTCCTACCGGAGGTTGGCTCATGTCGTGTTCATACTCAGAAGAAAACAACGCTGAAGGACCCGAATGTTCAGTCACTTCCCGAGCGCGATTCGACACAACGATGGCAATATCTGAGAGATTGAAGAGAGTGGGCGTTTCGTAATTTATAAATTGTAATAGGTTAGGAGCCGGTCACGGTAGCCGATCGGTCTAAGGCATGTACTGTCTTCGCGCGCTTGGAAACCGGGATCGTGGGCTCGAATCCCATTCAGGGCATGGATGTTAATTTGTGTGTGTGCGTTTTTCTGTGTTTGTGTACAGGTAGAGGCCTTGCGACGAGCTGATCACCCGCCCAAGGAGACCTATCGAATGTGTAAGTTCTAGAAAAAAAGAAGTGAACGGAGAAGTTCATGGAGGTAGGCCTAGGCCCACTGGGGCTGTAGTGCCAAGGAAAAAAAAATTAGGAAGAAACAAGATACTCATTACGTTCCTCTTTCGAAAATTCTTAACGCGAGTCATGAAGTCTCACTTGTACTGTTCTTGTTTGTTGTGTAACTGCTTGAAAATCGACTACAGGAAGCGTTAGAAGGAATTCAGTCCGTGTCGAGGCAACTTCGTTGTATCGAGTCTACAAAGAAGTTTCAATATAATGCAGTTCATTAAAACTTTGAGATGAAATTCAAAATGTAACGCTCGGTTAAATGGAATGTATTTCAACAGGCTCGAATTTAACTGGATCTCAGTTATTAACCTTATCTGTTACAGACGCTTAAGATCCTCCTTCAGGAGCTTCAAACGGAAGATTAAGTACAAGATTAAGAAGATGCAGTACACGACATCAGATATCCGTTCTACCTCAGCTATTGTGACATGTGCCATGTTCTCTGCCGGAAATTGGTCTCTGTCTTGAACCAGATGAATCCAGCCAGCATCCCCTTGTCCCATCTTCCTAAGATCTAGTTTAATATTATACTCCGCCCAGGGAGACTGATTTAACAATAGCACTCTAAATTTCTAATGGCGAGGGGTTGGGTTCGAATCTCAGCCGGGACACCAGCTATCCTGATAATACTTTTCGTGGTTCTTCTCAGTCCCTCCATGCAAATTCCTGAATGGTACCTCAAGCTAGGCCACCACAGTTTCCTTCAAGATCCTTCCTAATTCATTAACGATCATATCATTCTACTTCATGTAGTCTCGCTAGTAAGAACGTAGTTAAATAAACCACAAAGAAATAAAATTACATGATTATATTTCCCACGCTGTTCCTTTCCTTAATTTCCACCCAGGACCAGCATGCAATCTGTTATTATCGGCGGGGAATGCAAATACTGAACTTCTCATTTTGCAGTTTTATCCATCTCGCTCTTACTTCCTGCCTCTTCTTCTTCTTCTTCTTCTTCTTCTATGGCGCATCAGCCAGTTCCTTACTCCCATTAACTTCTTTGCGTCTTCTTCCATCACATCAATCCATCTAGTTCTTGGTTTCCCAGCACGTCTCCTACCACCTATTGGTCGAAATATTCTCCTTGGCACGCAGTTTTCACCCGCCCTGAGTCTATGTCTTTTCGAAGCAATAATTTACTGAATATTGTTTAATTAAACCAGGCCTAGTCTTCCAAGTTAAGTTCCTTACATATAAAATCAATCAATACACATCGATATAACAGTACATGTTTTTCTGGCAGTCAAAGTTCGGAATGTGATACCGCGATTGGAATTAATAATTTTCTGTGAAATGCTGTTAAGATCCTACAGTAAATTACAATCTAATCACCATGCGAAGAAGACCTCCACAGATCATGTTGACACTGCATACAAATTCCATGAAATCTCTGCAGCTTCACCATATTTTAAAACGTGAACTCTCTTCTCATCCGGGGCATCAAAGGTATGACATATAAAGAAGGGTTATCCACTGAACTACTGAGGCTAATGTGTTTCTTGTTGCTCTATACACAGTCTTGAATAAACTCATTCGAGTGAAATTCGGAAAAAGCATGGAAAACATGGTCAAGAAACAAGGTATCCTTCAGTGGAACACTCGAACTTTTCCAGCTTAATGTAAATACTTCGTTCCTACTTTGAGCTACTAAAAGACAAATGTTTGTCATAACGGTGAATGGTGTCACTATTTAATACGTCAAAATAAAAATTCTTGCAAGCGGTTCGTGTATTCTGAATCTGTGAATATGCCACAGGAAGCGATGTCTGTAGCAGCCTTCTGAACCAATCAACGTCTAATAAAGTTCCTTGAGATCTTCCGAATAAGTTCCCTACTATTTTGCAATATAACAGGCTTGCATTCTACAAGTTTTCTTTTCGATAGTTCACACACCCTTCACTTCAACAACAATATTTACAAGTCTTGCAAGAGAAATGCAGGCACGCGGTAGCGTAGTTAGTTAAGGCACTATGCTACAAGCTAGAAGGTCGCGGATTCGATTCCAGATAAGGTTATTGGATTATTCAATTGACCTAATCCTTCCAGCCGCACTATAGTCCTGGGGTTAACTCAGTCTCTCTCTAACCGAAATGAATAGCAGGCCGGCGCGTAAAGCTGCCAACCTCACCGTATTCTATGAGCCGATTGTCTAGAAAATGTGGGAACCTGGACGTTTCACAATCCTGTGCACCTCCACAGCCTGTTATAGGGATAGATATACACTTGAGAGAGAAATTTCGGATTCATTCCGAATGATTAACATTGCTGATATCAACCCTCGTCATTGGACACGCTCATGAGTGAGTTTCTGAGATTTCAGGTTCTCATGGGGAAGTCAAGGTCACAGTATGCTGGAATTTGGCAACCTGAACGTTGGTAAACATGCGCCAACGTCTTGGAGGAACGTGCAGGACTCATGTTCAGTACAAAAGCCTCTTATACCTTGAAAAATGGAGCATCGGGCGCCATTGAAATGCTAGTACTAATTTATCATGCTACATGTCACATCTCAGAAGACCGTCACCTAGACAAGACACTTCATGCACTGTCCATATCCCTGAGACTCGTACTGAAGTAAAGCTATCCCTGAAACAGGCCGTGGAGGCCAATAGAATTGTGAGACGTCGAGCCTCCCTAAAATTTTCTCTAGACAATCGGCTCACAGGTGGCAGTAAGGTTGTCAGCTTTGCGAGCCGGCCTCCCTTTACCCCCAGGAAGATTCCTGGTACTCATTTCTGTTAGAGGCTGAGTCGACCCAGGGACATAGTGCGGCTGGAAGGATAAAGTAAACTGAAAAAATCCAGTCTCAGTGGGAGACGAACCCGCGACCTTCCGGCTTGTAACATAGTGCCATATTCAACTACACTACCGAGTGTCCCCGACGTTACACAAAACGTTGACAGAAATTAGCAAGACACAAGGACTTACAAATGCAATCGCCAGTAAGATTAAATTAATACGTGGTATTTCCTATCGCATTCATGAACATATAAGCGTGGGCGTTAATACTGATTGCAAGGGAGACCAAGATTGTGAGGTTGTGACCTTAATAAACTGATGAGATATCCTTTTATTTGTGCCATCTTTACCAAATTTAATAGTACAAGAACACAACAGGTAACATATAGTGTCTATGCAGCTTTGTTTTTGTTTTTTTCTGAAAGATTTCCCGACCTGTTGAACATTTCATTGCTGCACATGAAAAACAGGAACTCGAATTACATTTAATTTACTATGCAACCTATGTCATGTAACAATATAGCTTAATTTCTGTTAATATCCCTTCCTATTGAATGTTAGCCGAAACTGAAACTATCCTGCCCTCTGTTGGTTGGATGTTAAACTCGATCGATGCAACATGTTTGACCTAGTGGCCACTAATTGAACTAACGCCAACAATCCACTCCACATTTTCTCATCCACTTTTGACACGCCATCACTGCTCGAACATCATGATTCATTCTTCGTTCTTTGTAGAGGATAGTTTTAGCTTGCTACAAAAACTGGGCATTTATAAGAGCAATGAGAAGTGAGAAAAGAAATTAAAGAAATTAAAGGGAAACGAGTCACCGAGAGTGTAAAACAAGAGGATGATTGGAACAAAATAAAAGGAAATAAAGAATGAAGGCAAATTGAAATGAAAGAGTGACGAAAATACAGATGTCAATACGTATGGACACATGGTACTACCTTGAACTTCGTAACGTGGGCTCCTGTAACAGAACACACAGCTGTACGCCTCACTGAAGAATCAGATGTACTCCATTTTGAAATATATATCTTGTCACGATTCTAGCGACTATAGGAGGGATTTAGATTGGTAATCTGATTTACTGAACTTTACAGATTGTAACTACAAGTAAGGACTATGCTCTCACTGTTCTACACACTTCACAAATCACTATAGGACACTTTGTCTTCTCAGTCTGCTACAGTCTTCACTAGTCGCGGTTTCTAACAGAGGATGTTCCCCTTCCTCTGGGTTCCCGAACAGTCACCGGTCTCAACTACCAGCTTCTCATAAAAACAAGACTCATCTAAACTTATTATATAGCCCCGGCACGGACCTCACAGAAAACATATTTCCTCTGTTGCAGTTAAAGTGTTGCTTAGAGATGACATGATGTACTCCATTGCTGAGTGCGTAGCCATCGGCACGGACTGCGCAAACAGCACCATTCCTCTGTTGTTGTTTGCGAGTCGCTGCCTAGTAACGGCCGTCTGTCGTGACTCCAGAATTCTTGCTTTGAGCAAATATGGCACAATATTTTCAAAGTGTTTTCTTTGAAAAATTTAATACGGTATTTGACTTCGATGGTCATCTAATTATAATATATTTATTGCATATAGGCTACAAAATCAGCTACTCACACACACAGGAACACGCTACTACACAGAGAGATTTTTTATTTTGTATAAAATTTCCTAATAAAATTTATGGTTCTTAATGAGCTTTGCATGACATGCCATGTACAAATGTCCAACACTAACAACCATTCCTTAGAAAATCTACGCAATGTTATCTACCTGTGCTGTAAATAGAAACGCTTCATTCAAAATAAAAATCCTTTAAATATATTCATAAGGAGATATATTTTCTTTTCATTGATTCATAGCTTATTTATATATATTAAAGCGGCCTCCGTAATCTATAGGTAACGTTTCCACCTCATGACTCGTAGTACGCGGGTTCAAATACCCGGCGGAGGTCGTCGAATTCTTAAGGGCGGAAAAATTCAGGGAACAAGTCCTCCGGGAGGGACTTTAAGCCGTGGGTCTCGTGTCGTAGCTTTACGGCACGTAAAAGAACCTCATATCTCCAAAGGAGGTCACTGAGCCAAATTAACGGACGTTTCCCGCCCAACAGCAGTCTCTAATACCTCTGGTAGATGGGGGAAGCATTATAGATACCTCTCAGCTAGTAGAGCCGGTCTCGCTGGCTGGGCGGGACTGATGGTAAGCACCAGTACCGGTAGGATATAGAGACTGGTAGAAATCATAAAGGGAAGCACAATGGACCAATACAGGTCTAAGTGCATGGGAAAGCCCACCATCTCCAATAACTAACTAATTACTTTAAATATTAACAGATATTAGCAAATGACCTTCCCAACATTTTATCAGCAGCTAAACACACATTTAAAGTAATATCACATATATAACATTTACACCTTTTAGCGGCAACTGCTTCTATTTCAAAACTCAGCCCACCATTTCTCCTCACACATCTTGCACTAAAATTATCTTCTTTTCTTTGCATAAACTTTGTTTTTGTTACTCGTAATTTTCGTCACAAGTATCACATTAATGAAGTGTCCTTGTCTATTCTTAACATAATTGCGATTCCATAACTTATATTCACAACGTTTTAATATTGTCCGCACTCTTTTCGCGCCACGCATCCACCACTTCTATGCCCAATTCTTGAATACTTTGTTCTTCACATATTCAAAAGAAGCCAACACAATTCTTTCCAAAAATTAAGTTGTGATAATACTCGTAATTTTGTCCCCATTCAAATTACATTAATACATAGATATATAGCGTTCTCTTCCTGTTCATACCACTAAACATATTTGCATTCCAGGATTCTTGCATCTTTGTCCTACAGCCGTCAATATATTGCCACGTGTGTGTGTGTGTGTGTGTGTGACTATGGATGGAATTTGGATTACTCTCCCGATTTACGGACCAAACACACGACTCGGACTACAAGCAATTAAAGCGGAACCGCTAATCTCTACAATTCACAAATCGCCACAACACCCGCTAAGCCTTTTCCAGCCTGCTGTCTCTTCATCAACCGTTCCCTGACAACGGCTTCTGTCAGTAGAGATTATTCAGCTTCTACGCTCCCGCCGTTACTGTCCGGAGAACATCCCGCAAATCTACTCTCAACTCAACTTCATCTTTCAAATCCCATCGACACGGACCGTACAGAAAACGCAGTTCCTCTATGGTTTCTTTCCAGGTTCGTTGCCGCGGGAACCTGTACAGCGAGCCATTGTCAAGCAGCGCATGTTTCTTCTCGCGATCGTTGCATAGCAGCAATATCTACTTCATAAAGTAACACTTTCTAGTTTGCCTTTTAAAGGTGCCCTAAATTATTATTATTATTATTATCATCATTATCATAATCATCAAAATCTTACGTGAGAAGTACAACATTTTCACAACCTCACTGCCTGCAATCTTTTTAATTCTCATCCAAACCGACGTTGCCTGGCGATTCGCTAATCACCCACAGGCTGATAATTTATACTTGTTAGCAGCCCCGCGGGACCTCTAATAAAACTGGCCTGGCAAGGAATTAATTAAATAAATTTCGTGGGGAGTAAAGCGCGGCCGGCGCGTAAGGCTGACACCTTACCGCCATCTTTGAGCCGATTGTCTAGATAATGTGGGACCCTCAACGTCTCACAATCCTATGGGCCTTCACGGCCTGGTACAGGGATAGCGTTACTTTACTTTTACTGGGGAACTCTACGATAAACTGTCTAGTTATTTCACTTTCCATTTAGAGTGGACGACTTTAACGTCCACACACACAAGTGTAGGCCAAAAGTACTTTTCATTTCATCTTAAGTTCTTACAGCTGAGAGGAGGAAAATTAATTTATAGTTTGCCTGGACAAGGATAAACATTCACTACAGCGCTAATTTCAGTATCACCTCTAATGCCAGTATATTTTCAGTAATTTCTTGGTGTTATGAAAAGTTAAACAATTCCGTCTAGTGTGACTAGTGTAGATTTTTATTTCAATTATTTATGCCCTTACATGTTTCGGTCTTCAGAGACCGTCATCAGAGGGACACCTTTACATCAATACAGTTAGAAGCCACTATTACAGTACATGTTCTATAAGTTAAAATATATACATACAATATTAATAATATACACTTGGGTATAAAATCTAAAGTCTTTACAACTACAGCTACTGTGACAATATATTCAGATATTTATAATAGGTTTGCTAAGACTATTGGAATTCGTAAGCCAAGCGGGTTTGTGACGTCCCTCTTATTATTTCTTTTGACGGGGGCCGAACCTGTGTCCCATTATCGTTCGGGAGAAGAGGGGTTTTTGGTGTTGTCCTGTATGTGTTTGTGGTCCGCTGTATTGAGCGCCACAAACACATAATAACAGTGGCTTCTAACTATATTGATGTAGAGGTGTCCCTCTGATGGTGGTATCTGAAGACCGAAACATGTAAGGGCATAAATAATTGAAATAAGAAAAATCTACACTAGTCACACTAGACGGAACAATTTAACATTTCATGATATTGTTAGTATGACGGACTAGAATGAAGCAAATCAAATTTTTGGTGTGGTCCTATGAGAATAGAAAACACGCGCTCCAGCTCTTCAACAAATCGCTATAAAGGCAATTGACGTACCTGAGTCTGTACTGCTTTGAAATCGGATTGGTTTTATTCTTTTAATGTAGTACTTTAATATCATACGGCTTTGGAAATATACTAACCAGATTATTTATATATAGTCTCATTTTTTCTTGAAGTTCCACGTGCAAGCGACTTCCTTCTCTACTCCATTTGCCTACAGCCTTTTGTTCTAAGTAATTTGAATAACATGTATATTAATTAGCACGTCTTTCATAATGCCTTCTGCGGAAAGCGACAGTTGAGTGTACATTTTTACAGTCTAGTTATAACACTGAGTCCGGTCTAGAAAACCGAGATTAACGGCCGTGGGAATGCATTGCGCTGACCACGTGACACGCTCTATACCCTAAAGTTGACACTAACTTCGCCGGCAAGCGGCGGTGGCTCGGTCGGTATAGTTCGCTTGCGGACTACAGGCCCCGGAGTTTGTTTTAGTTATAACACTGAGTTGCGACAGGCTCATTTCGCTAGCTGAACATACATGATATTTCTAAGGAGGAAGAATTAATTGTTAAAATGTTTTCACCTGCGTATATTACATTTGTGTCAATAAGATATATGCAGGCCCCAATCATACAGGACTATGTTAGATGTTAGGTCCTCACGGCCGTGATTATCAACTGTTCTATCGTATGGGACATAACGCCGAGCTCAATATGAGCGAAGCAGAGCTCTGCTTCACGCTGGCTTCCTGCTTGGTTTTCTTGTCGAACCTGAAGGTGAATGCGATATATCCCTTCGAAACCTTGGTTCACTTTCACCGAACTACTTGTTTTTACTCCTCAGACGACAGAAATCTCCGTAGTGTGCCACCATCAGCGTCACATTAGTGCTATAACATTTAGTTATATTTACATTTTGCGTCACCGTTGATCTCCACACTTTACAAATCGTCATAGCACCCGCTAAGCCTCTCCCAGCCTGCTGTGTCTTCAGCTGCTCCCTGGCAACAAGCTGCTAAAAGTGGAGATTCTTCAGCTTCACGCCTTCAGGTCCCCTCTTCACAGCCTCCTGTACAGAACTGACTACCCTAATTTTGTCCCTTGCTTATAACATTTCGGCACGAACAACATAGAAAACACAGTTCTTCTATTGTTGCGTTCAACTGTTGCATTATTAGAATCCTGCTGCCTAGCAACGGGAACGTGTCTACCGAGTCGTTGCGTAGCAGCAATCACTGTTTACAGAGTCATCGCTTATGAACGGGCCTCTAAGCCACAATATCACTTTTTTTTTTAAGTCAACAATTATGCACTTCGTACGCATAGACATGGTCCTCTTCCTGCCTTCCTCGTTGTATCACGAAATTAAATAATTTAACTAAAATGTGTACCGTGTGTTTGCTGTCGCACCCGCAAGTAGCGAACATCATGATCCTGTGTGTTCCACTCTATTTTAGTGAAAATATTTTAAGCGCTTACAACTTTCAACACAGATGATGTTTAAATCCCTTCAGATGTATGTTTCTCTGTACTTGGTGGCTTATTATTAACTCCCTCGTGAGGCAGGGAACATATCTCCACGTCTGTCAAACGGCTTTGATAGTCACCGCAGTGTAAGCCTCAGTCAATACAGCAGATTAAAGGGAGAGTGCCATGAAGTAGACCACTGTCACGACACCCATCCAAAACCAGTGTGACATCACAGTTTATCATTCTACACCGAAATACATATGTAATGGTGGACAGTGTACCTGCGGACTCTCTCACTCACTCACTCATAGACCTGAGCCATTCTTGAGAAGCCATCAATTGTGCAGCTACTCAAGAAATTCACAGCATTTAATGGAACACGAAGGTTCATTACCGTGTTCACAAGAGCCCTCCACTGATCTCTGGGATCCATTTTAATATTCACCACCCACCTACGTCTTGGTCTTCCTAGTGGTCTATTTCCTTCTAGCTTTCCCACCAATATCCTATACTGTACAAGTATATGCATTCCTCTTCGCCCCCCATTCGTGGTATATACCCCTCCCATCTCATCTTCCTAGACTTCATCATTCTAATTATATATGGCGAAGGGTACAAATAATGAAGCCCATCATTATGTAGTTTTCTCCAACCGCCCGTCACTTCATCTCTCTTCGGTGCAAATATTACCTGTGAACTCAATGTACATATATTTTGCTTTGGAGAACCTTCTGCGCAAGCGCTATAAGTCACCGCCACCCAACGTATGCATGTATTATTGTGGTCTCGCTCTTGTGCTGGTGTTTGAAACCTGATGGTATTATGATTAACCTGTACTTAACCTGTAGACGATAACAGAATATGGATTTTTATATTACGAGCCTAATCCTTAAATTCTGACTAAAAGTAACAGACATTAAGTACCTAAACAGGAAATTATTCTGGAATTCAACGTTGTTACGTGCCGTTCAGGGAAATCTTGAGGTTCTCACAGCAGTGGTTATGGCAAGTTTTCTCTTCTGGGATATGATGCAATGTTGCCTGCTGCTGTTATTCTTGGACTAGTTATTGCGACGTTTCAACTGCATAGACAATATTTAGCATTATTATATGGATTTTGAAGGAAATCATTGCTGTTTGCTTCAAGGTAGAACTAGCTTGCTTTAGACTGGAGGGATTAAACCAAGCGGAGATGCAAATTTCTTTTGGTCCTCGCCAGCATAGTTATTCTTGGTTCCGAGTCCCGTGGAAATCATTACTATATTTTATAGCCTCGCGACTCTGGAAGCCGTGCAACTCTCGGAAATGCGACCTCCTTTTCGACGACAAAAATTTTGAGTCAAACTGTTTCTTATTGCGGACCTAATACAGTAAATTCAGAAATATAATAAAATTTATTCCGTTCTCTTGCCAACGTGGAAGTAAGCCAAGGCTGTTAAAACAATGGAGATGAGACGGATCGTCTGGACGAGATTCGAAATCTTGTCCTCATTCTCTTCTTAATTATGTAAGTACACTGTCATTTATTAATATCATATGTCCTCCTTTAACTGTTTAGATTCTGTGTGTTTTGTCACTGATAAGGAAAGCAACCATATCTCGGGGGAAGCGCTAGTATTTATTGTATTGTTTTTGCCGAAACTGTACAAATTATAATAGCTATCATAAGAAGTTAAAGAGTACGTCCAGTGTGACTATTAAAAGATTTTTCTTGTTTCAGTCCTTCTTCCATTACATGTTTCGGTCTTTAGAGAACATCCTTAGAGGGGCATCGAACATCAAATCAAATATAATAGCAAATTTTATTGTTTTACATTTGTTTCTATTGTTAGATATTTCAGCAGCTCAGTAACTTCTAGATACGCTCTTATTTAGTCAATTGCTGTTAATTTAACAACTTTTAAACACTGAACTGGGAATCGCGGGAGGGTTCCTGAAGCTGAATTTATTTCACACATTTTTCTGTATGTCTGTAATTCTTACTTGCGAATGCTGAATAATATATGTTCGATTTTCATACAATATAAAGACATTAACTTTTACTGCAAACGAGTTTAAGCATGTTTAGGCTTTGCAGAGGTAATTTACATTTCTGGATTATTATTTATACACAAGCCAAAACTTCCGACCTGCAGGCAGAGCGGCTGGGGTTTACTCCCGGAAGGGCCAAGCATATCAGTGTTGACCAAAGCGTCCATACAGCCCCTGGGACCCACCCAGCAGCCTGTCGAATAGATACAGCAAATGTATTCCCAGAGGAAAGCGGCCGCAGTATAGAATTGTTATCGAAATGGAAGACACCGTGCCAATTGGTTCAATTGTTCTGACTTGTAATTGGGAGGTGCTCGGTTTGAATTCTGGGCGAGATAGTGACTGTGTTGAGAATTCTTTGGGTGGCTTTCGGTACCTGTAGATAAATTCCGGTATAAAGCATTAAATTACGTCACGGCCGCTATTTTCGGTATCCTTTTCAATTCATTATTCACTATCCTCCAATCACTGGGCTGACTGGTTTACTAAGAGCGTAGTCAAATGAACTACAAATAAACGAATTAAAAGAAAAACGATATATTTGACTGCTCACTTTCATTCCGTAAAGGTATACAGCTGTCCCCTTCGAGCAGTGTAATTTTATGAATTGGTAAGTAAACTAAGTGAAGTTGTTCCTGTGTTTAACGAATTAAGCACTACACGATGAAGGCGTGTGGGGGGAATGGATGTATAGATCCACATTTTCTTGACCTCGGCACTAGCTGGAGGTAAGCGGTCAGCTTCACGACCCGGCCGCTTTACTCCCGGGAAAATAGCTGCAGCTACCACTGGATGGGAGGTTATGTGGAACCCAGAGCCGGCATGGACAGCTTGGAGATGAGGAAATTCTTGATTCTACCGGAACTCGAACTCCAACCCCTCGGTCGTCCAGTCCGTAGCCAGTCGCTATACCGACTGAGCTATCTCAGTTCTTAAGTTATTTAATGGCGATGTTTAAGGTGAAAAGGTTATGTAACTTAGAATGACATTGAAATGCGATTATGAATGATAAGCTGATTTCTTGGATTGGTTATGTAACGGCACTGTCAGTAGAGAGACTGAATACAGTTGAATGATGGATTAATTAATGAATTTGGAGCAATTCGAGGATTGAGAACTGGCACGAGGATATAGAAGTACTGACAGAATACGTGCCCCAGTGTCACTCTGTCCGCTGTAAATCCCATGTGATTTAGCCGGGGATTGGACACGTTCACCGTGGTGGGAAGTCGGGGAATAGTCACTCTGCGTGAATGATAAGAGAAAGGCATCCCTCCTCTAAATGTTGACTTCTCCATGCCGACTTGCCTTTGAAACCGTTGGATTTGCCAAGTGAATTATTTTATTTAGATCCGTATCAGTCCAACACGGAGCATAATCCCTACTTTACATGAAGCTCAAACAGGACGTTATTGTTTTACTCCAGAAGACCTTTATTTTAAATAGTACTCAATCGCTTATATAAGCAAAGAAATTCAGACAGCACAACTGACGAATATACAGTTTGATACTAATATCCTTTAGTTAGTTAGTTAGTTATTGGAGAGGGTGGGTTTCCCCACGCACTTAGACCTGTATTGGTCCATTGTGCTTCCCTCTATGATTTCTACCAGTCTCTATATCCTACCGGTACTGGTGCTTACCATCAGTCCCGCCCAGCCAGCGAGACCGGCTCTACTAGCTGAGAGGTATCTAGAAAGCTTCCCCCATCTACCAGAGGTATTAGAGACTGCTGTTACTTTTAGGAGTAGGATAAGTCCCTTGATATTTAGGCCTCAAGTGGGTCACATGTACTAACTCCCGAAGATGAATGTGAACAGAGCAATGATGAAGTGATAACTGGAAGGGAAAACCGAAGCTCTGGGGGGAACATCTGCTGTCGAACCACTCTGTCCACAAATTCCCCCAGCTGGGATGGAACTGGGGCCTTCGCGATCAAAGAAATTTACTTTAGGGTAACGCATTTATATATGCAACTGGAGATTTTAATTTTCGGGAAGCCCAAATGAACACCGTGGCCCTTAAAATATGCAGAACTGCGAAGAAGGCATTTGGGAAATAAGAGTATATATAACCTACGCGGACTGGAGTGCTACTGTCTGTTATTGTTCGCTGGGAAGGTAAAGGCAAAGTTACCCTTTATGGTCCATACGGGAGCGGGTGTCAAAACTCAACGCATTTCACATCTCGACACTAAACTGAAGCGGGGGGGGGGGGCTTACGAACCGGCGGATTTGCTTCCGAGGAAGGTGCCAGCAGCGACTGACTGTGAGGACAGGTTGGCACTAGGCATGGATACAGAAGTCCTGGTTTCAGGCTACGGTTAATAGCGATTTGTTCATTATTAATATAACGTATTCAATTAACATACAGCTTAATTACTAATTGAGTCAGCTGGTTTTTTTGTTAGTTATGTGTGCTTGTATATTTGTCATGTGCATATGTTGTATATACACGTATATTTATGTAGACCTATGTAAGTATGTCATATGCATATTTGTGAAAATGAACGTTAGGTGTGAGAGTACAATATATGTATTATGTAATATATACTTACAAACGTATGCAATAATATTCAAATTTATACTAATTATTGATACAGTGCGTCTGTAGGTCGAAACAAAGTATAAGGTGTTTCAAAGCACCTTCTCATATAACGCAGAGATATTTACAAGAATTAGACGATAAAAGTGACTTGAAAGAAATAAAACATTTCAGTATAAATAAGGGACAATATACTAAATTAATTAAACGTTTGTAAATACTGTTTAAAATTCCCTTCTCATTAAAATCAAGTTGCTCTGCTGCAATGTATCCCATCAGACTGGCCACATTAATATCTGCCAGAAGTTCCTAGGACAGGAAATTCCTGTTATATAATTTTATCAACTGATCAAACTGATACATACATGAACTCTTCTGATAGTTGCTGAGCATCATTCTGTTCTTCCGAATGCTCTTTGGAGTATGTTCTGTCGCTCTGTGTTTTCACAAGAGGAAGAAACCAATTCATCAGCAGATATTAGAGGAAGATTTCTCTTGCTGAAGTTTTAAAACATGTTGAAGTAATCCTTTCCATATATCGGACGTGACAGTACAACTGGCCCCCTGTCACTTCTCACACTCTCGAACCCACCCCCTTGTCTGAAATTTTTCTTCTGCACATTCAAGGTTACTCTTGGCCTTGCTCGAAGTTACGTGACACTTGCTTTACCACGATTAACATCCATTGTTCGATGAATAGACTCTTTGATGTCTATAGTTTCCTTTTCAATTTCTTTGCTTTACATAATTCACAGTTTTCCTCATTATATTTTCTCACTTGCGCTTTACTCTATTTAAATATTTCCATATACTCCTCGTGTGTGTTCCCTTCGGGCAATTTATTATCTTTCTATATGATAATCCATCGTTCATATTAAGCACTTTTTAGAACAGCAACAAAAAGGGACTCTGTCCGTTCTTTTTGTCCATGGCAAACTGGGAATCACGTCTTTAGCGTCCTCATTTCCTAAACACAGAGGGAAATTTCCTTTACTTTTTTTCTCCTCTCTTTAATTCTTTGAGTTTCAAAATTCCGGCTTTCATTCACGCTACACCAAAAAGTTATTTGGCTTTCTTTACAATGCAAAAATAGACGCCTTATACTGAGGTCAAAGCAGCCCGTCTGTCATTCTAAGTCACAGATGAACTTCATGTTTATCATAAGCTACTAATCAAATTTTGGTGAAATTCGCCATGAGAAATGTTCGCATAACGCTATTTAGCAATTTTGATTTTTAGTCGTAATGATTAGTTACAAAGGATGTTTTTCATAAGGCCGTAAATGAGCTGTTTCATCTATATCGTGAACAGTTAATCAAACTGTAGCGATTTTTCTTTCCTACTTTCCATCCTGTCAGTTCCAGTTCAATAGGATTTACATACACACATCTGTCACACAAACAAATGACATTTATATTCCAACCTTGTTGGTTATCTTGATTTGCAACCATACAGTTTCGGTTTTAATTTATCATCATAAGGTGGATGGTCAATACTATACTGTCACGTGTATATGTCTGACTACATATGGGGTTTGGATCGGTAATTGGATTTATTGAAATCTCACAAAATGTAATAAAAAGTAACTATAGAGCTATTTCACACACTCTACAACTGACTACGCATTAATTCGTCTCAGACTGTTGTATCTTCACCGGTTGTCGCCTGGTAACGGCTTCCAATGACGGGCGTTCCCCTATCTCTGAGTCCTCGATCCACCCTCATGGCTCAGCTACTAGCTTCTAATAGCAATGGATCACAAGGACTGAGCCTCAGCATTCCTCTAATTCACTCATTCACTCACCAAACAATTCGCTGGACTTCACTCAGCTCAACTCAACTAGCTGAGTCTGAGTCTCATTTCACGACCGACGGTCATTCGGCCAGTCTGTCTTGGCATAAAGCACTCATCTGAGGCTGGCGACCAGATCTTTATTACTGTATGACAGTTACGGTCTTGTTTTTTTGCGGGCGCCCTCTGTCATGAAAGGAAGGGTCTGTCTTTTGTATACGCTGCTGGTTCTTGCCAGCGCACTCTTTCTCGGGTTCGAGTCCCTTGGTACTCGAGGCCATACAATACTGTCCCAAATTTGAGTCTTTCCTTTTCGTCGCCTCCCACGACTCGCAGGGTCACGGTGGAGGTATTCGAACCCGCCTCCACACGGGTAACTCAACTAACTCCAAGTCACATTGCGACTGACGGCCAGTCAGTCTGTCTGTCTTGGTGTCGAGCCCCGGCTGGGACTCATGACCACATTTTTTTTTCTTTATATGAAAGTTACTGTCCTGTCCATTCGGGGCGCCCTCTCTGACGAGAGGTCGGGTCTGTCATTTATCAGTCATAGTCTGTGTTAATAAGTCCATTGTCAGTATTTACATATATTTACAAATTTACTCTTAATTCCTACCTCTATGTACAATATATACAAGGCCTCTGTCAATCCAGCCTCAGTACAGCAGATTATGCCCTATTTCTAGTAGTATTCGCTACCACGGCAGTCTAGTCACTTGAACGGGCGTATTCCTGACCGCCTCACATACGACCGTAATATAGTAATGTATAATGTATTTTATGGCAGAGTGTGGTTGTGATTTTGACACGTCTCGTGTTTGGCTTTTCAAATACTAAAATGAATTGTCGGTCTCTTCGGTAGTGCGAGTATAATATGAGATTTAAAAGCTCGTAATGATGGTATATTAATAAAATTATTGACTTTCTGGGCGTTATCCAACGTCCTGCTTTTATTCAAAACAGTGTTTCCGAGAATGGACTCTGCCTCTGTCCTCAGTTCAAAACCCTACTCAGCTGGACCCAATCGATAGGGTTAGTCATTTTATTCGAACTATATTTATCGATTGGGCCCAACCGAAGGGGCTTCTTAACTTTATGCATAGGATCATGTAATATGAAATATGATGAAGACAGAATAAAGCAGTTNCCACATCCCAGAAGACTGCTTTCTTAATAGTCACCGCCGTGAAAACCTCAAATCTTACAGGATTAAGATAGTTTATAGCGTCCATTTGATCATGCCTTGCTGTATCTCTGAAATCATTTGCGTGTGTTGATGTCTTGAAGTCTTTGATTTGAAAATTAAGTAGGCCTAGTCAGAATAATTTGAATTAAAATTAACTTGCGGGGGAAGGAAATCAAATAACAATATCCAAAGTTTCATATTTTGCTGTTCGCCTAAATCTATTATGACAGGTCAGGAACGTGACAGCTAACAGATCATTTCAAAATGTGGCACAGTTAAAATATTTTGGAATGATAATAAAATAAAAATATGATTCAGGAGAAAATTAAGAGGAGATTGAGCTCGGGTAATGCTTGCTACAAATCGATCCACAACATTTGTTTTCTCGTCTGCTGTCTAAAAACACAAAAATTAGAATATACAAAACTGTTAGTCTGGCTGAAGTAGTGTATGGGTGTGAAACTTGACCTCTGACATTAGGAGAGGAACATAAACTGGTGGTGATTGAGAATAGGGCGCTGAGGAGAATATTTTGATCGAAGGGGAATGAAGTGATAGGGGGTTGGAGATAACAGCATGATGAATGGCTTCATGTCTTGTAGTCTTCGCCAAACATAATTAGAATGATCAAATCAATGAGGATGGGATGAGCAAGGCATGTAGCATAAATGGAGAAGAGGAATGCATATACGATATTGTTAGGAAAGCCGGAAGGAAAGAGATCACTATGAAAGCCTATATGTAGGTGCGTGGATAATATTAAAACGGATCTGAGAGAGAGACAGAATGGGGTGGTATGAATTGGATTCTTCTGATTCAGGATAGGAACCAGCGGAAGGCTCTTGCGAAAACGGTAATGAAACTTCGGGTTCCATAAAATATTGGGAAATTCTTGAGTAGCTGCGCAATTGGCGGCTCCTCAAGAAGGGCTCAGCTGCATGGAGTTAGTCAGAATGGTACAAATGCGACATAATACACATTTATTCTGGTTACGAAACTGTATTTTCACAAATGTGTCACTGCAATTATAAAATAGCTGTGCTTGAAATTAAAAGAAATAACTCGTTGAAACCTTCTAAAGTACATTTACATTAAAAAAAATAGAAGGAACTGATTAAGAGTCGAACATGCAGCCATATAATAAAAGAAATCGTTACAGCTCAAAGAGAAACGGCTGTGCTTTTATAACAGTAATTCCTGTCTAATTGTTATCTGACCTCCGTTCTTATACACCCAAGATCAGAAAGACAAGGCGACGTCCCCTTACCCGCCAAACACTTTTCCAAGTAACATCGCTTTCCTGCAGAATTACTGGGTTTTTGCACTTTTTCCATGTTCCAGAATTATAGGTAATAGAAGACACGACGTTTCGGAAACTAGATCTGTTTCCGTCTTCAGGTGAAGAAGGAAGACACTCAGTTGGGCCACTTAGAAATAGCTAATCTCAATCACTTTCTCACTTGAAGACGGAAACATCTAGTTTCCGAAACGTCGTGTCTTCTATTACCTAGAATTCCGGAGGAGGGAAAAAGTCCAAAAACCCCAGTAATTTTGTGTGTCATCCACCACCGTCAGAACCCTTTAGATTATACAGCCCTTCCCTTGCCATCTAATTGTTCTTCCGCGACAGATCCACCATCGGATTCTGCTTCAACTTACCAAATACTAATCAACGTCTCTTCATCTTCATCTTGTCCAATAATTCTGTCCTTCTGAGCCATGCACCATAACGACAATCCCATGGGGATGGGGGTGACATATGCCACTCTTGACCACAACTACAGTGGAAGCGTAGCTGTGAGGACGTATATTGTCCACCACGTTAACGGAGGATCCGTCAGTGCAGATCGGTGTCGTAAATTCAACAGTGGAGATTGGAATTTAATTTTGCTGTAAAGAACCAAACGTGTGTCTGTACCAGGTGACACTGAAGATTTAGAATGTCGATTTTTCAGTTCGCCTAGTAGCAAGTGTTAGCAATGAGCATGCTGCGCGAGGGATAGATGCGGGGCGTGTGACAAATTCTTATTTCTTGAAAGGCTTATTTGTATGAAGTTCGTAATTTCAGCTTTATTTACTTGAGGAGAAAGGTTCTGTTTATGTAATTTATGTACTTATTTGTCATGTATTTAACGGCTTTGTAAAGAGTCCAATAATTAGATGACAGTAAATAATGAAATGACATGAAATTTGCAGTGACGTAATTAAAGGCCGTATCCCGACATTTTCATGGATCGACTGAGGAAAACCACTAAAGGTATAAGTCGGGATAATAATGTACCGACCGAGATTCGAACAGGCAGACCCTTAGCTTACGTAACGGGAAAGTTTAAGCTTATGAGATCACTATTTTGTCCATGTGTTTGTGTGTCTACGTGTATACCCCGCTTCAACTTTCAAAACAACACACCGTTTCTCGCGATATTTTGCGTGAACATCCTCCTCCTGAATATTGTTCCAAACTCTGGTCAGCCACGTGAGAGGCAGAACACCTGTTCGTATTCACTGCAGGCGTTTTGCCTAAATCCTGTCCGCCTACCCGGACTACACAGCTGTCGTTAATTACGGTTCGACTGAATGTGCCTACAATTATGAAGGCCAGGAGTTTACCTATCGGCTCAAATGCCTGTTTACAGCCGAACTGTGTGCCATGTACCGAGCTCTTCCTTATATTGACCGTCATCCATGACAGTGTCCCCTTCTCTGCGTGGATTACCCGAGAGCCTTCCGGCGTCTCTATAGATACACACCTGATCTTGTCGCTTTGGAAATTCGGTGCCAAGTCGCTTGTGTTTGGCTTGGTACATGATCACATGAACTTGTCCGGCAATGAGGCTGGAAATGCAACTGCTAAGGAGACTGGAGAACACGGAATCCTGGCGTCATAGCTAATTCTTAGCAGTGCCGTTCACACTTACCTTCACCGTACAAATTTATCTTCTTGGTAAGCAGAATGGGCCGCTACACCGAAAAATAAATTTCAGGCAGTAAATCAACACACTGAGATGTGACAGTACATGACTAGCAGTACGTCCTCACTGGAAAGAATCAGACAACATGTCTCGAACTGAGTGAATTATCCTCTGTCCATATAGCAATTCCTATAACTTTGAGCTGAAAGCGATTACGATGTTTCGATTTAGCTGCTGCCATTGCTGAAAATGTTGTGATATATAGACCCACTGCTAGGCAACGAATCTGTAAACACATTTCCGTGGGAACGAAAGCGCGCGACAATTGGATGCCCATTGCTAGGCAACGGATTAGTAAACACGGCTAACTAACAATAGAGGGTGTGGTTTCTGAGTGTTCTGTACAATAATGGTTATAGTGAAGTGATCAACAGCATAGAACAGTAGTCGAGAGTGAAGAGTATGGTTTCGAGACGCCAGCCTGCCAGGATATGTGCTTGGGAGCAGAGGAATGGAACTGAACTGAGTCAAGTCTTCGGAATTTGCAGCTGCCGAATAAGGACAAGAAACGAAATTATACGGTGATAAGAAGACTTCATGTGTCATTTGGAAGTTACAGTGAGACTGTTATAAATCCGTTGCCAGGATACGACTATTGAAGACTGGTAATCCTAGTGCGTGTGCAACGAAGATTCCTAGTACTCATTTCTGTTAGAGGCTGAATCAACCCCAGGGCCATGCTGCGGCTGAATGGATTAGGTAAATTGAAATATCCACTTCATCGGGACTCGACCCTGCAACTTTTCGGCTTGTAGCATAGTGGCTTAACCAACAACGCTGCCTTATACGTATATAAGGTGCAACAAATTAAATCATCCAATCCAAAACCCGTCTATAGTCACAAACACACGTGACAATATTTTTTTATCTTTCCACACAGATGTTGTTTCAAAAAGTAGTAACACTTCAGTGGCCAGTTGTGAAGCTCCAAGTGTTCTGTTTTTTTTTTGTTTGTTTTTTTTTTTATAAATCCAAAATTCTGGGACAGCCAAAGCTTCAAACTCGCTCTCGAGATCTCCATCAGAGATTCAGGTTGGTTTACAAGACAGGAATCCTTTTTGACACAACTGCATAATGCATTTGTTACAATTTCGAGTTCTACTACCGAACTGAGACCGCAATAGCTGGTAATAATCAGAGCTTTAGCGCGTGCGGTTTGCATCTCTTTGTCCCTGTTGAAACTAAGCCGCCAGCAGTGACGCCACTATCCGTAACAGCGCGGCGGGGTCAACTGCATTCAAAATAACACGTGCAACAATTACATTCTAGCACTGCCCAATCTTAAGTCAGCCACACTGCATAATTACTGCTAGCCGAACTGCATTTTATTGATTTTTATAAGATGAGAAAGGATATACAGAAGTTCATCAGTCGGTAGTTTAGTTTGTGTGCAATACTGTAACTTCTACGCCCACCGCTTGGGCGCGCTACCTACTTTCGGAACTACTACCGTAAAGGGTTGACTGTACTGAGGCCACGGAAAGAAAACCTACGGATAGACCCTCTCCACATTTTCCTCGAGCAGATAGTCTCCCCTCCAGTGCACTTCCCTATATTCCCCTCCATTCCTCTAGCCACTCAGCTACCAAGAAACTTGATAATGATTGTTATGCCCCAAAATTCGAGATAGTAGACGAAGTCACGGCCCAAAAATGTTCGCGCCTAGCGAACAGTGTTGCACAGTTATTGCCGCAACTTGTAAACATCAGTAATGGCAAGTAGGTCAGGAATCTGCTTGCCCAGCAAGGCTGTGTCCTCACAGCGCCAGAAGTTTGCCTAACTCGGGCACTGGAGGATCGGAATAGATTGCTTACGCAGCGATCAGACGCCCGGGGGGTCTGCCCACATCCCGATAAGACCCAATGAAAGCCTAACTTTAAGAAATTAGAACACAAGGGAGGAGCTATCTACCCCCTTGTCGTCCACGCTGAATCAGCGAATTAAGACTATAAATGAGGGAAAGTCAAGAGACTTGGAATTCTGATTTTAAACAGAATATTCAGTTGTCAGCCGGAGGCGCTGCTCAATATGGGTTTAACAAGCGCCGGAAGGGCCTACAGTCTTCNACCTCCACGGCCCCTACATGCGGAGTTACAGTGGTGACAGAGGCGGGCTGACTCCACGCCCCCCTGTACCACGGCATTACAGCGGCGGCAGCAGCGGGAGGGATACCTCCATGCCCCCCTACGCCGCTAGGGCATTACAATGATTATCTTCTCCAGTGACGATCGTTTTGGACTGATTGACTAAGGCCAATTTGTCTAGATGTGAGTAAGATAATATGCAGGGTAGAAAGCCTAGAGAGTCGTCATTCCCACCATCCGCGGGACATCTTTCTGTAGCCTAAGCATAGCTAAGTGATTATACACATTTTAGAAGGGACTCTACTCCATTAAGTTATAGAAGTTTGAGGACTGGCTAAAGGGAATAAATTCACCCCCAGTAAATACAATTGCGCTTAATTACCAAAGCCGTATATATGAGAATTTAAACACGTGTGCTGTGTGCATACTTTCACTTACGTCTGAATGTGTATTGAATAAAGCAAAATACGTACGTATTGGATTAAGGTAACATTATTCGAGAGTGTCTGCAAGTTTTCTGTTTCACACACGTTTCACTCCAACCTGATCATCGTCGGGCAATCATGGCTAGTCCGCTTTTCTGAAAGTTCGATAAGGACATCTCTGTGTCTACAGATTTGAAATTTACTTAAGTCTATGTATGTCAAAGCCATACAGGTAGACGTGATTCTGGAATCAAAGTTAATGTAAGCACAGTAATACACCCACAGTATTTGAATAATTACAGTTGCATACAGATTTTGAGATTTAACAATATCCAGAAAAGATGATCTATAGTTGATATCATCCTGACTGTACATATATTGCCTCGATACTGGGGAACAAGATTGAACGAAACATGGAGTTGGAGATTTAAATGTGAAACGAGTTCTGAATCGAACTGAATGGAGAGCACGGAATATTCAAGACACGACCACTTGTTCCTCACTTCTACGTGGGCTTGTGTGTGTGTCTGTGTGTGTGTGTGTGTCTGTGTGTGTGTGTGTGTGTGTGTGTGGTGGATGAAGTCGGGATGGGAGGCAGATGGATGCAGGGGCGCACGGGGCATGACAATTTGAGAAAGCGAGACTTTTGGAACATACGCAGAAATGGTTTAAAAGAAGATCGAAATAGGCAGTTCATGTTCATCTATTTATTCCATTTTTGTAGAGACTTTAAAATTGTTTCTTCTTTTATTTAAACAAGTTTTCAACTTTAGGATGTCATAGTTTGTGCCTGAGCACTTGGACATGGAAATGAATGCGAGTAGGAACTCCACGCATTTAAAGCAAAATAATACAAGGAAATTATTGTCGTAATTATATGATGCTTTGTTGAAAGGGACGACTATACAAGTGCACATTCCAGAATAAAATAGAAAAATTAATTCAAGCATGAAGTGTAAGTGCCAAATTTTAGTTCTGGTATGCAGAAATTTGGGGATGCAGAAACGGCTTCGTGTTCGTCAAGACAAAACTCAGGGAGACAGAAAATGGCAAAGGACAACATTTTGGTCACGAGCCTGTTCCAGAACTGATAATATTTACCAACAGATGCTCAAAAAATGCGTTACCCATACAGAACCACGGGCAAACTTACAGCGTTGTATATTAATTTTTTATGTTTTTAGTTCTCTCTGTGTTTACTTCTATCCCACAGTGAAATATTTCCTCCTCCCGTCTCCAAACTACTAATGCGAAGTAACCAACCTAAACGTACGCCCCTCGCCAAAATTATTTAATTACGGGAATGACCAATTGAGGCATTGTTTCACACAATGAGAGACACTCCGGCGAGATACCATCCCGGGACCGTCTAGTTGTAATTCAACTATTGTCCTCCTTAGGCTTAGGATGCTACTATTGTCCCTAAAGTCGCCTGTTTGCTCCTAGTGTCATAAACCCATGAACTGACCTTGTGCGAGACCGGCCAGGAGGGGTCTTGGGTTCCCTGCTCGAGTGCCTTGAAGACCTACAAACGTTTATGATGGGCGTCTCGAAAAATACGAATGTAGGACAGAGGCCGGGCTCGACCCTTCGCTTTCTGACGTTATTTCTCTCTTTTTTATCTCTCTCTCTCTTTTTTTTGTCCACTGGGAGACTTATAAAGAGAGGGCAGTCGGTCATAGAGAGCGGAGGAGGACAGATGTTGAAATGTAGACAGAGAACAGAGAAGTATTTTACAGCAGGGGTAGCGAGTAGGATGGACGGAGCGGCTAGCTTGGAGGAATAATATAAAGATTAATCACTCTATGAAATTTTAAATTAAAACTGCAATACACGGTGTGTTCTGGAGATTCCTGATTTATGAACCCCGAAGTGAGTTGGACTCCCATACCCGAAGCACCCGTATCCCTGAGATAAAGAACTCAAGCTCGAGCGACAGTCGTGAAATATGTACGTCGGCTGGCGGCTACACAGCGGCATGAGTTTGGGTATCGTTTGTATGGGAATGATCCTTCGTCTTACATATAGATAAAGATTATTTGGGAACAGGATTTTGCGGAGAACATTTGGACCTATGACTGAGGGCTGCACTGCATAACAGGAAGCTTAATATTTTCACTCATCACCAAATACTGGAAGGGTAATCAAATTAAAGCGGAGAAATTAACGGAAGAATTAGCTCTTATCGGAGAAGTTCATGGAGGTAGCCTAGGCCCACTGGGGCTGTAGTGCCAAGGAAGAAAATAGTTCTTGTCGGACGTGTGAAATCCGTAAAAAACTTCAGTCGTGAAAATCTGAAAGGAAAACCACTTACAAGACTTATGCATAGAGGGAAGTGTAATAAATTCTACCTTACATATATAGGGTGTTAAAGAACGGATTGGACTCATCTAGCTCACCATAAGGTCAAGTGACGGATTATTTTGTTCACATCAAAGATGCTTCTTGTTTTCCAGGCCCATTAACCTGTCAAGAGGAACTCTACTGCATGTTCGGTGTTAGGAAGTTACAAACACTTGGGGCAGGGGGAGGAACCGAGGAGAGACTTTCCCTGGTTAGTTCACTGAAAGTCCACTACATATTTTGCATTGTAGGCTGGGTAAATTGCGAAGAGGGATTCAGTCACCGAGAACAGACACGAGTGAATGGCTGAGCGAGGATAGGCGGTTGGTTGTACGCAGCACACACGAAGCCTCGGCAGCATAACTCGAAATCAATAACGCGTATATCGATATGTAATCTGTGAACGTACGGCCTACACCCAGTCACTGTCGGTCTGCCAGACATGGGATTAGACACCTCAAAGCACGACTAATTGAATAAAAACACTACCAACATGTTGAATTAACTATTCAATTCGTATGACCAGATTTGATATTTAACGCCTTTTCCTGCCTTCAGAATTACACGTAAGTATATTAGGCGACCATGATGCCCGTATGAGCCCCCAGTTTCAGTTTGTACCAACATACTAATTTTCACAAAATTTGGTATGAGCGTTATGTCATCGAAGGCCACTCTAGCATTTATCTTTTATCTTCCAAAAATCTGTAATTATAACATGGCGGGGACTCGAGGTCTCTAGATGGAGGTTTGCGCCACAGGTTCCTGTGATTCCTACCGGTTTCTGATTTAAATGAAAGAACAGGAGTACCATGACAGACATTTTCTTCATTACTTCCAATCAGTTCTCAATAAGAGAAAGAACGTATTCTGGAGAGAGGTAATAGCCTATTTTGCTTGCACTACAATCTGATACAGTACAAAGAAATTGTAGCATGTGTGCATAATGAAGCAAAAATATACAGTTTTAGAGGCTGCAATGTTGGTATTAGTGATGTAAGAGAGTTATGGAATATATTGTTGTGATGGCCTCAGATGACATAACAGCATACCATACTTAATGATCATTCGTTCATGTTTTCTAGTAATATTAATGTTATTATTGCAAAATTTGAGAGACTACAGTGTTGGTATTACTGATAGGAGGGACTTACGAAGCGTGATGCTGATATGGCCTCAGGTGGCATGATATACATTCCACGTTACATGAAGATTGGTGTAGATTTTGAAGCAGCATTCAGGTTTTTCATCAACCATTTTAGAGGCTACAATGTTGGTTTTACTGAAGGGAAGGGTTTATGAAGCACGCTGTTCGGATGGTCTCAGGTGACACGATATACGTATCAGGTCTCATAAAGATTAGTCCAGGCCTTCAGATAATAACAATGTTATTATCGCAACAATTTCAGAGACTGCAATGTTGGTATTAATGAAGGGAGGGATTCATGAAATACGCAGTTGAGATTGCCTTAGGTGGCATGATGTACATACCAATTTTCTGATTTGACTGGCTCAACTTCCCGTGGTAGAATTACAAGACGACCTTGCTCTCTGTGTGTATTCCCCTGATTTTGTGAAAAGTGTTACGAAAGTTATGCCATTGGTAGCCAAAACAAATACGTAATTTTTAATTTCATGTAGCTGATAATAACACAATACGGAGGCACGAATAAAGATAACAAAAGAATTTTGTGGAAAATCCCTTTTACCATTTTCTTTCTAATTTCAAAAACAATTTTAGCACAAATTTGCTAGTATAGTATGATAAATAATTTGTTCATAAAAGCAACATTTCATACTTAGCTAACTAACGTGGAGACTAAATGGGACGTGAAGGTAAAGCGCCACTCATTTCATATCTTGGTATTATGGAGAGGTAAGTAATCAGTATCGGGTTTATCAGCCTTAATTCTAAACGAAAGAGCCCGGGATATTCTCTGCATAGAAGCCAGTATGGGCTTCACTGCCTGTGGAAGAGATAAAGGGAAAGACCCCTGCTGTGACTACAATCCCGCCTGACCAACCCCTACTCAGCCGCCCAGTCACTCTAACAAAAGAGCTATCCTAGCTAATATATATATTATTTGCAATTTATCAGATAATGTTAATCAGGCACCAGAAACTGCAGACTGATCTATGAAGTCTGTTAGTTATGAAGCCAAAGCCTGTCTCTTGCAGTAATAGAAGCCCACCCCGCACAGCAGCCACTAACTTCCATCCAGCACGACCACACGTCCCACATAGAGCGAACTAATACACGCGGCGAATGCTTCTGACTTGAATTTAGATGCCCGGTTCGACTCTGTCCTCAATGATATTCTTTTGTGGTCTCTATCAGCCTCTCCTAGCAAAGGCCGGAAAAGTTCCCTAGGCCACAGCCGCTTTCTTCATCAGGCTTCCAGATTTATTACCATCCAATCACGGAACGCTATACATAAAAAGTTACTGAGAGTGCCGCTAAAAACCAGAAAGCACAAATAATTAAATAAATTATAAATCACACGTTCAATCATTTCGGTCTCTAATCCAACATAAACAGTTCAACGTCTCTCCTGCACCAGTTTCAATTGATGAACAATTGCCTCAAGATGGACTTGTAAGGCCGAAACATGTTGCAATTTAAGGCGATTTTAATGGCATTTTAAGATAAAGGAGAGAACGTGTTGCATTAGAGACGGAAATGAATGAACGAGTGATACATCAATGCAACACGTTGCTGAAATTTAATATTATAAATATTAGATATAAATACTCCACGTGTTTGTATTCAACAAATTATTCTAGAGGTAAATGCTCTTGGCTTTAGGTCTTTCGAATGTGCACATTTCGAATTTCTGCCGCGACATCGAATATTCTGGCAGAGGGTTTTTGTGATTTGTACTAGTTCCTCCAGAAAACAGCAGAAGAGCCAGCATGCGAAAACTCCTTCCAAATTATTTTCAGTTGATCACTCATCAGTGATCATATTGTCACGTGTGTCTCGGTAACGCGACAGTAAATAATCGGTTCTGGATTCGATAACTCGGTTTATTCGATAATTTCACACGTCGTAATTACAATTCGTTATTACACTAAACACATCAACTATTGGACTGTCTTGAACGAGGTCTTCGTGACTAATCTTCTCGAACAAGTCAAAGCCAAAGTCAAAGTCACATTGCGACTGACGGCCAGTAGGTCAGTAGGTCTTGGTGTCGAGCCCTATGTGGGGCTCATGACCAGATATTTATTACTGTTTGACAGTTACGGTCTTGCTTTTGTGGGGCGCCCTCTCTCACGACAGGACGGGTCTGTCTTTTGTAAATACTGTTTTCCCTTGCAAGCGCAGTCTTTCTCGGGTCCGAGTCCCTTGGGGCTCGCGATCACATTTTACTGTCTCAGATTTGAGACTTCCCTTTTCTTCGTCTCCTACGACTCGCAGGCTCACGTTGGAGGTATTCGAACCCGCCTCCACATGCGTTTCTTTCGAACAACTTTCACTGCTCCATATATAGGCTCGGCACGGACCTCCCACAGAAAACATCGCTGCTTAGCAAAGGATATCATGTATTGCTGTCAGGTGAGCCCACCCATGCATTGCCTAGCAATGGACGCCCTATTGCTTTGAACATGTTTACTTATTCGTCTCCTAGAAACAGCCCAATCTGTCACAATATCATTCGACGCCATATTGTTTAGTTACTGAAAAGATCGTAGAGCGTTCCACAGTCCGCGGTTTTGCACCATCGGGTAGCAGTTCCAGAGGAACAGAAATGGCGGTCCAATAGTTAGCCGATGTGTTTCGTGTATGGATGGTACCGGGTCTAATTCTTTGTCCGTAGGTCGGCTACGATAACAGAAGGGTTTTGCGGTCTCCCTCCTTCCCTTTATAAAAATAATATTTCGATATTTTCAAACAAACCACACCTCGTTCTTGTTTATGCATTTTCTCGTTTATCACAGAAATATCCTCTTATTTTGTAACGTAAAACTGTCGCATTTTACGTTTCATAGTTAAAAAAAAATAGTGGCCATAACCTATACAAAACCAACAGACATTCTCTAAACATAACTCTGTAAAGTTAAAATTATTTTCTGCTTTTACAGAGCAGATTATTGCAGCAGTAGCGTTGAAGAAATTTATTGGAGAGGTTCCTGTCTGGAACCTCGGCTGAATTACTGGCTATTTCGGCAAGGGGATCTACTGGCTTTCCTCAGTCTGTGTATATAATGGAGGTCAAACGACTATGAGCTTTCTGAAAGAACCTTTCACGTACACACAATTCATGCTCATTCGTCGAAAGCTATGTGACATTGCGTTGAAATGGAGTTAACTAATTGTCCTGATAATCGCTTTCCCTCGATCCTTCATCCCGTATAACCCTAAAAGATTTGAGGCTTTCACGGCGGTGACAATGAAGAAAGCAGCCTTCTGGGATTTGGCACCGTGTATATTTGGTGTTAACTGACGTTTCGGAGGAACGTATCGCCTCCATCTTCAGGGTTGAAGAAAAAAGACTGCTTTTACCGGTTCTCACGGTCCATTCGCTTGCGGATTTCTTATATTTTTCCTTCTACCCTGAAGATGGAGGCGATACGTTCCTCCGAAACGTCAGTTAACACCACATATACACGGTGCCAAATCCCAGAAGACTGCTTTCTTCAACCCTAAAAGAATTTACATTTACAAACACATCCGTAAGAATACATACAAAATACGGATTGCCGCCAAAATGCATTACATGTATTTCTAGATAAGTAATCATATGGAACACATTCTAATTTGAGGAAGTACACCGGCTGGAACAAGAAATAGAACCGACGTTTAAAAATGATAAAATGGCATGTCTCTATGGAACTGATGAAAATCATATATGCTGTGCAGTGTATGAACAACATGTTTACTAAATTCAGTTCATTCGATATACAGAAAAATATTTTCCATTTTAAACATTAAAAAGAATTATACCGCGATAGATCAGTTTGTATAACGACGGGCTATACGCTGGATGGCCGGGTTTCGATCCCAGGTAGGGGCAAGAAATTTTTCCCTTTCACTACAGCGTCCAAACCCGCTCTTGTGTCCACCCAGCCCGCTATCCTTTTTGTTTCAGAGGCTTTTCTCAGGGGGAAAAGCGGCAGGGGTGTGAATCTAACCACTCGCATCCATCTAGTGCTGAAGTCAAGAATGATGGAAGTACACCTTCACTTCTGCGGACATCTTCACGGCAGAGACACAACTCCAACTTTTTCGCCCTTTATTATTAGTCTTCTATATATTCATCTTGCCGGTCACGGTAGCCGAGCGGTCTAAGGCATGTACTGTCTTCGCTCGCTTGGAAACCGGGATCGTGGGTTCGAATTCCACTCAGAGCATGGATATTTAGTTTGTGTATGTGCGTTTTTCTGTGTTTGTGTACAGGTAGAGGCTTTGCGACGAGCTGATCACCCGCCCAAGGAGTCCTACCGAATGCGTAAGATCTAGAAAAACCGAAGTGAACGGAGAAGTTCACAGCCCACTGGGGCTGTAGTACGAAGGAAAAAAATATATATATTCATCTTACCGGCTCTTCGAAAGTATTGGCTGATGCTACAGTCGAATATGCAAAATCCAGAGAATAACCACCGAATTCTCCATATTTAAAATATGTTAATTTACGATATCTGTAACTAACTTTAACAATAAGATGGAAAACTTTTCCTGTGCTTAATTAATTAGAATGACGCCATGTATGGGGAAGGGACGGCTATGCGTCAGTTACGAGTTCACGGGAACGCAGATAGAGGCGCCATTTGATGGTTTTTCCGGTGGACTTAGGTGTTGTCATTTGTGTTCTAATATTATATTCTCACGCGAGATGTGATTTGATCATGGCGGTGACTAAGTAAATTGCTCTCCTCTGTCCACTGACATTTTATAGAACGTGAGGCCTCCATTTATTCGGTAAAGTTTATCTGACTACAAAGCATCACATTTCAGAGGAATAGTAATATATTTCATCCTCTCATGTATGCCTTATTCTTCCGTGCAGGCTCTGCTTATATTCATCGGGCATATTTTTCCTTCGTCAGTCTCACCGCTTTCGTTTTATCAATGTAATGGCATTTCACGCCGGTCACGGTAGCCGAGCGGTCTAAGGTATGTACTGTCTTTGCTCGCTCGGAAGCCCACACAAGACACGGATGTGTGGTATGTGTATGTGTTTATTCTGTATTTGTGATGTCCTGTGTTTAAGCAGAGGCCTTGCGAAGAGCTGATCAGGCGTCCAAGGAGACCTACTGTCTGTAACATGATCATGAAACTGAAAATCAGAAGCCAGGGGCCAAGGGAGTTATAGAGCCGGTGAAAAAATGGTATTTCACGGAAAGTTAAAACATATATCAGGCCGCGCCCTAGCTCAAGTGGTTAGCCGCTGGCTTCCCACGGCGGCCCGGGTTCGATGCCGGGGTCTGGTCAAGTGGGATTTGTGGTGGACAAAGTGGCGCTGGGTAGGGTTTTCTCCGCGTACTTCGGTTTACCCTACCAATCTTCATTCCACCAAATTCTCCATGATCAAAATCACCCGGGGAAATCTACAAAAGGCCAATCAGTGACCGCCGTGCTGAGTGACCCAGTTGGGCTCCAACCCCCACTAAGCGAATTTTAAAACATATATCTGTGCAGCCACAGAAATGTAATCATACTTCTGGAATTCAAATCAGTATCCGAACTATTCCATTACACAAGCAGCTCGCTACATGCACGTGTGGTATGTGCTGGGTTTGAGGAATGCCTGTTGAGAACACTATAACGGTTATTCTCGTAATTAGAGCAGACCGAAGATTTTTCTTAAGTCGGGTTGAATTTGATGAAGCATGAACAGTAAAACTGTTTTGATCACATATGAAAGAAAAGAAATATATTCACGTCTTCGTGAGATAACTGTAACTAGAATAAAATCCTTTCTTCAAGACTGTGCTGTCTAGTGTTTACTTGTTGCAGGCAACAGTCTTTTTTATTTTATTTTTGTTGTTGTTACTGTTGTTTCTATACTTCTTCAACATTAAGTATCCGGGATTATTGGTTCAAGGCTGCCACAGTGGTTTACTGTTTATGTTGATACAGCTAGTGGGTTCTTAGGCCCTATGGATGTGAGCAGAGTTTCAGACGTTTCGGAGGTACATGATGCCTACCTATTCAGGATAGAAAATATTTCTAATTTAGAATCACTCTGTGTGTTTATTTCTCACTGAATAATGGTTGATGCGTTTGCATTGAGTTATTTTTGTGTAAATGGTACAAGTCGCTTTGTTGTGTCTTTCGTTTTTGTGTTCGTATGCCCACCCCCTTTCTCCCCGTGCATACTTTACGATTGTCCTTTTGGTCTGGTGAGTAAGCACATACGTAAATAAAGAACTGAATATCACCTACTTGAAGTGAATGTGTATAGCTTACAGAGACTACGATATCTTAAGAGAGCAGATCAGTCCTCTCCTCAAAGAAGACATCCGAGCCTCTAGAATAAACAAGGTGGCCATGACCGCAAACAGGAACTCGACATCGAGAGCGACCGATTAAAGTTTAACGACGTTTCGGAAGAACCTATGTTTCCAACTTCAGAATCGAAAAGAAAGTCAAACCGCTAAGGAACAACGATGATTGCTGATTCACTGTTTGGTCTTTCAGCCATTAGATGTAGGTAGTAAAGTTCCTTAATAGAGTCGATAAATGTATACCAGGTTAAACGCCGTAGTAGCTCAGTCACAACCGTGAGGGCATCGAATCTCACTGACTTGAAATTCGTCAAACTTCAAATGATACCAAAGAATTGTTGATAGAAAACTCTCTAAAACATAGTTACGTGAAGAGTGGAAAGACTGAAACAATCGTAACTTTCCGATGTTCTCCTAAGAGTGTATACAAAGTGAACGCATAATAAGGATGGAAACTACACTGCATGTATCATACAGAAACGTTCCCAGTCAATATAGATGAAAATAACAAGAAATCCACATAAAATCTGAGGGTCTAACCAGCTTGCGTGTACTTTTTTTTTACCTACAATTTAAACTGAACTCTGAAAAAATAAATTCTGAAACACCTCACCGTACAGTAGAATTTACTGAACATAATTATATCCGCATGAAGAGAAATGTATTCAATTTGAAATATATATGAATGTAACGTGGCATGTTTTCCGTATACACGTTATGTAAAACACTATGACACTAACACCATATTGTTTTGTGTGAGGGATATAATATACCTAGAAACAGTTTTAGATAAGTATTAACAGGATGCGACTTATGTGCACTGAATGAAATATAGTAGCAAAATTTGTCTACTTTCTTTTGTCAAAATTAATCTCATACATGGCTCCTCATTAGAAATATCAGCTCTCGTTTCGCACGTTAAATAATTCAAAATAATCTTACCAAATGTCATTTGACGACACACAAATTGAATAGTTTATATATTCAAAGAGCATACGGTAGCGTTTTTGGTTGAGGCACTATGCTACAAGCCGGAATGTCGCGGGTTCGATTCCCGAAGAAGTCATTGAATTGTTTCAATTGACCTAATCCTTCCAGCCCCAATATAGCCCTGGAGTCTACTCAAGCCTCTAATAGAAATGAGTACCAGGGATCTTCCTGGGGCTGCGGTCGGCGCGTAACGCTGGCAACTTTACCGCCATCTGTGAGCTGATTTTGTAGAAAATGTGGGAGCCTCGACTTCTCACACCCCTATGGGCCTCCACGGCCTGTTACAGGGATAGCTTTACCATGTTCTTATTTCATATACATCACAATAAAATAACTTATAATTAGTACAGCTTAACTCTTGAATATCCAGGCTCTGTTATTATACAAATGATATATTAATCTCAACGTAATGTGAGTTTTCTTCCGTCTTAATTGGAGATAGGCTCTCTTATTCCAATATTAATTTTACAACATTCAGCTGCAACCATTAGTTCTGTAACTTTAGAATTCGACATAAACACAGTTGGCGGCCCTGTGAATACGCTAACTTGTCATGTGTTAGCGACAAGAAAAGGGGTTTGGATTGATAATTGGATTTATTGACAGCTTATAACTCGTAATTCTAAATGACTGTAACAGTCTCCCTGATACACACATAATTTATGTATTACTACAACTACAGCACGCATAAAACCTTGTTTGTTCACTATTCGCTTCTAGGTAACGGCTGTTAACAGTGCAATTCAAAACTGACTGCAAACCGCCGACTCTGACTTCCGACTGACTGTCGAATTAGAGTCAGTGTCAGAGCCAGAGCCAGAGTCAGGGTCATGGTCAGAGTTACTTTACAACTGGCGGTTTACCATCAATCAGTTCGTCTTGGCACCAAGCCCCTTGAGGCTCACGGCAAGAGAATTTTCTTTTGCAACTGAAACCGTGCGGTTATAGTCCTTATGTAACATCGTCTCTGAAGAGAGGATGGGTTTGTCTTTTGTGAATAAGCTTCGCCTTTGTCAGGTATACGTCTGACGAGTGTCCAGTTGGTTCCAGTTATAGAGCCTCAGCACGGAATGCATAAAAAAAACAAAGCGTCCTTTATTAATGCGTTAGTATTATTTGCTGCAGATATGTTTTATCGTGCCGTTGCCTAGCAATGGCTGCATTATTCATTCCAATATTCCGGCTTTCAGCTGTCATGTCACAATATCTTTCCGTAATTTTCAGATTTTAATACATTTTAGATATTTGTTCTGATAAAAAAGATTACTTTGAGTAAATTTCAAAAGTAAATAATTTTAAACAAAAAGTCCACATATTCAGAGAATCCTCAAACACAAATGTTCAGTTTTTACAACTGTGAGATTTGCGATTGCTTCGAAATTTCCATTTAAACCCGGTGAAAGTGAGACTGAGAGGATCGGACTTGCAACTTTCCCTTACGCTCATCAAGTTGGAAGCTGTAACCGCCGCTAGCACATCTCTCACCCATGCATGAAGCGCAGGAAAAGTGTGAAAGCCACATTCAGCAAATTCATCATCCCCCGCTTCTACGAAGGTTTCTTGGTCTTCCGGTTAAATATGCTTACTATGCGACCCTTAGCGGAACACCAAGAAATCTGTATTCACAGCTTCCGGAGTGCCTCCTACTATGCATATAAATCTAAAAAAAACTTCTCCCAGTGAATCTTCCGCTCCAGGGATGAAACATACAGAGTGTAGGTGGGTACGCGTCAATACTTTGGGTTCTTGTTCCTAATTTTGAAAAATAAAAGTAGGTTTATTCATTCAAAATACTGTCTAGGTATCTGTCTCTGTATTCCACTATTAACTTTTGAATGCCTGTACCAGTCTTTACAAAATTTGGTATGCATAGCATGGCACCTGAGCCCATCTCAACAGCATACTTCATAAATCCCTCCCATGAGTGTGTCTGTATGTGTATCCCCATTCCGTTACTACACAACGGCTACGTAAAAACGTTACCGCGGCGAGGAATACACACACAACAATAGAAGAACTGTTGGACGTCTTGTCTTCTGCACGTTCCGTGTCGTATCAAAGGAAATTAGGCAATTAGTTGTTACCAGAATTTCTTGTTTCAAAGTAGGCAAAGTAGGCTAAATATTTGGGCTTACCTACGCATACACAATTGCCTAGCAATAGCAGTAACGTGTTCACCGCTGCTGCCAAGCAATGACCATCACTTCTGTCTTTTTGGTGTTACAAGTAGCAGTCTCACTTCAGCCTGATGCTCTGCTCACACTCCTTTGGGTGTTACTGTTCTCTATTCGGTCCGCCCCGATGTATTAGGAAATATACAAAATATTGTCTGCCCGTGTGGAGGCGGGTTCGAATACCTCGACCCTAGCACTGTGAGTCGTAAAAGCGACGAAAAGGGAACCCAGTGCCTGGGGGTATAAATACGGCGGCTTGGCCCTAAAGGTTGTGGGAATCTGGAATCTCAGAGTAGAATATGGTCATCAGTCCCGCGAGACTCGGACCCGAGAATGACTGCACTGGCGAGGGCCAGCAGTATTGGTAAACGACAGACACGTCGTCTTGTAAGAGTAGGAGCCCTACATCAACAAATCCGTAACAGTCTTACAGTAACCAAAATCTGGCCTTGGGCCCCAGATGGAGATTGACACAAAGATAGACGACCTATTTCAAGTAATCGTCTCAACATGGAGAGACCGAGCGGAACAATTACAGATTTCGTTTAGATCAGCCGGATTCTCGAATTATATCAGAATCCGCTGACTAACACAACGCGACTCTACGAGTATTTCAGTAAGCAAGTACACATAAAAATACAGAACTAAATTGCAGGTTTATTACTGAATTAAAATTAGTGCGAAAGGAAGTGGTCGTGGCCTAATTTGAAGTACTATCTGACATATTCCTGGAGAGACTGAAAAAATACAAAAAAGCAATTCCGTTGCCTGTAGTCCGTAAGCGAACTATACCGACCGAGCGGCCGCCGCTTGTCGGTGAAGTTAGTGCTATAGCGGATGGAGGTGTCGCGTGGTCAGCGTGGTCGGTTTTCTAGACCGGAGTCGCTATCTCGTTGAAATAGCTCCTCAGTTATCCTCACGAGGCTGAGTGGACCCCGTACCAGACCCACTACTTCTCAGAAAATCTGGTAGCGCCGGAAATCGAATCCGGGACCTGTGTATCTGTAGCCAGGAACTCTGACCACTAGACCACAGAAGCGGTCGGAGAGACTGAATAGATCCACCAATATCGCCGGCGAGGGTAATTAGTGTCTCAGCTGAGATTCGAAGGTGGGTACCTCCGGAATAAGACTTCGTTAGAACTACCTCCTACACGAACTTGTCCGCATTGCTGTAATTTTTATTTCTCTTCTATTATTATTTTACATCTTCCCTACAAGTTTGAGGGGTCTTGGTCATTTATTCTGCTTTCGTAACATAAAATTATTTCCGCGTTGGAGTCGTTAGCTCCACGCCCAAACCGTAATCTGGAGGGCCAGGAAATTAATTCCGTTGGGCCCAAACTCCTCGACTTGTCTGGCGTGGGTTGCGCTACCAGGAACTTACGCTCCCGCCAGCATAGATCTCCGGGTCAATGGGTATCTATTTGTGTAGCCGGTACGGAATGCGAGGCATGGGTGCGACCACCCGAAAAGCGACGCTCGCTAACAATGCTACAAACTATTTTGCCATTCTGGTTCGCAGTTTCCAAGTCTATATCTCCATCGAAGAAACGTATTCTGTAACCGTTACGAACAGCTGACAGCCACATCAAAACGAACTTTAACTGTAAACTGTAGAAAATACAGTCGAAGAGGCCATTATATTCTTGCCAGTCTGGCACTGGCAGCGGGAAATAAATGATAATGGTGATCATTAGGATCATCTCTCTGCTATTCACAACAGCAATAACAATCGTTCTTATAACGCTCTTGAGAGAAGTGTTGTGCCGGGTAGAAAATGGTCATACCTTTCAGCTGTGACAGAATACGTGAAGACGGCTATAGTGCCATAAAGATTTCTACAATATATCAGCACTTTATAGATGGGACGTTTGTAGATATAGCATGAACTAAAGCAGTGGTTTTCAAACCGAGTGACGCGACCCCATCTGGGTGCGTAAGAGGGTTCCAGGAAGGTGTGAACTCATGAAGAAATGATTCTTAACGTCATCTTCAGCTGAAATAATTATTTTTGTTTGCATTTAAACATCTACACGGAGACTCATCAGAGCTGTTAACCCAGCTATTATAAATATAGGGCGACTGCATATCATTATCTGTCGCCACAGTTCAGCACTAAATAAAGGTATTATTGGCATGGTACTCGTGGTAGGGCTGCATGACTGAGANCGCAGTCGGTATAGCGACTGGCTACGGGCTGCATGACTGAGAGGTCGGAGTTCGAGTCCCGATAGAGTAAAGAATTTTCTCTTCTCCAAATCGTCCAGACCGGCTCTGGGGTCCACCCAATAGCCTATCTAATGGGTACCGGAAGCTCTGTCCCCGGGGATAAAGCGGCAAGGGTGTGAAGCTGATCACTCATCTCCAACTAGTGCCGAGGTCAAGAAAATGTGGATCTATACATCCACTCCTCCATATGCCTTCAAGGCGTAGTGTTTAATTAGTTACGCACAGGGATAACTTTTTTCTTCCTTGGCACTACAGCCCCAGTTGGCCTAGGCCTACCTCCATGAACTTCTCTGTTCACTTCGGTTTTTCTTGATCTTACACATTCGGTAGAACTCCTTGGGCGGGTGATCAGCTCGTCGCAAAGCCTGTACCTGTACACAAACACAGAAAAACGCACACACACAAACTAAACATCCATGCCCTGAGTGGGATTCGAACCCACGATCCCGGTTTCCAAGCGAGCGAAGACAGTACATGCCTAAGACCGCTCGGCTACCGTGACCGGCCAGGGACAACTTTACCTTTACTTTTTACTAATTACGACTTAGTTTCCCATAAACCAAAACAAAGACACGAGTGTGAAGGTTCATATTTGTTACAAGAACATGAACTGGAGGACAGACGCCATTCTGGAGCGCAAAAGTAAATGAAAGCCTACTATCAGAGGTACCATAAAAATAGTGACGTACAGATCTTTACCGTTGCTAGGTACCTCCCGCAACATGCACGCAAGGAAAACAATAGAACAATGGTGTTATGCAGACTCGTTTCTAAGCAACGTCTTGGTAAACACGATCTCGCGGAAAAGAACACGCGTGCAACAATAGAAGAACGGTGTTTTCGATATGGTCCGCGCCGAGCAATTTTCTTGAAGACAATTACGTCGACCAGTTCAACGCGAGTAGGCTGCTGTTGTAGCAGGAGCTACTAATAATATGGCATGACCTGCTACGGAACCTGGACTGACAGAGGACTTGTATATGTTTTATATAAATAAATTTAATAACTTGTAAAATATAAATTGTACTTTGTGACAACAGACTAGTTACTGCTGACTGTGACTTTGGCAAACGTGAGAATCGTTCTCTCGTCAGAGAGAGCGCCTCACATCAACAAAACTGCACATGTTTGACAGTAATAAAGCTGTGGTCTTAACAAATGAGAGCTTTATTTCAAGACTTACTGGCCGACTGACCGTCAGTCGTAACATAACTTTGACTTTACCAGCTCAGTTGTCAGTTGTCATTTGAGTTGAGCTCTGCAAGACTGAGGAGAGATGACGCTAAAGTTGAATTGACAATTTAGAAGAGTTCAGTTGCAGGATATTCGCCGGACAGTAACGACGTGAACGCGGGAAGCTGAAGGATATCCACTATTAGAAACCTTTGCTAGGAAACGGTTGATGAAGACAGCCTGCTGGATATCAAATATTTTTACAGGAAGTTCCATTTGTGTTACCTTATTCATTATCACTGTCCTCATTTACAGTCGCATTATATCAATGTTACTTATACCGACGTGAGTTTTAAAGTTCTTCAACCAATTTACATCATTTAAAGAATTAAAAATATAGCATGGGCTTAGAGATAACTATTCAGAATATTTATGTTAACACGACAGGTTTCTGTGAACAAAATCTTTCGAAACTTGGATTTGGTACTTTGTTACATATGGCATACTCGTATGTACCAGTCTTCATTGCGGTGTTTGCTTACCGTTTGTTCAAGAGCCGATACATTCTTCACATACCGAGATTCTATTTTGTTCTCTCTACTTACCGTTATCGTCATGAAACATACAAAAGGCCTATCAACTGAATAAAATAAAACGCATTTGACATTCATAACAGCATTTCTCATGTATTGAGTGCCTCTGATGTCCACGTATACACGTACTGCATCAAGACTCTTGATTGGCAGCGCCATAGCTTAAGCGGTTAGTCGCTGGCTTCCTACCGCGGTGATCCGGGTTCGATCCTGGGTCTGGTAAGGTGGGATTTGTGGTGGAGAAAGTGGCGCTGAGGCAGGTTCTCTCCGAGTACTTCTGTTTCCCCTGCCAACCTTCATTCCACCAATTGCTCAACAATCGCCCTCAACTATCATCTGGGGCTGGTACAATAGGCCAGAAGTGGCCGCAGTACAAGGAACTTAGTCCCACCCCACTAGCAATGGAAAAAAAAAGACTCTTGATTCATAACAATGCTCAGACACACAACGAAAAAATATATACAGGAATATTTGATTACATAAAGTTACACAGCGATTCTATGACATTCTACTCCTCCAGATTTTTCTAATTTATTTTATATTTATAGATATAATAATTTTATTTTGGGATATGAGAAGAATATAAAAGCCGGTATATCAAAAGGCTGCAACAAAACCAAATGGTTTTATCTCGTGACTACATTCGCACATGAAACAAATTTAGAGAGGGACATCAGACTCTTTCCATTCGCCACAAATCTTTCCAAAACATAAGAATAAGAGAATATAAACAGATATTTCATTCTCCCTTATCACTTTCTTTCAGTCTTTGTGGCAATGCAGAGAGAAATGGTTTGTTCAAAAAAGTCAGAGTACATCGCCCCCAAAGCCATCCGTTAACCCTCCAAACTCTGAGGGCTGGGGGTGTCAAAACTTGAATCATTTTCTGGCAGACAGAAAATTACATTACACGTTATAAATAATTAAATAATGAATATGACATTTTATATTTTTCGTGAGTATTGCAATACTTCGTACCATTAAGCTTAAGAAACAAAGCTGCAAAATCACACGGTAACCCTCTATTTATTTACGCTTTCATATGCAAATTTATTTCGAACTAATTTTCCGAGTAAAATACAATTTTGTAATTTCCAGCAGTATCATGAATGGATTATCTCAACCCAAGCTTTTTCCCTTAAACAATAACCACATACATAGATGTCTAGCCGGTGTTTTGTTGAGATTTACAAATTCGTTACTGCTGTGAACTTTGCAAAAAATCATAAATATAATTACATCTCAACAGAATGCACACAAACGTGACGCGATAAAAAAAGTAAAGCTATCCTTGTAACAGGCCGTGAAGGTCCATAGGGTTGTGATACATTGAGGGTCCCACATTATCTAGACAATCGGCTCAAAGATGGCGGTAAGGTTGCCAGCCTTACGCGTCGGCCGCGCTTTACCCTCCAGGAAAATTATTTAATTAATTCCTGGTACTCATTTCTATTACAGGCTGAGTCGACCCCAGGGCCATAGTGCGGCTGGAAGGATTAGGTCAATTGAGAAAATCCACTGACCTCATCGGAACTTGGACTCGCGACCTTCCAGCTTGTAGCATAACCCCTCAACCAACTATGCTACCGCGTGCCCCCAAACGTGACGTGATATAGACTTTAAATTATTATAGCACCTATAGAAATTAATAGAGCTTCAAAATATGACAACATCGTCGCAGATCTTGCTTTCATGATTGTATTAAATTTTAGACATTCGACAAATTAAAATTACGGTCTTCTGGAATATGACGAACGAATTTTACTAGACAGTCGTCATATTTTGGGAGGGATCTGCTACGTCCAGCCCCTAGTCTGAAGAAAGAGGAGTAGGCTTGTCCGAAACAATGGTACTTATCTACCAGACTACACGGCGTGATATCCCAGAAGACCGCTTAGGGCTTGACATTTCGCGTTCGAAAATTAGTTTCAAGTTACATAACGTAAATCTGACTCAAGATTAAAAATATCCCATCTATTATCTTACCCTTCCTGTTTGTCACAGTTCATAAAGCACTTCAGTCATATATTGCTAATGCTGCCCCTACATTCGAATATTGAAGCTGAAACTTCTCTTATGGTAATAGCGTGTCCCATCTGCCCATTGTCTGAACGATGCTTTCGGGGGTGACTTTCCACAGCGGGGATTTATTCAATATTGAGTTAGAGTCCTGGACCTTCTGGCGAGCTGGTCACGCCGTATTAGGAGAATCAGCACATTGGACGACGCAGTTTATTGCAGGGCCTGCAATCGCCTCAATAGGGGTCGTAGGGACGTGGTTCGCGGTCCAGAAAATTTATAGACAGCCAAGCAACCTAGTTACCATGTTAGGTATATGTTGTCTACGACAGTCATTTAATCAGTTAATTTACTGTAATTTCGTAGGTTGCTTAGTCACTTTGTGAGCTAGAAATTTAGTATAGAGATGGCCAAAGTATCTGCCTAAGAATATTAAAATAATTTATGCTATTTCTATGAAATCCGTAACAAAACTGAACTTTTGTCAGCCTCAGTATTTTGTATGTATTCCTTCAATGTACAAGCATTTTCATTTGTTCTGTCAAGTTTTAAATTTGATAGTTAATCCTCGTATATGGTTCGTGTCTTGGATATTTCCAGGACATGGAAGTGCTTTAAACCTGACGCCTTGCAAAAAATGTTCTTACTTTATTATCTTGGTGACACAATGTTTCGTCTTGCAGAGATAAACGTGTCTCCACAACTGATCTCTTATCTGAGGCAAGATGGATCCGAAGGACTTTTATTTGCTGGTCATGCCTTCCTCCGTAAAATAGAATGCCACACACGGACATTACTCCGCGACCTGTAGTCCGCAAGCGAACTATACCAACCGAACGATCGCCGCTTGTCGACGAAGTTATGCGGACAAAGTGTTTCGCGTGGTCAGCACAACGGATCCCCACCGCCGTTAGTCTCGGCTTTCTAGACCGGATACACGGACATTACACTCCAAACAATGGCATTCTCTAGGGTGTATCACTGTTTGCCTCACACAGTCTTAATGGAACTCCTGTTCTAGGTCTTCTATGCAAATACTGACTCATTTCTTCAGTGACTTCAAATATGGATTCATCACTGAAGCATGTATGGGAAATATTTCTGAGTAAAATGGTAGAAGGTGAAGTTATCCTTGTAATAGGCCGTGGAGGACCATAGGGTTGTGAGATGTCGAAGCTCCCACATCTTCTAGACAATCGGCTCGCAGACAAGATTTCTGGTACTCATTTCTGTTAGAGGAAGAGTCGACCGCAGGGACATAGTGCGGCTGCATTAGGTAAATTAAAGAAAACAATGACCTCATCGGGAATCGAATCTGCGACCTTCCGGCTAGTAGCGTAGTGCCTCAACTAACTACGCTAACGCATGCCACAAATGTTTCAGTACTGGGTATATAGGTTACATTCGTACATCTTTAACAATTTGCAGCACGGCCTGTCCGTAAGGTCATCTACAAACATGTCATAGAGCTTCGGCAACCCAGAAGAATTTCGTGAGATGTAATGGACTAAACACAGTACTTTGTACCACTCTAATGTTACTTATATTCTTCCAGACACCAGAAGACCATATTTCCAGTTCCGTTGCTTAGGCTAGTCGTTTTTCGCGATAGTTTGGGTGGTCGTAGCTTCGCTTCGACGTCTTTCAGCTTTCAGCGCGCCATTTACATACTTTTCTGCTGAATCTTCTTGCCAGCAATTCTAGGCACCAGAACAGAAATCGCTGCTGGTGGCTGCACGATGTAGTCTCCCTACTGTGTTCAATTTTTGGCGGGCTTCGGGTTCTTAACTTTCTATTTCTATCGCATCTCCACCTTGCAGAGGGTCAACCTGTTCCTCGTCATTAATGGTTTTTATTCTGCTCGCTCATTTCTATTAAACGTTTTACTTTCTTGCTGTCCCCTGTGCTGTGCGTAACATCCTTCTTCGATGAATGCTATTGCGACTTTAACTCGTCTTTGGGATAAATCACTTTTATCTCCCTTAACCTCACTTATTTCCTGGCAGCCAAACTTCAATCACTGTTTTATATTTAACTCGATAAACATAACTTTAAATACAACAGTACTAAAAACAAACAAGGATAGTACTCAGAATTACTGGGTTTTAGAACATTTTCCATCGGCCGTAATTCTAGCTAATAGAGGACACGACGTTTCGAAAACTGCATCTCTTTCCGTCTTCAGGTGAGTAAGGAAACCACTTACTCAGTTGGACCCGTTAGAAAGAACTAATCTCAATCATTGTACCACGTCCTAATATTACCTAGAAATCCGGACGATCGAAAAATTACAAAAACCCAGTAATTTTATGTGTTATCCACCACTGTCAGAACCCTTCAGAATCTAAGAACAGTAGTGATATAAAATAGGCTACAAGCTGCTACAGACATGACTTGAGAAACAATTTGAATAAACAACAAAATTAGAGATGTGAGTTTTATAACTTCAGAATGAAATGGCATAAGTAAATTGATGTTTATGATCTTCACCACTGATTTCGATATACAACGCGAAATTACTTCTAAACAACTAATTAGGGGCTAGTAACGAATTCATACATTTTTATTTGTTTATGCATTTTTCATTAAGGAGTCTGTTCAAACGTCTAACATTCAGTGTTTAAATAGATTTTATTCTAACAATTTGGTTTCTTCCATGTTTTAGTAAGTTATTTATTTAGCTACTAAGTTTTGTAACAATCTGTTAGCATTGTTAGTAATCTAGCTAGTTTCTTAGTTAATAGCTGATTTAATACGGTCCACACTGACCGTATCGCCTCAAAATTTTTTTTATTGCTAGTGGGGTGGGACAAAGTCCCTTGTACTACGGCCACTTCTGGCTTATTGTACCAGCCCCAGATGATAGGCGAGGGTGATTGTGGAGCGATTGGTGGAACGAAGATTGGCAGGGGAAATCGAAGTACTCGGAGAAAACCTGCCCCAGCGTCACTTTGTTCACCACAAATCCCACTTGACCAGACCCGGGATCGAACCCGGGCCTCCGCGGTGGGAAGCCAGCGACTAACCGCTTGAGCTGTGACGCGGCCTATCGCCCCAGAATTAGTTCTGAAATTCCGAATCTGCTGACACGATACAGGAGGACCCCTTGAGTGTAGGGCTACTGCACTGCATGACATGCCGTAGTAACACAGTAGAGCCACGGCAAAGAAGCATGTTCCTAACAAATATGGAACCACAGCACGAGACTGGGTGCTTTAAAGAGCAAGGCTGTCGGATTTTGAATGTTCTTACGTGTTTCATCAATTGATGTGCGGATTGATAGGTCAGTGTTCAGATTGGTTGGGTATATAGAGTGCGCAAAGGAAACAAAGTCACAGATGTAAAATGTAGAAAGAAAATCCTCCTAACATGAAAATAAATGGGAAATCAAGCGTAGAGAGTAGGAAACTATTAGAACATTTTGCATGCAAATAATCGGCATTTTCTCAAACAACTAACATGACAAATTTCACACAGATCATAATTTGCATGGCCTCTCCACTGATAATTTGAAATACTTTAATTTACACGACGGTCATTTATTTACTTGCGTATTCATATATTTACATACTTAACCCATTTAGTATTTCTTCTGAACCATCTAACGAACTGTCAGCTCCTAAAGAGCGACCCTCCTCCTCGGAGTTATGTGACTAGTTTTCTGAAATTCCTGTACAAGTACAGTAAAAGACTCTAACCTTGAGAATTGTGTGGAATGCAGGAAGTCGGGGTCATTAAAAACGTAGTAGCATCATCGATAAGTAACTACTACCTGAGCCAAAACCCAGTTGCTCCAATTGTGTTCAGTTATGCACTACGAATGTACGCCGATAGTGGCCGGTACTTTCTGTTTCGGTCTGTTCTTCCCTCGATGGTTCCTTCACCTCACACCCTGCTCGCTCACCCTGCAAGTGCCAAGATTAAGTGTATCTGCCATTAGTTCTGCCAGACTTCGGGCTCTCACAGCAGTGACTACGAATATGCGGCACCCGTGATCCCAGAGTAACGTTGGCAATGATCTATCGAAATAGACGCCGTGACATTTCAAAGGACAGTAATCTTCAGGAAGAGTTTTGTCCGGCAGTGATCGTCACCAGCAGATTGCAAAGGCCACGTGACTCAAGGCAAGAGGGCGTTCTTGCGGTGATGGACCTTCCGCAAACATGGTGTAAAATTTGGAATGAAGCTGTTGATACTGACGCTCCATAATCCTGAGACGCCCGAAGCGAACAGAATGAAGTGACGCAGAAGGATGTGTTGCATCGGGACCCCAGTGCGAAGAGAAGAAGGAGCAGCAGAAGCAGAAACTAGAAGCAAAGGTTTATGAATTCTGGAGGAGGGAGGCACTGTTGGTCCTGACGTCTTCAGAGAAAACTGGGAACAAAGCAAGGCGAAGTCCGAAACTTTAACTCACAGGACGCGGACGCGTTTTCCCATCTATAGACACTAAACCACCCACTTTCACCCCCCCCCATACTCATCCTACTAGATATCTTACGTAATAAATTCTCCATCATGCGTCCACCTTCAAAATTCGACCCAAAAGTTCTACTCTTTGTGTTTTTATCATTCCTCATTCAGGAAGAAAACTATGCGTTACTACATCTCAAGAGGCAGGGGGGGGGGGCGGGGCTGCAACGTGACGTCATCTCCTCTATTGAGTGGGGAACTTACCGAAATTCCATTAGTCACTACCCTGTGGCCCCGTCTCCCTTTTTGGCACGACGCCACGTACAGCCACGAAACTGCGGTACATCAAGATATTTCTTCCGACATAAATGGCCTAAGGAACAGCTTAATGTTGTTTCCGAGTTATACGTATTTTTACATTGTGCCTTGTGCTTTTATAAACAAGACAATTAGACTATATGAGTCAGAGTTGAGAGAGAGAAAAATATGGCCATGGGTCCCTTGGGGGCCGAAAAAGGAATGACTCTACCGGCGAAACCAGAAACAATTTACAAGACCCACCTACCGACATTTGTAGAATATAAATATTTCGCTCGGTTACTCTATCTATGCTTTTTATTCGTATGTAAATTTAACAATTAAAATTTGTAGGTACATTCATGACCCATGTCTGTATCACAGTTCATATGCCTTTCTTAAAACAGATCATTATTATGACCTGCAAAGGAAAATCCTATTTACAACATACATTTCACACTATTTGGTTTTCTTCAGTATCAAACCAAATATTTTTTTAAAAAAGTACATATGTTATATTTTATACATAGCACAAAACTGAAAATAATATTATCCGAAATATACGCAGAATTTAAAATGCTTGCAAAAAACTACATTTTGAAACTACATAAATAATTATATGCTTTATTTTACACAAAATATTAAATACTTAAAAAGAATCGCATGATCGTTACGTAGTGTTATTTATATTCACGGATGATTTGCAGGTATTACTGATATCACGGAATTAAAATTACGAATGATAGACAAACGCCAAATACATGCTGATCATATGAGCTCGAATGGTCCTCTCAAACCGACACGGCGGTATGGCGTTACTTAGCGCACCACGTACGTGCTACCGCGCAGTCGCGTACATGTCTCCGTTTAACGTAACGTAATTCCATGTCTCCGCACCTCGCCTCACAGCTACTGCTTCTGCATACCGTGTCGGCTTGAGGGGACCTTAATAGAAGTTCATTAACTGGATCAATCGTTGCTGCGTAGACGGACGAGAGACAGAGAAAAACAAACACGGTGAACATAAGTAATGAAGCTTGCAAATGAAAAATAGCCCCACAAAGGTGTCTCCACCTTGCCATGGTGGTGGTGGGGCTTGCGTGACTCTGTGACCTGGAGAGCTACGCCGGCGGTAGTTTAACTACCAGTAGAGTCACCCATGCCGGAAAGGTCAAAGGGTAGAGTCCAGGCTAAGAGAGATACCCTGGTCCTCCAGGTTGGGGGTTGGGCATGAGGCTAACAACCTCATCCTGTAAAAAGACTTTTGTTCAGAAATACACCAACCAGCCTCGAGTCATCATGCGTTGGTCCATTCCTATGGCAGCACGCATTGATTGTGGAGACTGGTTGTAGAGGAGGCCAAGGTTAGCCCAGGGCTGTAGCGAGAGTTGTTGGTAGGTAGGTAGGTAGGTAGGTAGGTAGGAAAATGAAAAGTAGGCCAAAAGCAAGAAATAAACACGGAATTTGGTTATTACTATAAAATGATATGACTACTTCGTCAAGTATGATTCAGCATATACAAGTATTTATATGGTGCCTTTACATGTTTCGGTCAGTTGAGACCATCTTCAGAAGGCATTAACAACATGCTAAGCAACTACTATTACATGGATCATAGTAAATATGCTTAAACTTTTGTATAAAGATTTTGTTAATTTTTAAAATTAAAAGGCGTTTGAGTTAGTAACTCACCGAAACATGTAAAGGCACTATATAAGTATATACTGAGTCACAATGGAAGGTGTTGCCAAATCATTTTATATTAATTAACTAGTGTGACGTACCAGAACGAATATAGTTAAACTCTGGACACTACATTTAGTATGATAAACGCATGTGGCCGGAGTGCCGTACTGTAAAACTTGCATTAGAGCAAAATATGCTTATGCCTATTTATGAGTGATAATTTCTAGAAACACTGTCCGGCAATGAAAAGAACTGACTTTGCCATTAAACATAATTAAATATGGCTTCTGTCGGATCTGCCCTCGGACTTTCTAGTACCTCATTGTTTATATACATTCATCGCTTAGTGCAAAAGAAGAGTTAATAATGTATATATTTTTATAGTGTTATTTTTATAATATACAACATCAGTCTTCTGGCCCCATTCTGTGTAACTGTGTGTGTTATTTCCTGTGCATGTGGAACTTAGTTAACTGTACTAAGGGAAGAGCAGATTTAAGGGATAATTGAGGACAAAGTTCTGGAGAATATTTCAGCCTACGCGTAATAGGGAGGAACTGATAGGACTGTGCAGAAAGTTTCATAATGAGAAGCTTTACAGTTCATGGGCTTTGTCGGATGTTGTTACATTGAGGACAACAAAGAGGATGAGCTGAGCGGTGTATGTAGGAGAAATGCACACAACACTTTAGCCAGAAAACTGAAGGCAGAAATGGGAACCCTAAGCGCTGACAGGAGAGCCGTAAAGAAATATTGTGGTGTGGATTGGATTCAACTGGCTCAATAGCGTATACAGCGGTGGGCTGTTACTAGAAATGTCATGAACGTCAGAATTACATAAAATGCGTAGGCTCGGTCACTGCTGTGGAGCGGTTGGTACTCATGCGTCATAATCGGTATTTTTTTATTGCTAGTAGGGTGGGACTATGTCCCTTGTACTGCGGTCATTTCTGGCCTATTGTACCAGCCCCTGATGATAGGTGAGGGTGATCGTGGAGCAACTGGTGGAATGAAGATTGGCAGGGGAAACCGAAGTACACGGGGAACACCTGCCCCAGCGCCACTTTGTCAACCACAAATCCCACTTGACCAGACCCGGGATCGTACCCGGGCCTCCGCGGTGGGAAGCCAGCGACTAACCACTTGAGCTATGGCGCGGTCCTGCTCATAATCGGTAAGTTCAGGGTTCAAACCTCGACCCAGTGACCGGATATTGTCACTGACATTTCCGTGGTTTTCCTCTAAATCTCTAGGCTAGCACTGGAATATTTTCTCAAATTTGATCATTTCGCTTTCTTTAACTTTTTTTTCCAATTTATTACTCACTAAGCAATCCATCGATCGACTTTACGTAATCTAAGCTACTGAAAGCGTCAATAAATATGAAATACGAAAAAGGCATGGCGGGGGAAACTACAGAAGTCTGGTTCTCAATTCACTATGGCGCTAGTACAAATGTTTGTAATCAATGAACAACTTCCGTATTCATAAAGATATTGTTGGAATAATAAAAGAGGCGGTAGGTGTGTAGTTTAGTCTGAGGAGACAAGGAATGAATATAGAATTTTAGTTCTGAAACAACTAGGAAAATTAAGGAGATGTGAGGATAATATGACAAGATATTTTAGAAAGATGGGTTGGGAGTTAGAGGTGGATGGAGTTCCTTCAGAATGCTGTCCAGTAGTGGTCTTCCACAACAGATTCCCTTACCTCTAATGGCTGAGTTTTACCTAAGCAGATAATTTCTACGGACAATTTCGCGAATCCTTTGTGCAACCAATATTTCAAGCCCTGCGTAATTCTGAGCATGGGCCAGGAGTGCCATCACATGTACGAGTACACTTGGCATTAGCTTGCAGCCATCATGGTGCAAACCTGTACAGTTCGGCTCGACCCTTTTACCCATCCAAGCGCACTGACTCAGTCTACGTTGGAACAAGGGAGGCGTGTTCTACCCCATACCCATTACACAGGTTAAATTAAAGAGTTCGAATCCAGAAGCATCTAATCGACCAGAATTTGGACATGCTGCAATGCAGAGCAATTATGGGACACTGTACCTCGTAGCGTTTCCAATGCAATGGACTCTACCCCACAGTTATCCACTGAGCAAATGCGAGTGGTGGTATCGATAAGTGTGAGAGATTCTGAGACGCGACTCAAGTTATTCTGAGGCTTTTTAACGAGCTTCAAACTTTCCGTAGAAAAGTGACCGTGTGATGAATTATTTCTAAATCCATTCATGAAGTTCAATTTCAGCTATATTTAAATAATTATTTACCCGATATGAACAGAAAATTAAATTTGCCTGACTGTTTAGCGTACGTTACTCGTAATATTTAATATAAATATTTTACATAGTTCCACAGATAAAACATACCAATGGATAAATGTGAGGAGTTAATTTTATGCACGCTGTGAATAGAAAATTCCTTTCATCTCATTTTAATAATGAATTTCGTACCAAATGTTGTACCTGTTTGTAAGAATTCATCTGAAGGATGTTATGAATCATCATGCTTTATCCCGCAACATGACATTGATATGTTTCTCGAACTGTCTGTGTTTAAACATTTAAGTGTTAAGAACTACACCATGAAGGCGTATGGAGGAGTGGATATATAGATCCATATTTTCTTGACCTCGGGACTAGCTGGAGGTGAGTGGTCAGCTTCACGCCACGGCTTAATTAGTTAAGCAAAGGGACAACTTTTTATATTTAAGTGTTAAGGCAGGTTACATGAGTGAAAAAAGAAAGCAAAAATATGAAACTGGAGGATATTGCATAATGTGAACTTCAAAACATGTCCTCTTCAACAAACGGTCTTAGGATGATCATATCATGGAGGATGAGATGGAAGAGGAACACAGTACTGATAGAAAAGATGAGAAAACTGTAGACAATTGCAGTAGGAAAACCTGAAGGAAAACACCTCGTAGGAGACCCAGATATAGGGCAGAAAGAAATATAAAGAAACATTTTAATAAATAAGGAATGTAGACTAATCTGGCTTACGAGAGTATCAAGTGGCGGGCTATTGTGAACAAGGTAATGAACCTTCGGGTTCAATGAAAGGCAAGTAATTTCTGACTGACTGTTAGCTTCCCAAGATGGACTCCGTTTCATGGAGTTGACTATTCAGGGAGTTCTGTGATTTCCATTCCACGCTGTGCGGACTAGTGACTTTCATGCTCGCTAACTCTGCTGAAAATCTTGTCGATATTGGCCGATAGATCCGATCGAGAGTGTAGCTCTAATACTTCGCACACGCATATCGGCCCTCCTGACTAAGATAGTTCATGGTGCTTGTCAAATAAATGAAAAATTAAATAAAATTCCGGAATTGTGAACGAAGAAATTTAAGACACTCTTAAAAATTTCGACGGAGAGTGAAGCAATGAGGTAAGAAAACTGGACGTGAAGCATAAAAACCCGATCGTTTTGGATATGAAAACAATGCACTACTCAGAAAGTGATTTCTTTTACTTCCTCCCCTCTATTTATACCATTCTTGTTCTAACCGCTTTGTATTTCTCAGTGAGAAGTGTGTTTTTGTATACACATTATATTTTAAAGGAAACGGCTGCCTCTAAGTTCAAAATTAAATTATTTTCTCTTCCATTACGAAGCAGTTTAATCTCGGTCGGGCGCTTGAACATAGTAAACATGAACAACGTGTAGTGGCTGGAGCATGGGAATTCCCCGGAACTAGAATGGCCGGACACAGAGGATCGCTAACTTGATTTCACTCTACGCTGGGTACTCGTCGAGCTGCAGAAGGAATGCTTCCTCTTGTATTCACATCCAGAAATTTGCCGTCCGTTCCTCAGTGGCCGCTATCCACACTGATAGGTCTTGTGGTAATGGATCACTAAATATTTTATAGTAAAACTCGATGAGTCAACATTTCCAGTATCAAAGACCGACGATGGATCCGGTTCTGAAGCTCCTCCAGCCACCTTCTGTCACCCGAGCCCATTTGTTAAAGATCTATTACTCACTCATGGAGCCAAGCACGTCTTGAGAAGCTGCCAATTGTGCAGCTACTCAAGAATTTCCCAGCATTTTATGGAACTTGAAGGTCCATTACCGTGTTCACGAGAGCCCTCCACCGGTCCCTATCCTTAGCCAGATCAATTCACTCCATCCCACCATATCTCCCTGAGATCCATTATAATATTGTCCACCCACCCAAGTCTTGGTCTTTCCAGTGGTCTCCTGTCTGATAAATTTCCTATCCAGAATGGTCTAAAACAAGGAGATGCTTTATCGCCACTCCTATCCAACTTTGCTTTAGAATATGCCATTAGGAAGGTCCAGGGAAACCATGTGGGACTGATACTAAACGGGACAAATCAGCTGTTGGCCTATGCCGATGGTGTGATTCTACTGGGTGATAATGTAGATACCATAAAGAAAAACACACAAACTTTAATTGACGCAAGTAAAGAGGTTGGTCTAGAAGTAAACACTGAGAAAACTAAGTATATGTTACTGTCTCGTCACCAAAATGCAGGGCAAAATCATGATATAAAGATTGGAAACAGATGTTTTGAAAATGTGGCACAGTTCAGATATTTGGGAGCAACGATAACAGATCGAAACCTGATTCAGGAGGAAATTAAGAGGCGATTGAACTCGGGTAATGCTTGCTACCATTCAGTCCAAAACCTTTTGTCTTCTCGGCTGCTGTCCAAAAACATAAAAATTAGAATATACAAAACTATAATTTTTCCTGTGGTTCTATATGCATGTGAAACTTGGTCTCTGACATTAAGGGAGAAACATAGACTGAGGGTGTTTGAGAACAGGAGTGACAGGAGGTTTGGGGAAAATTGCATAATGAGGAGCTCATAACTTGTACTTTTCTCCAAGTATAATTAGAATGGCCAAGTCAAGGAGGATGAGGTGGGCAGGTCATGTAGCACGAATGGGGGAGATGAGGAATGCGTATAGGATATTGGTGGGAAAGCCAGAAGGAAAGAGACCACAGGGAAGACCAAGGCGTAGGTGGGTAGACAATATTAGAATGGATCTTAGAGTGATAGGATGGGATGGTATGAATTGGATAGATCTGGCTCGGGATGGGACCAGTGGAGGGCTCTTGTGAACACGATAATGAATCTTCGGGTTCCATAAAATGCGGGGAAATTCTTGAGTAGCTGCAGAATTGGCGGCTCCTCCAGAAGGGCTCAGCTCCATGAGTAAGTAAATAAGTAAGAGTGGCATGGGGCAGGTTTTCTTAGAGCACGTCGGTTTCCCCTGCCAATTCTCATTCCACCGACTGCTCCACATTCATTATCTATCATCTGGGACTGATACAACAGGCCAAACAGTGGCCGACGTACCAAGTGGAGTCAGTCTCACCCCACCACAAGAAGAAGAAGAAGAAGAAGAAGAAGAATAAGACGTTGCTACAAGCTCACTCTGATATTCAGGAAGTTTTAAAAATGATCGTTGCACCTACATCTGTGTCTTCCTTCGCCACTCAGTCTTCTAGGATTATACAAGTATGCTGATTTCTCTTGTATTCCAATTACACGTAATTTTCAATTAAAATTTCCAATTATATTGTTATTTCTTCGTTTCTTCTACCAAATTTCCAGTCTGGAGTATTACCATGAGACCTATAAAACTATATGTTGGCTATACTCGTATAATAGGCGCTGCTGCTGGTCACACAAACGTATACTGAAACAACACATATGAAATCACACAATCGGCTTACGAATTACGGAGCGGTGATCCATGCCCCCTTCCTTCACTTGTTAGTGAATAGTAGCCGCTGGCTGAAGCTGAATATAAACCCAAGTTTCATCACCAACCCCGCTGTCGCCTTGGGGTAGGTTCTTATGGGTTTTACTTAACGGAATTACCAGTAAGCTTCTTGTTTTATGACTACCCCCTGTTCACTGTTTCACCCCCTTTAATCGGGTAGAGAAAGGGGCATATTACTCACGTCATGACTCAGCCTAGGGGATTTTACATTGCATAATAAAGTCGTTACAGCCGGGGAAATGCTTCCAGACATTTCTACTCTTCAGCTCCGAGATGTTGATATTGAATTAACGATGAGTGTCTCTCTTACTGAAGGCGATCATTGTCGTACTTTGTCTGCATGACTAGTTTACCAGTTACTTTCCTGCGACGAAGCGAAGACTATACAAGTGACGGGTAGGCCTGCTCAACCTTACGTTTGTTCAGTTCATTTAGGGACACACTGAGCTTCGGCGTACCAATGCGAGCAGCAAGGGACGTCGGAAAGTCGTGCGGATGTTTTCAGTTTGTGCAGTAAATGTGGAAGAGCCTTAGTAATTGCCTTGTTTCTGTTTGCTGGAGGCGGATAGCAGCTTCACAATACACAGCTCTCCATGAGCAGCTGACAATCAGTTGCTCAAATAATTTCCAAATTTGAATTGAAACAGAAGGTTCGTTATATACAATGTTCACAGATACACGCAATTCAACGTCCTCTTAGCCAGCTAAATTCAATTCACAACTTCACACTATATTTCTCTAAGTTTAACTGTACAAGAGCAGGTCACAGAGGCCGTGCAGTCTAAGGCATAAACTGTCTTCGCTAGCTCAAACACTGGGATCGTGGGTTCGAATCCCACATAAGACATGGATGTCTGCGTTAATTCTCTGTTTGTGCTGTCCTGCGTGTTGGTAGCGGCCTTGTGACGGGCTGATATCCCGCCCGAGGAGTCCTACCGGCTGTGTTTCAAGAAACTGAAAAATGAGGCTAAGGTCCGAGAAAGGGCTGCAGAGTCATAGGTGGGTAACTGTACTAGAACGGATGACGTTTCCTTATGTGGAAGGAGAACCATCTGTTGCATCCAGCCCCCACAATTAAAACTGTATCGCTGCTTTCTGGCTGGCTGCTGGCTATTTGGACTGATGGAAATCCCACGCACGACAATATGCTCTAAATATTTGTAAAACATTGGAAATTTGTTGATTTTAAGTCATCCTTCCACCTTGACCAAACAGCCTACAGAAATATTCATTGTCACGATGTTTGTTCTGCGTAGGAAATCTCAATTAACGCAACATTTTTTCAATTGATATGTTTTTTGTTGTTGTGTAACCATTAGGAAACTGGAATGACTTTTCCATCTGCGTTATCACAATGAATGTTAAATACAGACAACGTTCCTATCATGTACAGCACGAAATGTTTATGTCACGGAGTGCATAAGTAACCAATGTAGGGTATGGGACTGAGAATATTTCTTTCAGATAAAACGGAAGTGAAATTAGTTAAGTCTACATTAATTTTTAAGAAAAATTTCTGCAGAAATGGTGTCATTGTTCAGCAAGTCCCGTCTTCCTTAGAAAAATACGAACAAAGTGAGATTTGAGTTCTCGCGGTGGAAACTGTGAAGAGTGCTATATTCTGGGATGTAGCGCCGTGTAGTCCGGTAGAAATATATCGAAGTTTCAGAAGAACGTGCTGCTTCATTGTTTAGTGTACGCCTCTGCTTGCTGTTGTTTTCTCGGCTTATTCCTCAATCTTGAGGTAATACCTTTCTCCGAAACGTCGATAAATTTCTACCAGATTCCAAAGCCTCATATCCCGAAAGATGATATGAATATAATGGCTGTTAAGTGAGATTCAGGCTATAAAATTAAATTCCACTTTTCACTAAGATAACAGGTTGATAATTAAATGTTTTTTTTAAGTTGGTTGTTTAACAATGACGTCAGTACTGAGCGTATAGAGCGTCAATGATAGGATGTTTAATGAATGTGGAGCAGCTGGGGAAAAAAGAATACGTGTAACAGAAGAAACCAAATTACACGGAGAAAAACCGTCCCAGTGCCATTTTGTTCATTATAAATCCCACGGGAACTGACATGGGATCGAACCCGTGCCACCGCGGTGGATCTCCGGAGACAGACAATCTGCGTTGTGTCACTGTCGAATAATTGTGAACAGGAATAACATTACAGCGAGAGGAAAAGCAGAGCATAACATGAAACTTCCAGTTTTCCTCAGTGACACGAGGAAGACCAAATGAAACCGATAACTCAATCTGGGCCCCGAATCACGGTGAGTGTAACGCGGTATTCTGGGTTGTAATTTGGAGACAGTCCGACATTTAGGAGCAACACAGCCTTTCCGACTTTAAGGTAGAGGAATGGGAGGAACAAAAATAAGCAGAAGCAGGCGGCAAGCTGAACGAACAAGGGGTAGAATTTTCTTTCCTTCATTTTTCAGCCAGTCTCATCGCTGTGCCCCGAAATTAATGTCGCTGCACGTTTATAACGGCCAATTCAAAATTACACACGACTGTCTCCGGAACAAGGGAAGTCCACTCTTTTTTTTAATTCCCTTATTGGGGGGTGGAGTCCAACTGGGTCCACTCGGCACGGCGGCCACTGATTGATCTCTTTTAGCCTACCCCGGGCGATTATGATGATATGATGATGGAGAATTTGGTGGAATGAAGATTGGCAGGGGAAACCGAAGTACTCGAAGAAAATCCGCCCCAGCGCCACTTTGTCCACCGCAAATCCCACTTGACCAGACCCGGGATCGAACCCGGGCCGCCATGGTGGGAAGCCAGCGACTAACCCCTTAGGCTATGGCGTTGTCTATTTCACGCTTACTTCTGTGCCCCGCGGTCTCATCTGGTGTAACAGATTTGTATGCATCATTTTTTTATTTTGTTTTCCGGTAAAGAATAAACAAATTGAGCTCAATCATTATGGTGCAGGCAATTAAATGTGAACAATATGTAAATATCATTTCGCTCGTTTCGAACGACGCATCCATGGAACATGATTCTTGTTGCTCAGTTTGATTAAGCTGGACTTTGCTGCATAAAGTAAAATCCGAGATGCTCCTTCGTTTTAATCTTCACAATTCGAGAACTGTTTCCCTGTAAACTGTCGCTAGATGATTAAGATTTACTCAGTATGCATCAAGCAGCTCTCTAGAACATCCCCATTTCGCGTTTGGACCCCTAGTGCACGCACAGAAACTGTACTGAAGGTATGACTTATGCTGCTGCATGCTGCACAACGTAGTGAAATTCCATCTGGATCGTGAGAGGACTTTTCGAGAAAGTCCATATTCTGTGCTTTGACATCCACTCTGAAGGGATTCAGCTTCTGTCACTAGTATGTTCACACTCATCGGGGACCGATCTATGAAGGGACAAATTATTAAATTCCGGACATGAATGAAATCCGTCCAACCGTTCAGTCGCTAACCAGAAGGCTATTCATAAATACATATTTACAGACAAACAGACAAGAGTTAACACCGCTCTTTTCCAACCCGCCTTTGTTTGTATCGGCTCAGTCGGAATGGTGCTATCCCTGCTACACCTGTTTCTACCTTAGGACAGTGTATGATGGCCACTGCAAGTTGTCCTCACAAATCAAACTAAGGAAGATCGGTATAGGTACGGGAAACTAGCTGGGTCGGTTTGCATGTGTCTCAGGGTAGCGATGCCGAAGAAAGCGTTTTTCTGAGAGTTGAGACAATTGACGTTTATTCACCTGCTAATTCACCACACTGTTAAATTAATGTATTCTTAGCTTTAACTTACAGCGTTACACTATCGGCTAGCTATGTCCCGGAGCGTGCAAGGGTCACGTCCGTTCAGTTCGGAATATTGTGAAAGTCTCCCCTTTTGTGGAATGGCTTGCACCCCCACGCCGGGAATTCGAAAGATGGTGTTGACATATACATTTTCATCCCATCTTCCGTAGGAAGCTTGAACGAGGCAACCCAATCATACTGGCCCTCATTCACAGGCAATTGTAACAAGCTCTGACCTGTCCTTTTAGGCGCGTCCGGTTCCCTGTACCCGAGCTAAATTTATGACTGATCGTAAATGTCCTAACTCCGGACTTCTTGTTTCTGCCAGAATCTAGAAATTTTCAACGTAAACACCGTATTGCACGTCCCAGACGATGAAATACGATATTATAGATCACGATACATTTCCAGTAATATCGAAACATAAGACTTTTGAAATTTAAATTACCGAGAATTAATTAGAAATAAATTTCACGTTCATCTATAATCATCAAAATAAATAAGGGCTCAGAATGATCAGCGTCAGAGTGGAGCATGCATATTCGAATGCAAGGCTGCAGAGAACGAACACCCGTCATAATCCCAGAACACATTTAAATAATTGCAATTCTTTGCCCATGTACACTACTTACAAGAGGAAGTAACAAGAAGAATCGCCTATTATTCTTTGATGCGAAACGGACCGCATATAAAACGGCACCGCCACAATTTTCTGTTGCCGTGGGAACGTTTTTACAGAGTAGTTACCTAACAATGAGAGGGGGACACACAGACAGACCCACAGATTCTACTGTGATAAGATACAGACCGCACTGAAAATGAGGCATCCAACAATTGTTGCGTGTATTCACTGCCGCGGAAACGTGTTTACCAAATGATTGCCTAGCAAAGAAAGGTGGGATACTTTTACTTAGCCGTTGCCTAGCAACAATAGGAGGGATATACATACAGGCACACAGACTGATGGGACATTTTTATGAAGTACATCGCTGAAATGGGATTAGGTCCTATGATATACATACAAAGTTTCATAAAGATTGCATCAAGCATTCAAAAGCTAATGGTGGGGGCATACAGGTACAGACAGCCGGTTATCGTGTAAGCCTAGTTTTATTTCTTCAAAATAAGGTGAGTGGACTAAATATCGGCGCAAAGAAATTGTACATACTTTCTTATATACACCTGACCTTGACTACGTCACCTTGGTAGTGAATCCGCTCTTGTTCGGCAGACCGTTGTTGTTTTCTGGATACTGGACAACAAGTAAATACGTCTGACCGGTAAAGACGGTGTCAACAAAATCGACATTTCACCTTTGGGTCCCTAGTGCGCATATATTTACATTCCTAAAAATATCAGATACGTGGATTTATTTAGGGATGTGGTCTCAATAATTTACTGAAATTAATCGAAAAATTTAGAGCCCTTTTCAAGAAAATCATTTTGTGATTTGGAACCGATGTGTAGGTTCCAAATTTTTAGAGCTGTAATATTCACAGTCACATTGTACACTGAATATGAATAAAATCTTTCAAACCGCTTGGGCGCTACCCAGGGGCACATACGTAATTACGTACGTACATACATACACACATACATACATAGTATCTGCGAAAACAATGGGCTCACTTATTGTCACGATAACAGTAGTGTCTCACAGAAACTACAGATATGAAACCACAGACATGAGAAATCAAACGAAAGCTGAATAATGCTACGTGTGTGTATAATGAATTGCAAGAATGCAGCCAGCATTTCAAGTGAAAGTACGTTATTGTGTGAAAATCCTTTAGGTTTAAAACTGTAAGTAAAACGTTCTGATAACGAATATACATAAGAAAACACACCCATTGTGGCCAGTTTCAAACCCGAGACTTCCTACATGAAATACCACTACACTAGTAAAGTAAAGGTATCCTTGTAACAGGCCGTGGAGGCCCATAGGATTGTGAGAGGTCGAGGCTCCCACATTTTCTAGAAAATCGACTCACAAATGGCGGTGTCAGGCTTACGCGCCAGCCGCCCTTTACCCCTAGGAAAATTCCTGGTACTCATTTCTGTTAGAGGTTGAGTCGACCCCAGGGCCACAGAGCGGATGGAAGGTTTAGGTCAATTGAAGAAATCCAACTCATCGAGATTCGATCCTTCGACCTTCCGACCACTACACTAGTACGTATCTTTATTCAATTATTCCAGTTACGCTATTTTGAAATTGCAGCAGAAATTCGAATTCTCGCAAAATCCAGATAGCCATGTTGTTTCTCCCGACTCATCTGATTTCTCGGCAGCTTCAGGAGGTCAGAATTCTTTCAGTACAAAACAAAAGGGTTCCAGATAATGCCCCTTGGGCTGATGCACATTAAGAACCTCAGCTATAGTGCCCCCTCTCTCGCCATTGAACGAAAACAAGAAAAGTCGAGGGTATTGGTGAAACTGTGGAAGGGGTTTCTAATGGTTTTTATATCTCCCTCGAATGCAATATATACCAGCAGAAGCAGGACGTGGAGTTTCTCTATAGTTACAAGAATTTCCCCCAGCCCAGTATGTAGTTTATGGGTTTAATTTCCCTGCCCGCTCAAGCAGTCTGCTTTTCTTCTGGTCGACGTAAAGCAAGAGTGTATGCAATGTAAAGCCTAAAGACTAGTTAGCAGACTGTAGCCTGGCTGGCCCCGAAACCGCGAGTGACTCCAGTCGGAGTGTACAGAATTAGGGGGAGGCCTTGTTATTGCAAGTTATTAGGCAGCGTGTGTACGGGGCCTCGCAGATGGAAACAAATGTTAGTGGCCTATTATTTCACGCTTCAGAACCCATATTTTCAGTGCATTAGAGAAGATACTTACTTTCCTATTATAGAAGGAACGTGCTTTAACACATAAGGCTTCAAAATGTTACCTCATACTAACGAGAACTGCACAGATTACTTGAGTATGAAAACTAGAAGAAGGGAAAAGATCACTTAGGGGAACTAGACGCAGATGGGAGGATGCTTGATTTATAAGACTTGAGATTCTCACAGTGGTGGTTATGATGAGTTCTATTTTCTGGGATATATACGCCGTGTAGTCCGGTACATGTCTAGCTCGCTGACTGCTTCAAGCTCGATTTTCCTGGCCTTACCCTTCGGTTCTGAAGCGACATTTTTCTCCGAAACGTCATTTTACTTTCAACTGTTCATAGCAATTTTATATCAGAAAGGTTTAAGCCCCCATGTTAAAACTTATAGAAATAGTACATACTTGTAAATACGATGGGATACCCAAAAGAAACTGAACTAATTTTTTTGTGGGCAGAGCTTTTGTAGTACCGCGTTTTGCCGCTATGAGCGCATAGAGCTAACATTCCTGGGTCGATAAGCCGACTACCGTTGCTTCAGAAGGTAAGGACTAGTTTCGGCAGAGTTTATAGTGACAACGTTTTGTGTGACCGTCGTTTTTGCAATGGCCCGAACACATGAAAATGTTGAAAAAATTCATGAAATCATCAAGGAAGATCAACGACGGACCATTGAAGAAATTGTGGATCTGTCGGGAGTGACTTGGAGCTCAGTTCAGCGAATGTTGACAGAAGATTTGGGAATGAAAAGGGTTTTCTGCGAAATTCGTGCCACGACTGCTGACTGCTGAACAAAAACAAGGTCGCGTGGACGCATGCTGTGCTTTGAAAGAAGAGTCCCGAAATGATCGAAACTTTTTTCAGCGTTTTGCTGATGTTGCTGTGGTGAAGGAAGAAAACGACGGAGGCGCTGTTAAGTATCTCAAAAGATGAATTTAGACAATGTTTTTAAAAATGGAATAAAAGACTAGACAAGTGTATTAGTGTAAGTGGAGAGTACTTTGAAGGGGATTGAAGGTTTGTGCTTAAAATTTGAATAAATAAGTTTAAAAAAATAAGCTCGGTTTCTTTTGGGTACCCCCTCGTATATGGTTAAGATTCACCAGGATCCAGTTAGGATTCAATGGCTGGCCCTTAGAAAAGGGTAATGAACTTCCCAGTTCCATAAAAGGAGTGAATTTTCTTGATCACATGAGCCGCTATCAGCTTTACAAGAAAGACTCTGTCCCACGGACGCAGTTCAGTTATTGCTTCCCATTGAAATAGACGTATGATTAGAGGACGGACGGACACATATGTATATCTGGACGGGCGGACACGGACGGACGCACAAGAACGGAAAGAGACAGATAGATAAATTAGATATTGTCACGTGTTTCAGTGAAGAAGACGCGGGTTTGGATTGGTGAATCGGCTTATTGGATCTTCACTAGTCGTAATTACAATTAGTTCTTACACTCTAAAGATTAATGTATTATTATTATTATTATTATTATTGGAGGGGGTGGTTTTCCCCATAAACCGCGACCAGTGGTCTATTGTACGAGTACGTCCCCCTGTGATAATCTACCAGTCTCTATACCCTACCGGTATTGGTGCGTGCCATCAGTCCCGACTCAGCCAGCGAGTTCGGCCTCTACTGGCTCAGCGGTATCTAGATGCTTCCCCATCTACCAGAGGTGTTAGAGACTACTTCTGGGCAGAAATGTCCTTACAAATTTGGCTCAGTAATCTCCTTGAGACATGAGGTTCTTTTACGTGCCGTAAAGCTACGACACGGGACCCACGGCTTAAAGTCCCTCCCGGAGGACTTGTTCCCTCAATTTTTCCGCCCTTAAAAATTCCACGACCTCCGCCAGGTTTGAACCCGCGTACCTTGAGTCATGAGGTGGGAACGTTATCCCTAGACTACGGAGGCCGCTAAAGATTAATGTAACTATAGCACATGTAACGTCACACACTAATTATAATTAGGCAGAAGAATAATTATTCTTCTGCCTACAGTACTGTTCCTTCGGAACGTCCGAACTCAAGTGAAGTCGATTCCATTCCCGTATTCTCTCATATGCTCTCGGCACTGTAACCGAACCATTGAAATCCTTCCCCCCCCCCTTCTTTTTATTTCAGTAGTCTATAAAGTAGACAGTAAGAATTACTGAGAAACAGGTTAAGACACAGCCAGAACAAGCAGATAGACCGAACTTGCGCGGACAAGGACATCTGTTAGTTCTTGCGTCCAAGCATTTGGTGTTGCTTCGAAAAGGGCAGAAATGATACTTCAGGGAACCCCACTGAGTTTCTTTTGAAATTGAGCAGTTGACTTACGGCGGCAAGCCACTTTGAGAATTCGAGCAGTGACAGTCGCAGCGAGCCGTTAGTCAAAAGTGGGAGTGCCAGGAGATCATTAGCGACCCCTCATAAGTTGCATCTCTGTCAATTTCGCCGTTTGGGATTTTAGGCCGGAACTACTTCTAAAACAATCGGTCATTGGCCGGAACCAAAATTAAGCCAACTCCTCTTATTTGAATCGCCTATCAGGGAATTTAGCAGGAGGAGAGAAGAGGCGGATACAATTCAGTTAGGACCTCTGGCTCGGCAGAGAGTCCAGTTTAAGATTAAGAGTCTGCTACAAAACTTTGAACTTGGCGGAGGTAAAACCCGCGAATATACTTGCGTGTTAAGCTAAGTAATTTGAGCAAGTGCAACACCGGCTGCTTGGAAGCCGAGACTAGGCCTGATAGCGTAGATTTAGACTCCGAGTGACTGTGAGAAACAATAACGTGTTCCAGTGGTACAGTGCATTGTGTTGGTCAGAAGTGCTTCACCCTCACTTGTCCGAGCCTGGCCCTTAGTCGACCTGAGGAGAGACTCATCGCTAGGAGCTAGTCAAACCCATCGCCAGCTTCCACCCCACTCACGCCTTCCCTCCTTTAAAATGAATCGCAAACAGCACCTAGCTGTTTGCTGGCGCCCATAATATCAGGTTCTATGCTGAAATTCCAACCCCCGTAATCAGCAACGGAAGGAGGAAGCGGTGGAGCCGGAAGAAGCGGTGGAGCCTGATCAAGCAGGAACCAGCCACGCCCTAACAACTTCAACGGAGGCAGCACCAGGTAGGGCAGTCAAAGTGACAAGTGGCAACCACCTTGTGGGCAAGAAGCCTTAAAAGGGGTGGGCGGTTAGAGCACGGACTACGCACAGAAAACACAGTTCTAGTGTGGCGTAGCACAGACCACACAGAAAACAAATCACGTGATAGCCATCTCGCCAGTCCATTGGCGCGCTGACTTTTGCCTAGCAACGAGCTATAACATTCGTTTTACTCTTGGGTGCGTGTTGCCTGGCAAGTGTTGACATGTCATAATATAGTAAAAGAGAATTGAAGGAAGATATATGGGTCCGAAGGAAGAAAGAGAGATGAAATACAAAGAGAAAGAGAATTTTGCAATTTCAGGAAGCAACTATTGAAGGGAAAACATTCTGAGTCTATACAGCCACATGGTGTGAGAGGTTTGACTAATTCATAAAGACTGTACCAGTATATAAGACGACGGTCTACTGGAATGTGGTGCAGTGTAGGTACTTGTCTAAAAATCCACACACCGCCATATCCGAAAAACTGTAAAAAATGCCTCATAAGAAACTTGGCAACCACATAGAATTCTCAGATATCCTATACATACTTTTCAGTTTTGTTGCAAATACATTTAACTAAGTTTTACAGCCGTATGCTAATAATCGTTAATGCTAATGCAGTTGCTGCTATTGCAGCACGAATATGTAGCATGCGCATAAGTCGCTTAAGACTTGGAAGCGGAGAACCAGTTCGTCTCGTTACGGTCCGACATTAATTTTAGTCGGCCCAGCCCGAATATTGCAAACAATATGTAACAAAATCCACTATTTGCGAAACGTGAAGATATGGGAAGATTCACGGCAGCACAGATCAAATTCATGAGCCACACAGCGGGACGCGATTTGTTAGAAAGCAAAACGGAAGCTAGTTTAGTAGAACTCAACACAGACCATTCGAAAAGAAGTTAATGCAGAAGCAACATACGTTCTCATATAATGGAGATTGCCGTCTTCTGAGTTGCGACGAAGTCTAGTCTGATAAATATTAATTGACGTTTCGGAGGAACTAAACTACACTCCATAGTTTGAGTCCGCAAACAAATTATACCGACCGAGCTACCGCTGCTTGTCGGCGAAGTTAGTGCCAACTTTAGCGGATAGAGGGTGTCGCGTGGTCAGTGCAACGAATCCCTACGGCAGTTATTCCTCCGAAATATCGAAGAATATCTACCAGACTACACGGCGTAATATACAAGGATCTTCATACTTAACGCCGTGATAACTGCTTGACTTATATCCTGAGATATTGCATGAAGGATGAGGGACATTAGACACACTAAATACAGAGTGATTCAGAAAGATGGACACAATTTCAATTGGCTATATTTCCTGAATTATAAGTTGCATTTGAATTCTGTAAAGTACATTTGAAAGATGATGTAAAGTTTCTAATACTACTGCTAGAGCACTCCAGCACCGCGTCAGTTGTAAGCGTGATGGCTACTATGCAACACAAGAATTTTTGCATTCATGACTTCAGCAAAAGTGAGTCTGTGACTGCAGTGCAGTGTGCATCTCACACCCTCCGACTTTTTCCTGTGGGGATTCGTGAAAGATGCAGTTTTACGTACCACCTCTTCCCACAAATTTGAATGACCTAAGAAACCGTATCACAGCTGCGGTGAACTCAGTGATGCAAGATATTTGTCATCGAGTGTGGGATGAATTCAGCTACCGTCTAGATGTTAACCGTGCAGCCAGAGGGGGGCACATTGAACATCTATAAACTTCCATGTATGTATAATCAAATGTAATTTACAGAATTCAAATGGAACATATAATTCAGGAAATATAGCCAATTGAATTTGTGTCCATCTTTCTGAATCACCCTGTAAGTCCTTCATTTCGGACCTGTTGGAAAATAGATAGAGACGACCTTTACACTACTAGACAAATAAAGTCTGTCAGTACAAACAGGTCACCTCTTAACCTCGTTTCGTGATCAGAAAAAAAGAGGACTATATGAAAATATATATAATTAAAAATTAATTTATATGTATTTATCCAAGCACTCAGTGTTTCACATTATACAGTGATGAACGTTAGGATCACGGGATTCTAATGAATTTGAGGGAATATGAAAGAAGTTGCCGTGGCCTGCGTCTGCTGATCAGTCGGTATAGTGACCGGCTAAGGGACGAACGGCGGGGGGGAGAAGTTCAATTCCTGGCAATGACAAGAGATTTTTCTCTTCTCCGCAGCGTTCAGACCCTGGGGTCATCCACCTTCCTATCCAGTGGCTACCGGGAGTAAAGCGACAAGGGAGTGAAGCTGACCACTCCCATCCATCTAATGCCGACGTTAAGAATGATGGAGCTATACCTCCACTCCCCTACATGTCTTCATAGCGTGGTGCTTAATTAATGAAGCTCAAAAACAATTTCATGTTATTTTACATGTTATACCGGCATCTGCCTGGAGAAATGAGAAAGCCACGGAAAGCCTCAGTGGGTACTGCCGGTACCCTGATTGGAATTCGAATCTGGCACCTCCTGAATACAAGCTAGTTTGGCCGGTCTTACCATAATGAATGAATGAAGCAACTGTAGAGCATCCAGTTCGTTTTTCTCGCCCACATACCAGTATATTCGTCTGATAAGAGAGCTCCCACTTCCATCTGCAGGCACCTTGCTCTCACCGGAGCTCTGTTTCAACCCCGTGAGATCACAGCAGCATCATAACACGATGTACAGTTCCGCTACGAGGGACAATCTTGCTGTCAGTTACCGCCGGTGGCCGGGTGGCTCTCTGAGCCTAGTACTATTATAGCATATTTCATCACGATCTCTGCCTGTTCGTAATGCGGTTGTATGCAGACACTTTACTCCCATTAATTCTCATTCTCATGATGTTCAAGAAATGAGAATCATTGTTTAAATTACAGCAGCTTGTCGCCATATAACTCCGGATTGTCCTAAGGCACTACATGTGGTATTGGTAGCATATTCCTCACAGAATATAGCGTACTTTGAAGCTATAGACAGGATATTGAGTACATGATCTAGTAACGGACTTTTAGGATGACGATAATGAACTTCTGTTTCGAGAATCAAGTTCTTAGCAGCCAGTAGAAATCTCGACTGTTTAGAGAATAACTTGTGCCAGGAACTAATTGGTCTGTCAGTCATCATACACAGGTTTAACCGCAGAAGATTCTGCAAGCAAGTGATTATACTCGTCCTGTTTCTGTACTCTGGTGACATCGGTTTCAAGGAAATTAAAACGAAGTAATCGTCATTCTGGCCGGTCACGGTAGCCGAGCGGTCTAAGGCGTGCACTGTCTTCGCTCGCTCGGAAGCCGGGATCGTGGGTTCGAATCCCACTCAGGGATGTTTGTGTGCGTTTTTCTGTGTTTGTGTACAGGTAGAGGTCTTGCGACGAGCTGATCACCGGCCCAAGGAGTCCTACCGTATATCTAAGATCTAGAAAAACCGAAGTGAACGGAGAAGTTCATGGAGGTAGGCCTAGACCCACTGGGGCTGTAGTGCCAAAGGAAAAAAAATCGACATTCTGGGTCAATACCTCGAAGAAAACAAACTCTGTCCTATGGCCAGCAAGCTAAATGGCTATCGCTTGAATGCTACACTTGGAAGGAGGAGGAGATGGAAGAGAAGGAGGAAGAGGTGACGGAGGAGAAGAAAATGAAGATAAGGAGGAAGACAAGGAAGAGAGGAGAAGAATATGACTTACATGAGCGCAATGCAACTGAAAAGAAGGCGAAATTATAAATAAGACAAGTACGAAGAGAAGAATAAAGATAAAGCAAAAAACCAGAGAAATGCACAATTTGTATGATGTCACCCGAACGTTGCTTTGCACTGTCCTTCTTGCAAAATGAAACGACAGATTGACGCTGTGCATAGTCTCAGAAATCTTGTTAAATTCATATTGTGCCCAATCTATACTCTAGACACTGTTAAAAAAAAAAGGAGAGAAGAATTCGAGACTAAGCTGAAACAAAGTTCCTAGTTTTCATATATAACAAAATCACAGACGATAGACAGTGTTAATGCCGTCCTGTGATGAAGTCCATCTGCTCTGTGTACAAGGCACATCATGCCTTGTGAAGGCAACCTTGCTGAAGAAGAAACCCAGTATGAATACCAGGAAAGCTGAAAGTAAAATATAGTAAGAAAACGCAAAAGTTGTCACGTGTTTAATTAATTAAGCACTCTGCCATGCAAACATATCGGGGAGTGGAGGTATAGCTCCTCCATCCTTGACCTCGGCACTAGGCGGAGGTGAGTGCTTAGCTTCACGCCCCTGCCAATTTACCCCTGGGGAAGAGCCTCCAGTACCCATTGGATAGGAGAATGGGTAGGCCCCAGGGTCGGTGAAGCGAAGAAAGAAACACTGAATCAAACCACTCCACCCATTCCGCAGCCCGTTGCTATACCGACTGAGCTACCCCGACTTTAGTAGAATCTCGTGACTTTCGCTGTATGACGTAGCGGTCTGTGCCACCTGACTAATGACTAGGGACAGGATTTTTATGCCCTAATAATCCCTTAAATATGTTTGCATTTATGCATGAAAAACTTCTGAAATATGCACTAAAACATGCACATAAAAATTGATACCAAATATTAAAATTGATTTTACATTATTTTAAGACCAACAAATAAATATTTAAGTTCACTTTATATAATCACTGAATGATTCACTTGCAATAAAAAGCTATACTTAAAGACAAATGATGCAACAAAGCCAACATATTTCATTACAAATTTAAGAAAACAATGGTACTCATATTTAGCTCTCCGAACTTTCAACTTCTTTTCTGTTGCAGTTCACAGTTACTAAATGTTTTACGTTTTCCATAGTTAGTCGCCTCCTACTGTCTCGTAAGATGTCCTTATAGCGGGAAAAACTTCTTTCAACCTCACAGGAACTTAGGGGCGCATGCACAAATGCTGCTATTTGCTCCACTGTTAGTGATTTTTTACTTGGCAGTTCAGTACGTTTACCGGCTAAAATTTCTTCAATTTCACAAATTTATTCATATCCTTGATTTTTTGAAAGAATGCTGTGTACTTTTTCCTTTACTACTTCACCAACTGCTCCAGGAACCAAATTCAATTTGGAAACAGTAGTTGGAACACACTTAAAGACTGATACAAAGTAGTATTGCTATTGCTTGCCTCCAGTGAGGAAATGGCGGATGGAAGATGAGAGAAGTGAGCATATATATAGGAAAAATTAGTTTCTAGGTCTGCGTTTTTTAGTACATCTTGGGCAATTTGAATTGATGCTGCACTTTTGGGATCAAATGTATTCATGACAGTCCTAACTGTTTCTAAATGTTCGGTATAATAACTCGCTGCACACAGCCACGTGCCCCAGCGCGTTAAAATTGGTTTTGGCGGAAGCGGAACGCTCGGTGCTACTGCTTTAAAGACTTCTTTTCTCTATGGCGCTTTAATAAATACCTTCTTCAGAGAAGACACCAACTTGTCAAGAGCGGAAAATTTTCACGAATTGTTTCTGCAACACGGTGCAATCCATGGGCAAGGCAAGTAAAATGTGTCATATTTGGAAATATAACTTTAAGAGCAGTACCGGCTTTTTCATCATAGAACTTGCGGCATCAGTCACAAAGAGCAATACGCGCTCATACTGAATGCCATTCGGCCATAGTAAATTCATGGATTTGATAAAAAAATCCGGAAACTGCGGAGCTATTTGTGGTTTCAAATTGTTCTACCGCAAGAAGATATGGGGTAGATTGTTTATTCTTATTAAGGGATCCAACTATACAATTTGCAATAAACCGTCCCTCACAATCTTGTGTTTCGTCGATTGATACCCACACAAAATTATCTTGAATCNAACAGTATAACACACGCAGTCGCAGGAGCACGACACAACAAAAGCACAACACACAAGATAGTGAAGGAGTGCTCCAACAAAGGAGAATGGGCGTGACTGACGTAGTGAGGGGCGACGTAGCGATGTGGTATCCTGAACAATTTTAATATTTTTAACGTTTGGCAATGTATATGATAGATACATATTTTGGTTATTTTAATGTGTGAACATGGCATGCAATGAACTGGTTTGACGTGGACAAGTAAGCACCTGAAGATGGCATTATTATGCCGAAACATGTAGTGCGAGGGAAAGGAGATAAATGAATGTATGCACTGCAAGACGGATTAAATAAATCATGGACTTAAATCAGTGCAACAGGAAGCTAAAATATAACATTAATCTCAGGGGAGACCGGAGCGCTATACAAGCGGCGGTCCAGGCAAGCAGTCGCAATAGAAAAGTAAACAAGAACCAATTCATTCGTAAACCTGAACCAAGTTATTCTAGTAGAAGACAGGCTAGAAGAGAAGACATTCGTAGTCCAGCCAGAACGGAGCGAGTCTTAGGTAGCCACTGACTGTGAGCTGTTCTGATTGTGATTAAGAGTGACTGTAAAAGAAGGCGTCAGTAAATCCAATAATCCAACCCAGAACCCGTTATTAATAGTCACGGAGCAATGAACACGTGACATCTTCAATAAGACTATGAAGGTCAACTAGTGTTCAGGATGAATTGGTACAGAACGATTCTGATATTGTAACAGTAATATACACACCCTTAGCAGCGCGTATATTTACACGTATTTATCTTTACGTAAGAAAAATTTTGTAAAAAATGTCTGTTAACATGCACTGGTCATCTTAATTGGACTGATATGATGTTTTTGGAACTGAGAATAGAGCGATCCCGATGCCTCTTCGGTGTCACGAGCGATGAAGCATGTGACGCAGTTCACCCGCCTAGTTATTGGGTGCCAACTCTGTTATATCTTGCCAGATTCATAGAAGGTGCAACATACGAGGTTCTTTCGTTCACAAAGTAATGCAACAATATTTTTCTTCTTCACAATTTATTTTATTGAAACTTCAAATATGTCACGTTGCTGCCTGAATCTTTGGATATCTAAGTCTATTTTTATGGCCTGACGCCACCGAGATCTAAGAGCTTATATGCCCGCGGTGCCACCTGCAGGTGTCCGTTGGAAATGTCTTCCGCCAGCACTGTCACTACAGCCACCGCCATCACCATTGCTGGTTGCGACAGACACTGCAGAGTGGTGCCGCGAAGGCATACAGGCTCCGACATCTCGGTGCCGTGAGGCCATAAAAACAGGCTTAGGTAGCTAAAGGTTCAATAGCAATGAGACACATTTCAAGTTTTAATAAAATAAATTTCGAATGAGAAACATATGATGGCTTATGTAAGTTTTGAGGTTTTCACGGCGATGACTATGAAGAAAGTCGTCTTCTGGGTTTTGGCGCCGGGTATTCTTCGTTTTGGCGACGTTTCGGAGGAACGTCGGCCAAAACGAAGAATACACGGCGCCAAAACCCAGAAGACGACTTTCTTCATATGATGGCTTACATTTTAGGAGACCCTTGTACAAAAAAAAAAAGAGAAATATACTTCATTTACCATTCGGAAGGTCACGGATTCGAATCACGATATGTTGTATTTTTTCAATTGACCTAATCCTTCTAGCCGCTCTATGGCCCTTGGGTCGACTGAGCCTCTAACAGAAATGAGTACGAGGAACCATCCTGGAGGGTAAACGGTGGCAGGCGCGTAAGGCTGACAGTTTTACCGTAAACTGTGAGCCGACTGTCTAGTAGAAGATGAGGGAGCCTCAACCTCTAACATCCCTATGGGCCTCCACGCCCTCTTACACGGATAGCTTTACCTTTTATGGAATGGATGTAAACAAATGAACGGCAAATAGCATGAGAAGTAAAAACTATAGCTCTGTCTTAACTTACTGCAGTTGAAATGAAAGATGCCATCGTGTGTACTGATCGAAGAGTGTGTCTCTGAACTGTAAGCGGCCTAGACGCTATGTAGGAGCTATCTCTTGGCCCTGATGAGAACAGAACTTCCTCTCTTGTCCTGTTCGCTGCCTAATCCTTATATCGAGTAAGAAATCTATTGTTGTGACTTCAGGGTATACATAAACAGTATCGGACTGAAACAAAAATTCTGTTCTGTAATGGCCGTAGTCTCTATAGTCCTAGTGCCGAAAAGGATTATGTTGATTTTACATTAATTTTCATTTCATATTTTTGAGCTGGGAAAATTTTCGAATAAATAATATTTCCGGATATATCCGGGTTCCATTATATGCAGGTTTCGATGTACATCTGTAGAGACCTACATATGGTAAGGACCTGAATATGAGTGAAAATTTTGTCAGTCCAGATATTCTTCAAAGCAACATTCAAGATCACACATAAGGACATAACCAAATCCACAAAGAGAATATTTAATGGTGCCTAAATGAAAAATGTTACCATTTTTTACGCGGACAGGGTAGGCAGTTTGGGACAGTCTCGGGTCAGAGATAAAGCATAATAATGTAGAAAAATGGGCGAAGACAGGCAGAGTGTCCCGGAAATGTAATGAATGTGGACAGAGCCGTGTCCACCTCTCTCTGGCCCTTTCCATAGGGACAGTGTCTCCCTCAAAGATAAACCCCAGGCACACAGAAGAATGATAGAGCGGATCCAAGGCCCCACGCTTCCTATAGCAGTGCGTTTATTCAGTTAAACGTCCAACGTTTTTGTTGCAAATACAAGCAGGGGGTCAGTGAATTAATGAGTGCTGCGGGAAAGTAGATATTTCATACAATTCTTGCACACGGATCCGGAAATGGTCCAACAAAGTGTATAATAATAAACCGACCACATATCACACCTGTTATTTTCTTCTGAATTGTAGCGGGCAAGCCCTCTACTCTGGTTTGTATTCAGAAGGTCCCGAAATTGAATCTCAGCCCAGCCTCTGTAGTTGATCTCGGTTCGAAAACAAATGTGAGCGTTGTACAATGCAAAAATGTTGAGACCGCTTCTTCTAACTTTCTTCCTGGCTAAATTTTACTCCACTTTCTGGCACTCGGTGCTGTAATAGTTCTGCTGTTCTCGCAGAAAATGCTCCACAGATTGAGGCCAGAATGTTCGTATTTGACATCTAGCGCAGAATTTACTGCCTCCGGTAAGAAAGAACAAGAAAACGGCATGATCTGAAGTAGTCACGGTCGTCAATATGGAGATTACTGCCTTCTGTAATAGGACCAGTGTAGAGTGGCAAATACCGCGACGTAATATGTGTGACTATAGACGGGGATTGGATTGGTGAATGGATTTATTGACCACTTATACACACCAGTAGTGTCTAAAAGCAATTACAGCGCAAACAGGTCACTTCTATGTATACAAAGATATCCCTGTAACAGGACGTGGCGTCCCATAGGGTTTTGAGACCTAAAGGCTCCCACATTGTCTAGGCAAATGGCCCACAGATTCATATTGTATTCCAGTAGGTTATGACACCATGTAGAATACAGTACCTACATCTTCGTTCTGAAGATGGGGGCAGTATATTCCTCCGAAAGGCTTGTACTCGCATACCAAGCTACAACATGGGTTATTACTTAAGAACATCTCAAAGTGAATCTTTACCTCTGTAAATACTTACACCTTATATAAGGCCTAAGCACCTCTGAATGCTGTAAATTCTGAGCACAATCCTCGTTGAAGAATTCCGCCTTCTAAGGTGTGGCGCCGTGTAGATCTTGTGTGAACCTTCGTTTCGGAGGAACATGTCGCCTCTATTTACAGGGTAGAAAAATCAGAGAGCGAGGAAGCAGCGTCACCAGGTGGCTTCAGACACCTGCAGGTTTTTCTACTCTGAAGATAGAGGCGGTATATTCCTCCGAAACGACGGTTCACACAAGATCTACACGGCGCCACAAGCAAGATGACGGCATTCTTCATAATCACCGCTGTGGAAATCTCAAATCTTACACGATTCTCATTCTGTTCGATAGCCACTGCTGCTCCTTTCCAATTGCACCACGAACCTGCATCTGCCAGTTTTGTGCCTGCTACTGAAATAGTCCAAGCTAAACAAACGAAATATTTTTCTAATGATAGGCGTGGGGAGACGCTAAATCCCTCGGCGCTGTGCCTATTACACGTATACCAGCAACTCGTGATGTGAATCATGCCACGTGACTATGATGAACTGATGTAATAATCGCCAGGAAAACCCGGGAGAAGCAGGGGGATATCCAGCATCTGTTTGTTAGAGAATTTCACGCGGAGTGCCCTGGGATTGAACTCGGGATTATTCAGCAAGAAACAGAAGAAATTGTCCCTTAATGACCAAAACTGAATGGTTGATTTTGATTTGTTTCATTCTGGCCTGTCACGCTAATAACACCAGGATGTGAAGGTGTCCCTCTGATGATGGGCTCTGAAGACCGAAACATGTAAGGCAGCCGTGTCAAACATGCGGCCCCCTGAGCCACAATGTGCGGCCCCTCAACTTTTAGAGCTAATTGATATTAAAATCAATATTATAATTTTAGTAGAAATATTTTTTGTAAAGACAATTTTCCAACAGACCAGACGACAAGAATTCTCACGCAGACATGAATTAGCAGGCTGCAGGAAATTCAATGTTTTGCTATTTCTAACATAATTTCTTATGTAATCTCTCTTTTTACATATTGAAAAGTTGTTTGATACTTGTCAAAAATGGCATTCTCTCGCTTTTTAAAACTGTAAAATATGTGACTTTAGGTAATTATATTGAAATTATTTCTAAATAATAAATAGAATTAAATTTCCTTGTATCAAAATCTAATGTATATTTCTATTTTGAAGTGCGGCTCTGGACTATTATTTATAGGGCTGAGGTGGCCCTCTGTACAAGTTGAGTTTGACATGCCTGATGTAAGGGCTTAAGTAATTGAAATAAGAGAAATCTTTACCGGCCACACTAGACGGAACTGTTTAACTTTTCATGAATGGTTGATGTCAAATTATAATTTAAACTACGGGTCGATTCAAAGTGTGTGTCGCTGTAGGATTTCAATCCGTTCGTTGTTTCATCCCATCAGGAATTTATCTTGCGAGTCGCAGCGAGGTTTTTACACTCCGAACCTAGATCGAGGTGGACGAGGCTTATCCAGCCCCAGAGTACTTTGTCACGTGACTTGGAAGTAATAAATTGCTTGTGACGCTTCGTAGCGTCGGAAGCGACAAAGTGGACGAGCGGCGAAATATGGAAGGAAAGTACGGAAATGGACGATTCCTATGTCTTTTTATCCTCGCGAAATATGAACGATGTGAGTACAGTTCGGACAAAGAAACAACTGCTTGGTGCCTTATGTAACAAAGCTGAGTGGTTCTACTGCTTATTTAACGACGCTGGATTTCTTCTTCTCTTTTTACTATTCTTCTTCTGCAGGGTCACGGATTAGGTCTCTTCACCTCTTCTAGCTACAAACTCATATTTATCGGTTCATCTCTTTAAAAATCTCATTAAATACATTCTCCTTCTTTAGTATATAATCTATTGCCTGCTCTAAGCAAAGAAGGGCCCTTTTGAAAGAGGTAATGTACTTTCGGGCCACGTAAAATGTTGAGAATTTCTTGATTAGCTGAGCAACTATTAGCCCCTCAAGAAGGACTCAGTTCAATGGACCTATTTAACAAATCATCTCAATCATGGAGCTGAGCTCTTTATAAGAAGCTGCCAGTTGTGCAGCTATTCAAGAACTTGCCAGCATTTTATGGAACCCGAAGGTCCACTAACTTGTTCATAAGAGCTCTCCACTGGTCCACATCCCTAGCCTGATCAATCCAATCCTATCTCTCTAAGATCCATTCTAATATTGTCTACCCACCTATGTCTTGGTCTTCCCAGTGGTATCTTTACTTCTGGCTCCCCACCAATATCCTATATGCATTCCTCTTCTCCCCCATTCGTGCTACATGCTCTGCCAATCTCATACTCCTTGACTTGACCATTCTAATTATACTTGGAGAAGAGTACAAGTTATGAAGCTCCCAACAAATAGTGTTATATACGTGTATTTTCCATGAACATCAACTTTTTAACGCGTCCCATAAACTTCACGCCGAATATTTGAATTCCGTCCCTATCAGCCACACTTCACATTCGTAGAAATCGGTTAAACCGTCATTCTCTCATAACCTTACATCTGTTTTATATATATATTCTGATGTGTCGTTACATTATGGTAGAAAATATTTCCGGAATTTACGTAATGCAAATTCATTTCATAAGTAATGAACAATTCTGTGACTTGTAGAGTACGTCCCAGGAGTACCTACACCAAGTAACTCTTACAGGGCCCATGTGTTGTGTAGTTTTTAATAAGAGAACAGTAAATTAAATTCCGTTATTTTTTTCTGATCTGTGCCTACATCATTCAATCAGAGAAACACAATTCAAGGAGACAGAAAACAAATTTAGCATACTTATATTATAGCGTAGATGGTACAGCGAATGGCTACGGACTGGACAACAGAGGGGTCGGAGTTCGAGTCCCGGTAGGGTCAAGAATTTTCTCTTCTCCACGTCGTCCAGACCGGCCCTGGGGTCCACCCAACCTCCTTTCCAAAAGGTGCCGGAGATTCTTTCTCCGGGGGTAAAGCGGCCGGGGCGTGAATCTGGACACTAGCCTCAAACTTGTGCCGATGTCAAGAACATGTGGATCTTTATATGCTTTTCCCCATACGCCTTCATGGCATCGTGCTTAATTAGTTAAGCACAGGGACATTACGACTTTACTAAAATTATTTACAACACAAGTCAGTGGCATTGATGTTCAGTTAATAATCTAAGATTTATTGCTGAAGGCTCAAACTCACAGTTGCAATACTAATTACACTGCAGAAGGTCAGAATTTATTAATATCTGCATTCTGTTAAATATGTATCATACCGAAGAAAGGTCCGAGGCAGAGGCTGCAGACAATAATGTTAAAAACGTAATTTCAGCGGTACTATCTTTCCTTTTTAAAGGAAAAACGTAGGCTCATTAAATAATTCTGTCTGTATATGTGTGAGCTTGAACCTCGAATTTCAAATTTTGAACCGCGGAAGCTATTTCCTAGTTTGTAATTTTGTACGGTTAGGAATAACAATATTGCGGGGGCCCGAAATTGTAAAACTGTAGCGACATCGGTGATATTCGTCCTGTTAATTTTGAATAATATGAAACTTTTGTTGAGGTAATATTTTTGTAGAATGTAAAATAACAGCATGTCATCCGTGAGAATATTTCCCTCAGTTCTTTGCTCTATGGCATTCACCAGCGAACCACTAAAACGTTGCATCTGAAACTTGGCATGATGATAGATCATAAACATACGTGTGTTTTGCATATGAAATATTATTTTTGTGTCAGCAATTGCAAACATGGAACGGTGCTGTGATGTTATATCTGACAAATTTAACGCATATAAGAGCTGTATTTGAGTAATAAAAATCTTCACAAATAATAATATTATTCTAACAATAAATAAAACATAGTAACATACCTGTTGGACTATAAATTCGCAGAAGAGGAGAGCTGGATTTATGATCCCTCCTCGGAATTCTCTTTTATGTGTTACGAACCATATTTTAAAACACAGGTGACGTTCAACCTGAGCTTAATGTACAACTGGGGCTACAGTGATATGATACCTGTTACTGTGCCCAGACGGCACGGCACAAATTCCACGCACCGCATGTGGTAGATCTGCATAACAACAATTGAATTTTGATTATCATTCGAACACCTTCACCCCACCCGTTACACGAAGGTGCATCCAGAACCTGAAACGTATCCTTCGACAACCCTGGATCAAACAGCAACAGCACCATTAGCCTCTCTATGTGCTTTCTCTGCCCACTGCTTCAACTAGAAGAATCTTTGTGAAAAGAAACAGCAATTTTTTTGCGAAATCATAAGGAGACCAGAAAAAAGTCTCGGAGAGCGGGAGAAAACGCAGGAACCCCGCCGTTTAATATCTGACAGTAATCACACACACACAGCACAGCTGCCAAAATAAAACTAAAAGAGGAAATGCTAACTCCGAAAATTGGAAAGACAGAGAAGACCGCCGGTTGCTCTGTCATCAAGCGGAGATGATGATTTTGCACCCATCAATGAGAGTGGAAATGCAGACAGGATGCCACACAGCGTCTGCGTTTCGAAGTACTTGGGTAAAATGTCGGTTTTAAAAGGAAAATGAATTACAGTTAAAACCGTAAAACATTTCATGAAGCCTGTGTTAGGTTTTTATTTCTTTCTTACTTTGCTCCTTTTGTACCTTTGCGGTGTCGAGGTAAGTAAAATTTATTTTCTCTTAATCTCAGACAGTCGGTAGGACTCCTTAGACGGGGGATCGGCCGTCGCAAGGCCGCTACCTAACCCAAAGAGAATAAACACAAGCACAAACATCCATACCTTAAATGGGATTCGAAACCCATGACCCCAGAGTCCGAGTGAGCTAGCGAGCGAGCGAAGACAGTCCATGCCTTAGACCGCAAGGCCACTGTGAGCGGTTGTGTACGTACTGAAGGTAGATAATTTGTCTGTGGGAAACATATGTAAAAGTATTTCACACAGAAATGATTCTAATAGAGATTAGAATAGCGCGACATTTATCCAGTTTTCGGAACTGAGCCTTTCTAAATTGTTAAATTTTTTAAAAAAGCTGTGTTGCATACTAAGCATAATGTTATATTTTCTTGTACTATATGAATGTATAGTTAATTTTTATAATTACTTTCCAGAATATAATTTGTGTTCACAGTTTTCTTCCACGTGACAACTGAAATGTCCCAATTAAGCCTCGACGTGCCGTAATGCGTGCTGCCGATTGCAGTTCGAATACAAAGTTAAACAGTATGAGTAAACACAATAGTACAAACTAATATACATAACTGAAAAGCAGCAGTAATAATGATACACAAATTACACTACTGTGGACATATGTAGACAACCATCCATGACGGGGTTTGATGAAGGCGTACGATGGTTTCCGGAAACGTACGTTGCCTTCCCTTTCCCTCCAACCCCTTATATGGGATAGACAGTTAAACAGTTGCAGGTAATGGAGTAAGTTGCGAGGGAGTGGTAGTGCTGATTAACGCAGCTTTCATCAACTTTTCCATTTAGTAAATGAAAGTAATGTTAGGCTTTCTCTTGTTAGCGTACAGGCACTCTATTTCTGATTAAATTTTCGTTTAAAATACGTCAAGGTTGTACAACTTCATAGTCGGCATTACGCTAATTTGTTAGAATTCCCTGTTACAAAGTTCTACCTGCTAAGTGTAACGATTTCCGCTCCATCCCTTCTACACAGACTGTGCCTGATTACATAAATTGTTCCTCCAAGCAAACTACAGTAATAAAGATTAAGTTGCAACATGAAATATAATTATATTATCATACTGGATATAGTTTGTTACCTTCCTAATCTTGTTATTCAGCAAGTCTCTCATTGTGTAACTTTTTTTTTCCTTATAGGCTTATAGAAAGCTACTTCTGTAGGCACTGCTGTGCAGATGACACAGATCGGATCAAGGCTCGGTGACTACGTTGCCGCAAGCAAAGGCAGAGAGACCCAGCTCCATTCGACTCGACACGGCGCATGCAATATGTAGCGGCCTACCTTTGCTGTGGACTCGATCGACTGGGCTGGATTCGCTCAGTGAGACAGTAGCATCTAAATGTTCAACAGAACTCTTAATTCAAATGCGTTTTTAACGTACATAAAGAGTACTGTACTTCACAAAATGAGGTAACAACAGTTGAGAACTTCAGCCCTGTTCTGTCATCACATTATTCTCCTTCTTTGTGCAATTGTTGCTGCCTCAGTATTTTTCATATCCCTCTATAATTCCTAAATCCTTCTACTTTTCAAAACAGCCATCTTCAAATTTACTGTTCCGTCCTAACGAATCATAATTCGTAAGAGCCGCAAACATTATCAGTCACACATTATGACCGTTTATATAAACCCTTTATAATATATGGTTCCTTCTATCGTTGGTCTTCAACAATGTCTGATCTGTGCTATGCGAATATAATCGATTTTATTGAACAACAATGCATTTATGTCCATCTCCGTTTCGTGTTAATCTTATCTCTTGGTATCTCACGATATTATTGGATACGGGCGATGACTTAGGGGCAATTTATTCTTGAACGTGTGAAAGACTTCTACAAATTAGGTCCAAAGTTCTTTCGGTTAAGAGTCCAGACATATGCAAAATATGTTAATGTTTAAGCAGTTTATTCAATATAATTTATACCGATTAATTACCATCAAAATGTACTAAATAATTTATTTCTGTGCAGCATAAGCGTTTCGGATTGTAAGCTGTGATCATTGTTATTCTCGCGTGATAGTGTTTTGTTTGTCAGACTGGACTACACAGAATCCCGCTTCATGTAATGGCGGATTTCTTTAATACTCTTTTCATACCAGAATTAAATGTTTAAAATATGAATTCCATACACTATTATTACATCAAAAATTGTTTCATTCTTAAACTCTGTAACCACAAAACAATATTATATTAAGAGAGCGCTGATAATGTTTACTAGCTGGAAAATTGTATTCAAAATAAAAAAATTGGTTTTGTCAATGTAGTGACTATAAACACTATTACTTTCTGGAATGAAACACTCTGCTTCCCGCCTGCTTTTTGCTGATTTCTTGTTTGGATTACTCTCCGGTCTTTTAGATGGAGGCAGATAGTTTCTCCGAAACGTCGACGAACTTCTACTGAAATACATGACGTTACATTCCAGTACTTTCATAAAACAAATTGGGTGTTGATGGTAATTGATTGGAGAAATTAGCACTAACGTATTAGAGATCGCCACAAAAACACATTTAGTTAAAAGCATTTTGTTCCAGACATTGTCACTTTAAACCTTGTATGGATCTGCTTTCCATAAAACTAACAGAAAATTAAAGCAGACGAAATTCATCATCAGTCGGACTTTCTGCGTACAAAGTGTCACGTCTTCATAATTACCAGTTTCCAGAGCAAAGTCAGATTTTACGCGGCCAGAGAAAGGCTACCGGCATGATCATACATTAAAATATATCCCTTAGAAATAAAGTTTTCAACCAAAGGCATCAAATTTGTAACTTCGTCTACGCCGCACTAAGGTACAGGCTAAGTAAATTTGTCGAAATTTAATTTCAGTTGCTTAGAACGCCCAACATTTTTAGAATCCTATTTATTTTTTCAACAATTTGATAGAATTTGAATTGCTCCAGAAACCTGGTATTTTACAAGACCTATTTTAAGAAATACAGGTGAGTATTCTCATTTTTAAAAGTTTCATAACTGCCATGTGTTCGATTCTGTGCACTGGAACTACAACGATAAGCCAAAGCGGGAATAACATAACTCGTTCAACAAGAATGTTGTAATAAAATTACTCCAGGATAATGTACAAGCCTTTTGATATCTTCCTTCGGTCAACGAAAGTATACATGGGGTCTATTGATACAGATCTACATTAATAAAATTGTTACGATTATAAGCACTTTAAATATTTAAATATAGCAGGTTTAAGGAATGTCTGGTGACTTTCAACAGAAAATGCGCTGCATTTTATCGCCGAAGAATAGGAGTATATGACATTCACCTAAATAATTTTATTTTAGTGAGGCTGCCACTGAGAAAACTGACTCAAGCGGTAAATCTTCTGACATAATCGTGAGGTGCCCACTTAGAGTCTCGTTCGGACACAAACTATCCTGACTGAGGGTTTCGTGATTTTCCTCTGCCCCTCCAAACAAACTTTAAATTAGACCACGACTGCTTCTCCCTTCATCCTTTCAAAGCATTCGGCGCTGTATAATTCGAATTCCTGACATCGTCGTTAAATTAATTACAGAGAAATAAGCATACCTGTTAGTCTATGAAGAACTCGGGCGAAGGGTGGATGCTTTCTATAGTCTCCTGCTGTAGACCGAGCACAATAAACAGAAATCTCTAACTTCATTTCATAAACAAAAACCACTGCAGTTTATATTCAGGTACTGCAACTGCTGTAAGTCTGTGTACATCCGAGTTCTACTGCGCATAACGCGGAGTCTACTGCAGCACAGACACACAAAGGCCTTGGAGGCAAGTGAACGCAAGTGAAGGAATGGCTTATGCTGCTCGGAGCGAGAACCGTGGCTCAGTATCCATTCAGTATTATGCTAGCGTGTTTATATTTCGATCTGATGACTATACGGTATATTAAAAACTGTTGCCAACTGCTATAAGTAAATAAATGCAACAGGGTAGTACAGTAATCCAGATAAAGAAATTAAAACAATGACGGAACTTAGAACTAGCAAGCGTGAAGCAATGTTTATTTCCTGTGTACAATCACCTCCGAGTCCAGTTCAATATGACTTCTCGTTGGCGATTCATGAAGTCTCAAAATAGTGAGTGTACTGCAGGGCCACATATTTCCAGTATTTTATAGTGCTTCCAAATTCTGTGAAGGCCAGAGGTAAAACTGTCTTAAAATTCCTCTAAGGTTTAGAATCTTGGCAAATCAATTTTAAATGTAAATCGCATGGCTTAAATTCGAAACTACAGTATGTACTTACGTCTTTCAGCTGTCAAACGAAAAGTGCTGTACCAGTTTCATTCGTTGAGGTCTTCAAAACATCTGATTCTGTTGCCAATATTTCAGATCGGCCTAACTTTGCCAAGTTACACATAATGAGAAGCTTATAAATATTCGCTTCATATTAACTTCATGAAGGAGACTCCTTGAGAAGCTAGTATTGGTCTTAGCCAGTAGAAAAAATCATCACTTTATTCATACCCCCGCAACTAATTTCTTTCAGACATATTATCATTCCATCTAAGCCTTGGTCTGCCATGTGTTCCCTTCCCTCGGGTTTTCTGACTAAAATTTGAATAAGTACAGTTGTGTGTGTGCCTAATCACCACACAGAGAATGTGAGCAGTTGGTGCGAACTGTTATCCTCAGCACTGTATATATGTGCATAGTCAGCTTCACCTTCCAGCCACTTTGTCACTTTGGAAAGAGCCCACGGTATAGACCTACGCTGGACATAAAACTACAGACGAAGACTGAGCGTGGTGGCGAAGACACGTTACATGCTGCCTCCGGCCATCGAACCCGGTCATCCAGCTCATAGTCAGCCACTTTATTTTCCAATATAATCCGACTCTTAGCCAAATACTGATAGTGTTATTACATAAAATACAATCAGACGGGAGGAACATGTAGTATGCCAGGGAGAAAATGTACGCTCAATGCATAGTTGGTTTGATCGAGCGAGTTGGTTCAAGCGGTCACATTTGTGTCTTGTAACCGGGAAGTGACCGATTCGAATTTTTGCCGAGACAACAGTCATACTAAAGAGGTTTTCCGTGACGTTCCTCAGCCATTCAAGCATATGTTAGGATAGTACCCCAAATTAAGCCAGCGCCGCTTCGTTCAACATTATTGCATATTCATCATTCATTCAATCACACAATCATTCGATGCTACATATTCTGAAATATGGTCAGTGTCGTACAGAACTATAAGGTTTATTTGCTACCACTCAGTCCAGAACCTTTTGTCTTCTTGTCTGTTGCCCAAATACATAAAAATTAGAATATACAAAACTATAATTTTGCCTGTGGTTCTGTATGGGTGTGAAACTTGGTCTCTGACATTAAGGGAGGAACATAGACTGAGGGTGTTTGGGAACAGGCTGTTGAGGAGAATATTTGGACCGAAGAGAGATGAAGTGACAGGAGGTTGGAGAAAACTGCGTAATGAGGAGCTTCATAACTTGTACGCTTCTCCAAGTATAATTAGAATGATCAAGTCAAGGAGGATGAGGTGGGCAGGTCATGTAGCACGAATGGGGGAGACGAGGAATGCGTATACGATATTGGTGGGAAAGCCACAAGTAAAGAGAACACAGGGAAGACCAAGGCGTAAGTGGGTGGACAATATTAGAATGGATCTTAGAGAGATAGGATGGGATGGTATGGATTGGATAGATCTGGCTCAGGATAGGGACCAGTGGTGGGCTCTTGTGAACACGGTAATGAGCCTTCGGGTTCCATAATATGCTGGGAAATTCTTGAGTAGCTGAAGAATTGGTGGCTCCTCCAGAAGGGCTCAGCTCCTTGAGTAAGTAAGTAAGTAAATCCATCGTCTGGTATATGTGACAAAAAAACCACAAAGTTTCCGAGACTGGATCAGTGTCGTTAAGTAAACCACAAATATCTAAAAATATCAAATGGTGTGAAAGTCTCAACGGAAGAAACCAGTTTTGAGACCCGAGAAAAATATCAATATACTTATAATATTAAAATTGATATTACAGGGTTAATATGAAATGTATTGAACTGGCCCAGGATCGAATCCCGTGACAGACTGTTGTGAAGGCAGTCATGAACCTTCAGATTGCTTGAAAAACATACAAAATATAAAGTAGACAAAACGCTTGATGCTTCTGTTGCATCATGGTTACGAAGTTTAAAAGATTCAGATTAGAAAATTACTGCCTTCTAGTACGTAACGCCGTGTAGTCTGACACATAGTTACCGAAGTTTCGGAGGAACGGGCAACCTCAATCTTGAGGGTAAAAGCCCGGTAAATATCTACCAGACTACGCGGTGTCACATACCAGAAGACAGTAGTCTTAACATTCACTGCTCTGGAAACCTCAAACCTCGTATAGATTTAAATTTAGAGAGGGCCTACACCAGAACGACGACTTGGGCAGGTGCGTTTATATGTAATAGCTTACCAGTACTGGTAGTTTACATAAGCTAATAAACCGTGCAGAAACTGTAATTTAAATCTTGGGGAGCTGGCGTCATAAATCTTAACAAGCTTACTGTTGAAATGTATGTACACGTAAGGGTACAATCAGAACCTCAGCTGTGGTACTGGTTTCTTTGGCGTCTTGCGTGGAGCTTCCATCTTATCAACAGCTACGTTTAATCGATGTGAACCCGAGCTCAGCAGCACAAGCTCTCTCTCAAGAGGCCTGATTGATGTTTGCAGTATGTGAATTGACAGGCGGTACGGAGATCTAGGGAACTCAGTTTGTACACTGGGAGGATGAGTGACACTTCCCACGAGTATTTACACGTTCCTAGGAGTTGCGCACAGCAACGTCTTGCAACCGGAGAGGAACAAAAATTCCTTCTGCGCATCTCCCAGGGCTTTTAGCCGCCTTACAAGGAAACGTGTAAATAGAGACGACCACATCGCCGAGAGTCTGATGTACTTCCAGAAAATGTATTTCGTTTCTTTATTGTTAAGCTATTTCATATCGTTTTTTCCGTGGGAGATGTGACAGTAAGGCCGAATAAAGTAGAAATATGACTGCGAGTGGTGAGTAAACACGTATTCAGGGCCAATCGTGGTCTATTCGAAGGGCTTATACCACTGGCTGGAAAGACTGAGGAAAAAGGACAACACTCTGTCAGGGATAGCATAGTCGGAATAGCGATTGGCTACCGGTTGGACGATCGAGGGGTCGGGGTTCGAGTCCCAGTACGGTAAAAAATTGTTTCTTCTGCACGTCATCCAGACAAGCTCTGCAGCCCACATAACTTCGTATCTAGTGGGTACTGGGGGCTTTCTCCCCGGAGGTGAAGTAACCTGGGCGTGAAGCCGACCACTCACCTCCAGCTAGTGCCGTGGTGAAGAAAGTGTGGATCTATACAACCCCTCCCACCCATATGCCTTCATGGCGTAGTGCTGAATTAAGCACAGGGACAACTTTACCTCGACGTCAGAAGAGCCAGTGGTCCAGTTTAGATTCGAACTAAGTACCTGCCGAATATAAGGGCTCCCATTATGGTCTGTGGAAAAGTTTATATGTGGAAAAATCCTTTCAGACGAAGGTATACTGACAAATTCTGCTTCCATAACACTGATCATGATCATTGAGGGTCCTTAATGTACGTCTGGTTCGCCATACTTTTATTACTTGACGTACAATTGGCATATTTGCAAGCAGGCAACGTAATTTCCTCAGTCCATAATTAATCAGTGTCGTGGAAGCGTCTCTGGATCTTGGTAGAGTTGACACTGGATTGTCATACATCGCTTGATCTTGACATCCCACGAGAAGACAATGACACAGCTATCCTGTCTGACTGACTGGTAATTAAAAAATAAAGGCGTTATAGACTTCAGTAGCGTACTATGAAGCTGTAAGTATTACTAATCTAGATCTCATTGAAATTAAGAGACAAGTTCTTGTATTTGTTGCCATAACGTGGAGTGCACTGGCGGCTCGTAGCTAAAATTAGTGGGGGTGCTGCTCCAGAAAATTTGTAGCCTTTGTTTTAAAATTGTATAAAAGGAAACAAACACGTATAAAAAGAGAAATTATTCAGAAACTTGATAAAATCCTAAAAGAACAAAATCAAACAATTTTTACTTACTTTAACCTAAAGTGTTACAGTTCAAGCTTAATCTATTCATTTAAAAATAAAATCCATTCTTCTTGTTTTAATTTGCGCGAAAAGATCAATAATTTTCTCCTTGATCTCTGGATGACAACTGAGGAAATTTGTCTCCATTGAAAGCGCTGCAAGCGCATTTAGTCTTTCCGAATTCACAGTGCTTCTTAGAAAAGCTCTGCCTCTGATGTAGTCATGGGAACTGTCAAGAGGATATTTATCACTTTCGTAATTTCACTAAAAACATCATCTACAATATTTTCCAATATAAATTTCAGCAGCTCAATTAATGTGCAATATTCATGAATATCAGACCTACAATAGAATACTTTTAGTTCAGTTTCAAGCTTTTCTTTGTCAATCATGGGATATGTTTCAGTGGTCAGTACTATCTCTTCTGTGGGATATTCATTCTTAAAACTAGTGAAGCATTTCTTGTTGAACAATTTAGCAGCTACTAAGTGTTAAGTGGAAGAATATCTGTCCATTATATCAACACATATACAGTCACACACTTCCTTAGCTTCTGCCATGAGTGTCTTTGAAGGATTCTCACAGTACTTTGAGTTTCTTAATTCCAAAATAGCAGTTTTGAAATTTGTTATATATTCATTAACTTTAAACACACAAATTTCTTGAGATTGCATTTGGTTGTAAATTATTTCAACATGAGGCATAATCTGATGAAAAAGCTCTAACCAAAACTTGAAATTATCATCATTCAGGTATTTTAAAATTCCTGTTGCTTCTGCAATGGTTTGATCTGCATTTGATGTTGACTGAATTTCAGTAAGGCAGTTTATTAAAGGTTGCAAATTTTCATGAACTCTGTTTATGGTCCGTATGTTGAAGTTCCACCTTGTAGAAGATGGACGTGGAATGCTGACTTCCATGTGCTTCTTGAGAATGGACACACGTTGCAGTGATCTTGAGAAGAATGTTGGAATAGCCAGAATGTTAGAGAAAAATATTCTTGCGTTTCGTGTGATACTTGCTGCATTTCTCATTATTAAATTAAGTTGATGTGCATAACAGAGAATGAAATGTGCATTACTATAAACTGCTTTTATTTTTGCTTGATCTCCTGCTTTTTTGCCTTTCATGACATTTCCACCATCAAATGTCTGAGCTATCAGTTTTTGTCCATTTCCTTGAAGGATTATGTCCAATTGTTCAAAAATACGTTTTGATATGCCATCTGCAGTTTGATTTTCTGGAATAAAGAATCCCCCAAAACGCTCAAATATTTCTCCATTCAATACGTACCGTAGAACAAGGACCATTTGAGTGTGTTCCGAAACATCTGTTGTGTCATCAGCCATGACAGCTACAAAGGTAGCCTTCCTAATTTCTGTCCTTATCACCTCATGGTATGTTTGTAGCAGGCAGTCAAGTATCTCATTCTGAATGGTCTTAGAAACACCTTTGAAGACTGCGCAGGTTTCTAAGTGATGCTTCAAACCTGAATCTAATTTAGATGCAAAATTTACTAATCCTCTAAAAACACCTGGATTTATTGAATCGTCTTTTTCATCATGTCCACGTAAGGGAGTTTCAAAGTTTCCACAAAAGAACATGCAGTCTATTATTTTGGACAAAATTTCACGGTTCTTTTTAACCTATATATATTATGCTCATTGATTGAAAGTCTGTATGCCTCACTAAGTTTCTCCTTAATACTTACGGTTCCTAAAAGTGACAGTGAAGCTACATTATCAACGTGCTTCTTTGACTTCTCATGCTTTTCAGTTTTTTCTTTCATTTTGTTTATATTTCTAAAACCATCTTTTGTCCACGTTACATCACCCCCAAACAGCAAACACGGGAAGCAAAGCAGTGCAGTTTTTACTTCACAGCTGCAAAGCCAACTTTTCCGTTTGTACCATTCAGAATTAAAGCTACGAATATATTTCTTGTTCTTGCTTATGCCTGGCTGAGATATTAGAATATCAGGTGTTAAACGACCTCTTTTCTTAACTGCAACTTTCTCATGGAGAGACAGTTGTGAAAACTGAAGCTGTTGAAGTTCACTTACAGTCACAGAACTTATTTCTCGGGGATGCAAGGCCATGGATAAAGTTTTCTGTTAAATAAAAGAACCGAAAAAAAATGAATCAAATAGAATAGCTGGAAGCAGGATAATAATCTAATTCTACAGTTAACTCGCATTCAAGAATATTGTACACGGTTTTTAAGCACAACACGCGCGGAGTAAAAAAAACTACCTTCCACCAGCACGGCAGGGTCGGCACTGCGGGAACGACAGTGCTCTCTCTCCCTTGCAGCTTCGCGCGCAGCCTCCTATGTGCGCATTAGCACAACAGACAACAGTCAACAAACACCTCGCCGCTGGAACTGTGAAGCGCACAGACGCATACAAAGCTTTGGCTACTGACATTAAGCTTAAGGATTATATATTTGTATTGTACAAGTATAAAGAAAGAATTAAAGAAAAAAGGACACTCCACTAGAGTGTCATCTGTTACAAGAGAATGGGGTCACGGCAAATGCAATCCTGCCATCTGTTACAAGAGAATAAGGTCACCGTAAATGCAATCCTGGCATGCACTGTCTTCGCTCGCTCGGAAGCCGGAATCGTGGGTTCGAATCCCACTCAGGGCATGGATGTTTGTGTGAGTTTTTCTGTGTTTGTGTACAGGTAGAGGCCTTGCGATGAGCTGATGACCCGCCCAAGAAGTCCTACCGTATGTCTAGGATCTAGTAAAGCCGAAGTGAAACGGAGAGTTTCATGGAAGTAGGCCTAGGCCCAAATGAGGGCTGTAGCGCCAGTGGAAAAAAAAATGCAATTCTGTCATCTGTTATAAGAGAATGAAGTCACCGTAAATGCAATTCTGTCATCTGTTAAAAGAGAATGAGGTCACCACAAATGCAATCCCTGAAGTGGTTCCTCCATTGGTGTTCCGCCAACACTCCACAAACTGTCGCGGAGCGGACGTTACATTACTTTTTTCTATAAGGGCAGAGACTTTGTATCAGAGGCGGAAGTACAAACTTGAACCTATTGAGAGCCCTGCATACACCTTCAATTTGTGGGCAAATAAGTCAGGTGTGTTTATGAGTCCTTCCAATGCTGTTTCCACCGACAGAAATACTGTATGGCTGGTTAATGATTTTGGTTGAGAGGAAATATACATATGAAACATTCGTGGCATAAATAGACAAATAAATTACAGCACTGTATTTATTTCTTTATTTAAACTAAGTTCCTGTTAATAAAGAAGATTACAAAGATTGAACAGAAATTGTAGCTTTAAAGACTGAAATAAAACTGCAGGTTTGTCTGTGCAATGCAATGCTTTGCTACCTTCTATTTATAGCTTGACTCTTTTTTAACTCTGTTTAATTTTTTCAAATGAATACAATAATTTAAAATTGGCAAATTACCTAGATAGAACTACTAACTAGAAATGAGGGTTTCTGTACTTCCATATATATCCGAAAGCAAAAGAAAGAGAGCTCACAGCTTAAAATCAGGCACCATCCATCTTCATAACGTTGACTACAGCTGCGATGTCACGTAACCAGAGATGCCTAGCCTCCAGGAACCAGCGTTTCTTCTGCTAAGGAAGTGGGTTGCAGGACCAGCCGACATCATTTCTGGAGATGGGGCGCGACATTATTTGTGCCACCTGCATTGATCCCTGTGGAAGGACCCACATTAGATGGTATATACTTCAAAACCAGTGTAATGTCCGTTAAAAATTCAACGGAAAGTCTCCTAATTTGTTACACTAACTGCATTGTTGCCGTTAGGACGAAAACAAAATGGAGTATAAGAATTCCGAAAGGAGAGTTCATTTCACATTAAATTCTGTTTACAATTATAAGACTTTGGTAGTCACTTTGGGCCCTATGAAGCTCGCAGACAACAACGTTTTGTACATCATATGCATGCACTGATAATACTACTCTTATAACCCTTCCTTCTATATTATAAAACATATGCACAGTAGCCTCGTTGATACTGATTGTTATTTCGAAGGAACGTGTTGACTCCATCTTCAGGTTATAAGAGTAAGACGAGTGTGGGCCGCGCCATAGCTCAAGCGGTTAGTTGATGGCTTCCCACCGCGGCGGCCCGGGTTCCGTCAAGTGGGATTTGTGGTGGACAAAGTGGCACTGGGGCGGGTTTCTCCGAGTACTTCGGTTTCCCTGCCAATCTTCATTCCACCAAATTCTCCATCATCATAATCACCCGGGGCAGGTACAATAGGCCAATCAATGGCCGCCGTGCCGAGTGGACCCAGTTGGACTCCAGCCACCACTAAGCGAATTAAAAAGAAAAAGACGAGTGTGGAGAAAATGGTGCTGATATAGAGAGGAGGGCTGAAGGCGAACCCTGAACGAATCCGTAGGAGTAAGAAGAAGGGTGAAAAAAATAAGATCCTTAAAAGGGCGTTTTCAAGGGCACAGTGACTGAACCAGTGGGTGGCAGAGAGTTTGGAGAGACAGAGTAAGGGACAGTGATCCTTAAAAGGGCTTATTTCAAGGGCAGACAGAATGGCTGGAGAGGTGAAATACATATAGGTGACGACAGCAGAGTTGCGGACGGGGAGGGGGGATCGGAGAGGGATACATGAAGCTGTTGGCAGAGCTGAGAGAAAAGAATAGGAACCGGTGTAAAAGTAAAGTAAAGCTATCCCTGTAACAGGCCGTGCAGGTCCATAGGGTTGTGAGATGTTGAGGGTCTCACATTTTCTAGGCAATAGGCTCACAGATGGCGGTAAGGTTGTCAGCCTTACGCGCCGGCCGTCCTTTACCCCCAAGAACATTCCAAGAGGATCCCTGTTAGAGGCTGAGTCGACCCCAGGGCCATAGTGCGGCTGGAAGGATTAGGTCAAATTCAAAAAAATCACCTCATCGGGATCCGATCCTGCGATCTTCCGGCTTGTAGCATAGTGCCTCAACCAACTACGCTACCGCGTGCCCACCGGAACCGGTGCAGGATAAACTGTTACCATGAAGATGAACACGACACACTCAGACCAAATATCAGTAAATGAGAGGGCACGACGTCACATCCCAGAAGATGTACTTTTCTCCTGTCAGAACCTCAAATCTTACATGTCCCAATTACATTACACACGTTGATTCTCTCGCCCCCTACACGTATGAAGAACTCTTGTGCCTATGTGTACAGCACGCCTCCATTACGTGTCAGTACTGCCTCAGCGCTCCGGAATAAAGGTTTACTCTTCGTTGAGAGCGTTTTCATTTTCTAACACAAAGCAAACATGTTACCTGATTTTCGAAACTCTACATGTGAGTCTGTATATGTTCAATAGAATTTAATTATAACATTCAGCACTAAACTCAAATACAATAATTACTCCGCTACGAAATATGCATTTGCAGTGTGAGCCTGATTTCTAGCTCTGCAGCACATATAACCTAATGGGTGAATATAACCCATGTTGTTCAGCGACTGGGAACTTGGGTTTCCACAGAAAATATACATAAGTATCCCGATGTGCTTACTTGTTCGTGAGAAGTGAAAATATCTGAGGATCGGCGGAGAGGTAAACTGTGTAATTTGTCCTCGTACACATAACAAAACTTTTTTTCGTGAATGGATTTCGATTAAATTTGGCATTTGGAGGAGGGTGCTAATTAATAATTATAAGACGCACTATAATTTACTGACGAGAATGAAACTTGGCAACACTGTGCGATATGCTACACTGCCAGGTGCCTGCCTGCCGGTTCGAGCCACCTCCTTCAGTTTATGACTTCAATGTACAATAGAATAAAGTACACGACTGGGCAACGTGTTTTGTTCCTTGGCTCGTACTGGGTTGCGGGATAGTTCAAACAGTGTCAGGCGGCTTTTAGGAGCCTTTTCTGAATTATAGCATCATCGAACAGCGTTTCCTGGAGACTAAAGGAATTCTGAAGACAGGACGGAGAAGGTCGGCCTGCAGTTACCGGTAACACCGTGCTGGGCGTTCTTTAGCGCCTCCTGTCTTCATCTGCAGTCATTACGTTGGCTGTTGCAGAGTGCTGGCATATCAAAGAGCGGTAAGGTTACCGCTGTACAGAAACTCCAACCTTGTGACACGCAGAAAAAAGGGGCCTACTGGCAGCTGGCTTCAAATATTTGCTTCCCAAAACTTGGATATATGCTGCTTGGTTTCGTCTGTCACTGTCATGATACATAACTCACTCGAAACGCTAACGTAGACTTCTCAAACCCTAATACATTTCATGGAGGTCCCTCAATCCACAGAAAGTGGGGATGTGGTGCGCTCTGTTAGGTGCCCACATGATTTTCCTCATTTCCTTCCCACAACTGTCAACATTGACGTCTCACTAACCCATGGAGCTGAGCCCTTCTTGAGAAGCCGCCAACTGTGCGGCTACTCATGAAGTTCCCAGAATTTTATGGAACCCGAAGGTTCATTACCGTGTTCACAAGAGCCCTCCACTGGTCCCTATCCTGAGCCAGATCAGTCCAATCCATTCCAGCCCATCCTATGTCTCTAAGATCCATTTTAATATTATCCATCCACCTACGCCTTGGTCTTCCCAGCGGTCTCTTTCCTTCTGGCTTTCCCACCAATATCCATATGATGTCTACCTCGACATATTCCAAGAACCTGCGAATAAGGCGGATGACTGGAATTTGACACTCATTTTCAACAAGATGTGGCGAGGTGACATATGTCTAACTGGGTCTTTGGAAAATAGCAGGGGTTTATTTTATGACAGGATTCTCGAAAGGACTTACCCGCCCCGGTCTCAGGATGAGACTCACCCGGACCTATTCCCGTGGGATCTACTGAAGGGTGTGGTGCGTAAATATCACCGACAAAACTGTGCAATCGCTCCTGCTCTGCTGGCTGCAACATTCGTGAATATGGAGCAGCGTTTCGACTTGTCTCTCCAGACAAAAAGGAACCAACTTCAGCATACAATCTGAACTAATTATCCATACGATTCGCAAGATATACACCAAGCTTCAATTTCGCCGATAAAATATTCTGTGATTTATAATTATTCATCTGTGGACTCATCCAAATGAATAACTGAAAGAAAGTCGTCGGTGAAATAGATCTCTGCTTCACAAAGAACTCAAGGTATAGAAAAACTAAAAAATCAGTACAAACCTCACTTGACGTAAACTTTTTATTTGAAACGTTTATTTTCATATTGTGTCTATAAGGAAATAAGGCCGCGCCATAGCTCAAGCGGTTAGTCGCTGGCTTCCCACCGCGGCGGCTCGGGTTCGATCCCGGGTCTGGTCAAGTGGGATTTGTGGTGGACAAATTGTCACTGGGGCAGGTTTTCTCCGAGTACTTCGGTTTCCCCTGCCAATCTCCATTCCACCAATTGCTCCACAAGCACCCTCACCTATCATCTGGGGCTGGTACAATAGGTCAGAAATGGCCGCCGCAGTACAAGGGACTTAGTTCCACCCCACTAGCAATAAAAAAAAATAACTACACAATAGTTAGATCGGTAAACAAATGCAATGATCTGCAAAGTCAAATAAATTCAGAAGAAAAACAGTGTAGAAATTAGCAAAGGGATATGAAAGGGGTTTAAGTTCTATAAAATTTTCAAATTATACATGTAAGAAATATTATGAAACGTGGGAATCCAAAAAGATGCATAGACCAATAGACGGATATTTTAAATCCATACTAGTATTTAACGGCAAAACTTGGATCCTTACAACAGGAAACAAAAACAAACTTCCATAAAGGAATATGAAATTTATTATAAGTATTGAGACAAAAACATGAAGGGATAGAACTAGAAATTACACTTTTAGAGGAGTTACAATTCAAAATGTTGGTACATTCAGAATACTCAGAAGGGTATAAGAACTAAAACTTAAGGGAAGAAACCTATGAGACGACCCGGAATAAGATAGTTTAGCTAGATACTGAAAATAACCAATAAGGGTCAAAATATTTGGCGATAAATTAAAAAAGAGAGAGCTGAGGGAAAAAGAAAGGAAACTCTTGGGCCATCGACCTGTATAGAACGAGAATAATGCTATAAAGAGACTCTTTGACCTCTCATTAATACTGTAGCTAGTTAAAGAAACATAAAAAGATGCATTTGGAAAAACATATACTCAAATTACAGGCTTCCTGCTATAGAACTGATAACTTTGAGTTAACGTGTTTGTATTGCAATTACCGACAACAGAAAGAAAGTGTAGCAGTTTTGTTAGTGAATATGGGGTTGGGTCAGGATGATAAAAGCGACGGGCTTACACGTTACATGTTAATAAATATTGGCTGTAGTGCTGTATCATAAACGAGCAAGTTAATTTCCCCTGAGAGCTTTAATAATAACTACAAGTTCTCCCCTTCGCAGCCGAGAGTTGTTTCGCTCTGCATACCCTACCCTATCGTTATGAACCCGACAGTTCATCACCGTCATCACGAAAGCTCGTCACAGGACTCCATCCTTAGGCGACTGAAACCAGTCAATATTCTCACAAGTCACTTATCTATGATCAACGAACAAAGCTTTTCTTCATCGTAATGTCGCATTTCCCAAACCGAAAGAAGGGTAGCTACAGAACTTATCTAGATCATAAATCTTTCAATAAATACAATTTTTGGGCTTTCAAAAAAATCGCGATAGTAAAACAATCTAGTTTTTTAATCTTCATGGGTTAGGGTGTCTTTAATTCTTGAATAGGTCTCTCTTTCCAGCGTTTCCTAGCTCTGTAGGTTTCTAATAACGTACTTCTTTAGATCAACTGTAAATCACTGTACGAAGCAGAATCGTCCTTGAGACGTCAATAGTTTTTCAGCTAGTCAAGGTGTCCTCTGCTTCTATAGAACTCATTACTGATCCTTGCATTAAATCACCTGGCTTCAACCTTTCCATATATTCCCTTATGTATGAAGCTTACATAACGACCTTAAGATTATCATTAAATAAGATATTTAAGAGATTCCTTATTTTGATAAAGCAAAGCACTGAATCAGAATTCTTAAATTGGTACTAAAGAGTTCAATCTTTCAGCATCCAGTTACAAGCTCTGTAATTCAACAAGATTACAGGCTCACCTAGACAGGTACATAGAGGAAGATTTTAAGTATCTCTACTAACAACTTAAGCCTACCAGAAATTTCTTCTTAAATCCTGGTTCTTGTCTGAAATAAACCAACGAATCCTGTGGTATGTGGAATTCTGGGATCCCTGCTCCTGTGTTTCCTGCAATAGGCTGTGGTTTTGGCATCTGACAATCCAGGTAAAGGGTCAATGTGCTCGAACTGGCATTGAATACCAGAGCCAGATACGTCCAACCATTTCCTGTTAACATACGAGTAAGACAGAATCAATATAACAATGCAATGATTTGTATGTAGACATTATTTATAGCAGTGATTTGTGTTTTGTGACACGTTTCTTACCATGAAAATATAAAATACTGTTATAAAAATTACTTGACGTTCCCCATATCGTATGGAACCTGAAGGTTCATTAGTATTGTAACGTGTTTCGTTACAGAATACGCCGTAGAGATTCACAAGAGTATATCACTAGTCCCTGCCGGTCACGGTAGCCGAGCGGTCTAAGGCATGCATTGTCTTTGGTCGCTTGGAAACCGGGATCGTGGGTTCGAATCCCACTCACGGCATGGATGTTTAGTTTGTGTGTGCGTTTTTCTGTGTTTGTGTACAGGTACAGGCCTTGCGACGAGCTGATCACCCGCCCAAGAAGTCCTACCGAATGTGTAAGATCTAGAAAAACCGAAGTGAACGGAGAAGTTCATGGAGGTAGGCCTAGGCCCACTGGGGCTGTAATGCCAAGGAAAAAAATCAGTAGTCCCTATTATGAACCTCATTAACGCATGCCACACTTCCCCATTCTAGTCCTTTACTCTTCTTTTTAAATCTATGGGGTTGGATGAGATAATCCATTAGTTTGATGACCACTGTTGGGATAACTGTACCAGCCCCATACGAGACATGAGTGTAGCAATCAACGGAATGAGAATAGGCAGAAGAAACAGAATCACTCAAAAATAAATGTGCCCCAGTGTCACTTTGTCCACCAAAATTCCCCATGGAGCCTGAACAAGGACCGAACCCGGACCGAACCCGGACCGCTGCATTGGAAAACCGGCGGAAACAAACCTGAGTTTCCATAAGATCACTTACAATAGTTTTAGTCGATTTTGTCTTCTAACTGGTGTCTCTCTATTTCATATTCTTCTACTAAACCTTCGTATGCATTTCTCTTCTCACCCATGCAAGCTACACATACCCCGCCCGCCTCACACCCCTTTATCTGATTATCGTAAGGGCATCACCACACTACAGCTCCGACAAAGGGAACTGCACAGATAAATCATTTAGACCGGCTCTGGAAAATCTTTCAATTCTTCTCGACCCCTGTGTTTAACTCTTTTGAACTGTCGTGGCATATTGTTTTATTGCTTGATGAGACACGAAAAGGGGAGGATGTGAAATAATCTTGGTTTCAAGGATTATGCTAACATTTGACTGAAGGGACTCCAAAAATCACTAAAAACTTCAACACAGATTCCAATCCGTTACCACTAAGGTGGCTCAAGCGGTAAGCCTATTCTGGAAGCGTCCGGCAGAAAATCGACTATCCTTAGCGAGTTTTGGGATTCTAGTGGCCGTCACTATGAAGAGTACTGTTTTCTGGTATGTGACGCCGTGTGGTCTGGTAGAAGTTGGCTCACATTTCGAAGAATATATGCTGCTTCCATCTTCAGGGAGGAAGAACTGGAGAAGGGGAAAAAAGCGGGGACAATATGTTCCTCCGAGACATCGATACACTTCTACCACACTACACGGAGTCATATCCAAGAATACAGCAAAATTTATATCCTGACCGACGGGTTTGTGATTTTCCTCAGTCTCCTGAGGCAAATGCCAGAATTCTGCCTCAATTAGGCCACTACGGCTTCCTTCGGCACACTTGCCATTCCATTATTCGCTACTCTCCCTACCACTCGACACCCTGTATAATACTATCCACGGTTCTATTGCCATTGTGGATCTTGGCAGCTTTTCAGTTTCTCAATCCATACACAGTCGGCACGACTCCTCGGACGGTGACTCAGCCCGTCGCAAAGACCTCTGCCTACACACAGAACAACATAAACACAGAATAAACGCATATAGATATACATGTCTCGAGTGGGATTCGAACCCACGATCCCAGTTTTCGAGCGGACGAAGGCGGTTCATGCCTTAGACAGCGCGGCCACTGTGATCGACTCAATACATATCGAAAATGTAGTTCAATAAAACATATACAGTATAACTACAATATGGATTTCAATTATGAGGACTGCCTCTAAATATAGTCCTTACACGTATACAGGGTGTTGCATTTGAGAGTACTTACCTCTCTTCGTCTCTGACGCGGGAATGCAACTGCCTCGCGCCGTCCTCTGTGCCGGAACAGGCTGCTGCTGCTGTAGGGCCCAAGAATTTTGATGCAGCTTTGAGTCTGACGTGATCCTGTAGTGCAGCACTAACTGACCCGTCCGGAGGTTTGAAGTCGCCTGGAACCAAGGCGTGACCCGGCCGGGTGAGTGTATTGACAGTAGGGTTCCTGTAATGTACAATACAATATGTGAGAACTGGGGACTTCACTTTTTTGTGGTAGATATTTATCGTTCCGTTGAGAAGTTCTTTCGTCTTTAGAGAAGTGTTCGCCGAGCGTGGAAACAAATGATACAAGTTATTCTTCTACCCTGAAGATGGAGACAGTATATTGTTCCGTTATTTCTACCAGATTCGTGGCTTGCCATCCTAACAGATAGTAATCTTTAAAATGCAATACACAACGGTCCGTCACATTGAAAAGTAAATTAATATCGAATTGTTCTTGGTGGAGAGAATTTATATTGTGATCTTCTGTGAGACCGCGTTGTCTTATGAGAGCGTACGACTGATTCAGAAGAATCTGCTGCCTCTACCTAACCTGACAAGAAGCAGCAAGCTCCTCCGAAACGTCAGTAACTACACACAAGAATATGCGGTGTCACAGTCAAGATGACCACGATGCAACACTTGATTATACGTTTCGATGTACTGGTTCATCGACGTGAAGTTGGCTGAAATAAATTTCATATTCGCAAAACACTATAAAACTCAGAGAACATCTTTATACAGGACTTCTTTTTATTGCTGGTGGGGTGGGACAAAGTCCCTTGTACTGCGGCCACTTCTGGCCTATTGTACCAGCCCCAGATGATAGGTGAGGGTGTTTGTGGAGCAATTGGTGGAATGAAGATTGGCAGGGGAAACCGAAGTACTCGGAGAAAACCTGCCCCAGCACCACTTTGTCCACCACAAATCCCACTTGACCAGACCCCGGGATCGAACCCGGGACGCCACGGTGGGAAACCAGCGACTAACCGCTTGAGCTATGGCGCGGCCCTGTACAGGACGTTACTTGGTAACGTACTTTATTCAGCACAGAGCACGAGTATACCGTTATGTCTCCTTCTTCTTAGCCTCGTTTGGGGTAGAGCACTTGAGGGTGCGGTTTCCATACAATAGGAGATACTTCATGTTAGACAAACTACACATACATCCAAGAAGACAGTTGTTATATTGCACGTTCGCCTTCAGAACAGACTACACGCACAACACCCATCTATAACGTGTTACCATCTCTAAGGCGCATAGAGCTTGAAAAACGTGTAACATTAATGTATCCATTTTGTTCAGTGGAGAATAGCAACACAACAAGAACAGAAATATGTTGATGTGAAGGTGACAACAACCGACGAACTCTTAGCATCGTATCACATCGTATCACTAACAAACTCTACCCTCTTAGCTGCTGATACGATTCTCTTATGTACAAAGAACATGTACCTAATTCATGATTTTCTTTCCCCTTTCCATACGAAGATGTATAATCGCCTGCTGATTCAGTATCAGCCCTGTCCTATCTGATCTCGTGTACTCAAACTTATATTCTGATATTACTCTTGCACCTGCCGTAAACAGATTTACACTGCGTGTGCTGGCAGAGCGGTAACGCTCTAGACTCGTATTCGGGAGGTGCTGGCTTCGAACCTCAGCAGAGACATCAACCAAATCAACCAGCCAACCAACAGAACGACCGTTCAATTATGCAACGCAACCGGTAAAAAATGGTAAAGCTACCCTTGCAACAGGTCGGGGAGGCCCATAGGTCTCTCGTTTACAACTATTGCTGGTCCTCGCCAACGCAGTCATTCTCGGACTGTCTCAGATTCGAGAATCCCCGAACCTCGAGAGCCAGGTCCCCGTATTTATATCCTCCAAGAACACGGTGGTCCAGTTATAACCCCTAGGCGCTTGGTTCCCTTTCATTGCCTCCTACAACTCGCAGGGCTATTGTGGAAATATTCCAACCAGCCTCCACACGGGCATGGCTCTTCGTTGGTTTCGGTTCTCCAAATATAGTCTCTACGGGGACTCAACAGAGAACACCGCTTCCCACAATTCCTCTACTGCTGCGTGCGTAGTCGTTGCTATGCTTGCGTGTTCTCTGTGCTGTAACCTAGAAATGGGCGTCTTCTCTGATTGACTATTCCGGCTTTCAGCAGACATGCCACAATATTATAAACATACTTTTCATTTCTTCCTTAGTAATATGATTCACTTATATTCCTCGATGGATAGAACTCACAAGGCGCGATGTGTCGCTACGGCGTTAGTCTGAGTGATACCCGGGCTCCGCGTATTCGCGCTCCGGATAAAAATATGCGATACACACGTAAGTATTTATTTCCATGGCCACTTCATGTGCCTATCCTAGTTCCTAAATAAAATAAGAAACAGTAACTCCTGTCACGGGCTGCAACGCCCTTTAACAATGGAAAACATCTTATCTATCCATCTATCTTTTTATCCATCCATCCATCTATCTATCCATCTATCTATTCATCTATCTATCTATCTATCTATCCATCTATCTACGGTCCTACAACCCTTTCTTGGAACTTGGCCACTTTTTAATTTTCTTAATCTATAGACAATCGGTAGGACTCCTTGGATGGGGGATCACTCCGTCGCAAGGCCGCTACCTACATACAGGACAGCACAAACAAAATGAATGCACACATCCATGCCTCAAGTGGGATTCGAAACCACGATCGCAGTGTTTGAGCTGGCGAAGACGGTTTATGCCTTAGACCGCGCGGCCACTGTGATCGGCGAAAACGTCTTAAGCCTCCTTAAATATGTCCAAAATTAAAAAAAAATGCAAACCGACTAAGGCTGTAGTAACAAATGGCGAATAATGAAATGGTGTTTAGTAAAATTTCATGTCTGAGAACAAGGAAATTAATTGTCGGGTAGAGGCCGCAGCGCCCTGTACCAAAAAATATGTCAAAAACCAATTTTAAATAAAAATGGTGCATAATGTTCTTTAGTTGACGATAATGACAAATTCTGAAATTTTGCCTGATATATTTTTAGTGCTTTGATTACTAATACTGAGCCGATCACACGAGGTAACAAAGTCAATATTTCAGCTTAATTTTATACAAAACAATTTTATCTCTCGCTCATGGTGTCACACCCTCCTCCCGAAACCGGCTTACGCCTCCCCACGGGGGCGCGCACCCCAGTTTGGGAAGCAGAGACCGAATTACGGGTGTGTGTTCATATGTTTTATGCACCCTCACCTAGAGACTTGCGGTGCTGCCTGTATACAAAGAGCAGTGTGAATCCCGCGGGAGCTGTAAGGGCCGCAGCGATGGCCCCTGGGCCCGGTACGAGCACGTCATTGTAGCCGGGTCGGAACTTGTAGGCAGGGAGGTGCGCCGAGGGGCCTAGCACTTCACTCACACCAGGGGTTGCCCCAGTCACGTTCAACAGTCTCAGGATGTCCAACTCAGCTGCAACAAACACAACATTCGGTCAACGTAAATTTCTATACCGGTTCCAAAGTTTCTTTTTTTCAAAACAAAGCCAAACAATTTATTTCTTTTTATATTTTAATGCTAACTTATGATTTCCATTTCCGTCAAGCGTGAAATTCTGGATTATATCAGTAGCACGAGTTTCATTATACTGAGAGGGTTAAATAAACACATATATGGTTGAAGAGAACAGCGTTTCTGAACGAGATATCTCGCTTTCAGGATTTAAATGGTTAACACTTTCAGATATGAAATATGCAAATGAGATAGTATTCTCGCTTTGCGCATCTCAGTCTGTCAAGGGGTGTGATTACTTCGTTTGAAGCCAGAAAATACTGAAATTAAGACGCAAACGTTATAAACTATGATCTTCGAGTTGTTACAACCTACACCCTTGTAAGTGGATACAAATGTTTCGAACGAACACTCTGCCTCCATCTTCAGGGCAGGATCGTGTTTAGGCACATAAGAAATATTGCCACTGTACCGATATACATGGGAAACCGGAATAGCTTAGTCGGTGTCGTGATGGGCTACTCGCTGGACGACAGGGGTTACACTCCCGGCAAGGGTAATAGAGTTTTCTCATGTCCGCAGCGTCCAGACTGCCTCTGGAACCAATTTAGCTCCTTAACTAATGGGTAGGAAGGATATTTCCATGGGGATAAAGCTGCCGGGGCGTGAAGCTGACCATTCATCTCCATCTAGTGCAGAGGTCAACAGTGGCGAAGCTATATCTCAGCACCCCCATATATCTTTATGGCGTAGTGATTAAATTAATTAAGCACACGGAAAATCTTTTGCCGATGTACATTTATCGAAAGTCACCGACAGACAGACACAGACAGACATTACTGTCCTGATCAGAAAAAACGCAGCAGACGCGGCATACACCCTATCCCCCCTCAACCCCATACCGTTTCTAATTGAGTTGTGTAAGTATTATATGCTGCATCTGTAGTGTTTAATGAATCAGACGAGCTCAAAAAAAAAAACAACTAATTCTTCCCTTCGACATCATGACGGGCAACAACGGCATAACTACAGTTCTGCCATCAGAAGGAATGGGCTTATGTTCTCTCCCGTCTCGATCACATCGGGGGTGGGGGGAAGGGAATATGTAAAACGATGAAGAGAAATTAGGTTTGCGCGTTATTTCGAATGATATCATCTATTTTGTGTCATAAACTCAGTCGGCGCCCTATATCTCTAGTGAAGTGATGCACGGAGCTTCCCGACAGAGAGTAACAGTACTAAGTGATGAGTCCCTACGGGCCAGCGCACATAACATCAAACATAACAAATGGAATCAGAGTGAAGTACCGTAAATACCTCGTAACTCGTGATTCCTGTACTGTTTAATTAACTAAACTAACTCCATGGAGCTCCATTTCACCATACTAATAATATTTGGTGACGAGAACAAAGAATGAAGCTCTTCGTCCTGCAACTTTCTCCTGCCTCCCTTTCTTCCATCTTCTTAGCTCCAAATATTGTCCTCAAACGCTCTTCATACAACCGAAGCAAGAACTTTGTGCCCAGAGCACGTTTGCGCTAAGCCTTACGGTTTTCTGGATAATTAAACAAAGGGAGGCAAACGTGCCAGAATTGTTACACTGTACGCATTTACGAACTTGTTAAACAGCAGATGGGAAGACAAACGCTTCCCAACAGAACTGCAGCAAGCATTCCCCGAACTCAATCCGCTCTTATTTATCAGTGAATACAGTTCTGATTAGTTATTGTCCTTCACTACTAAGTTACTGTAACGCGTAGGGGTTTGTTCCCGACTTATAGACGGGTTCTGGATTGGATGTTTGGATTTATTGACACCTTATTCATACAACTTGCGACTACAGGCAGTACAGCGCTATCGCTAATTTCACACACATTACAGTTCACCGCTACATACGCAACAAAGTTCTCAGTCTTCACTGGTCGTATCCTGGTAACGGATTTATAAGAGTCACTGTCACTTCAAGTCACATATGAAGTTTTTTTACAGCCTAATTACTTTCTTGGTATTCTGCAACTGCCAATTCTGACAACTCAACTCAGTTCAATTCCTCTGCTCCTAAGATCAGGTCCTGGCAGGCTGGCGTCTCGAAACTCGACTAACTCTTCTCAACAGAACTCTTCTTTATAAACACTTTGCATGGATCACGCAAAAGCACAGCATTTATATTGTTGGGAAGGCGTGTTTGCAGCGCGACTGCATAGCAAAGGAAGTTACTCGATTGTTGTTTGCGTATTCGTTGCCCACGGAATGTGTTCCCGAGTCGTTGCCTAGCAATGAACGTCTATTCTGACTTGACTATTCCGGCTTTCGGGCTCATGTCACATTATTTAAAATTTCCCACGTTTTAAAGATTTATTAGAACTCTTTTATATTGAAGCCTGTAGAGCCGTTACTATGCGACGACCGCGAGATAGGAAAATATACTAGAACGGTTTCTAAGCAACGGCTCGATAAACACGTTCCCGCAACAACGAATCGACGCAAAATAATAGAGGTACTGTTGCAAACTGTGTGTTTCTAAGTGGGCCGTGCCAGGGAGTTACCTCGGAGACAACTGGGGGACCGAGTGTGTTCTGTACGGGAGTCTGTGAAGAAAGGTCTTGAGATTGTGAAGCTAAAGAATCTCCACTGTTAGTAGCCATTGCCAGGGAAAAACTGGTGAAGACATAGCAAGCTGGAAAAGGCTGAGAGGGTGCTGTGGTGAGCTTTGAATTGTAGAGATTAGCGGTTGCGCTGTAAGCGTACAAATGGTCAATAAATCCATTCACCAATCCAAACCATATCGATAGACACACTCCTAAATCGTGACAATATTAATATGTCTTCCATGCGTCCTCCAGTCTGATGACAAGACATGAACGTGTACATTACTGGCTTGATGTTTACTTGTAGACTGAGCTTGCTACTAGCACCTAGCGCACCTTGACACCTTGAGTGTTTTTATTCTTGGTACAGAAGTCTTTGTCAGAAAAGTTATATAACAACATCAGTGAAAACAAACTCATGTGTCCAATTTAATCCCAACCTTTGTAATCCTCTTTAATCTTTACAATGTCAAATTCTAAACAAAATTACTTTCTGAAACATATTTCAGGACAGGTTAGGAAAAGCTGATCCAGTAATAACAAAATGCTGTCAGAGCCCCTGCGTACGGGTACTGCGCGCAGCTGCGCTTCGCATAATCAATATCCAATCATAACATCCAATATTATATAAGATTTCAATAACTTCTGAATGTGTATGTATCATGAAAATGCCGAACAACAGATGGCACGGGAATCATTGCTGGCAGATCCACCTACCGGCAGAATGAGTACTACCTGCAACCAGCGCTTGCGCACTTACAATCTCACGCAGCACCATTACAGTTCTATTGTCTCGAGATACGTAAACACTAACAAATGCGCTCAAATTCCGAAGCACATAGTCTCATATTACGTCTTACATTAAACTAACCTGACGCAACACCCTAACCTAACCCAAACTCACGGGATCATTACTCAAGCTCCTGTCAATTAACCAATAAAAAGAAACGCGCCCCAGGTACCAGACTGAGGACAGTCATGCAGAACCTCGTGTGCAGGGAAATCGGAAGGAATAGAACATGACGTCAATGATGCAAAAAAAAAAACCAACGCAGGCGCTTCGAAATCGAGAACTGTCCTATCGAATATGTTTAGGATTAGAATGGACAAGCCAGAGGAATATAACGATGCAAGCGTCAAACTTGGCTTCGACAATAACAGGAGATACGTTTCGACTACAATCGCGACAACCGTTCACAGCCCACATGTCTACAACATATGAATACCAGAAAATTCAGATCATTTTAAGATATATTATCCCATATTAAACTTACTTACTTACTTACTCATGGAGCCGAGCCCTTCTTGAGGAGCCGCTAATTCTGCAGCTACTCAGGAAAATCCCAGCATTTTATGGAACCTGAAGCTTCATCACCGTGTTCTCAAGAGCCCTCCACTGGTTCCTATCCTGAGCCAGATCTATCCAATCCATACCATCACCATCCTATCTCTCTAAGATACATTCTAATATTGTCACCCACATACGCGTTGGTCTTCCCTGTGGTCTCTTTCCTTCTGGCTTTCCCACCAATATCCTATACGCATTCCTCGTCTCCCCCATTCGTGCTACATGACCTGCCCACCTCATCCTCCTTGACTTGATCATTCTAATTATACTTGGAGAAGAGTACAAGTTATGAAGCTCCTCATTATGCAGTTTTCTCGAACCTCCTGTCACTTTATCTCTCTTCGGCCCAAATATTCGCCTCAACACCCTGTTCTCAAACACTCTCGGTCTATGTTCCTCCCTTAATGTCAGAGACCAAGTTTCACACCTGTTACACCTCAGGGGGGAGGGGGGTGAGAAATTATAATTGCTTTAGTCTGTCGTTACTCATTTCCTAACATCGGCGCTACACTCGGCTGCCGTCGGCTGTCTTAGCTAGGGAAGCTCGGGATCGGGCGAGGACAGGATGGTTACTGGCGGGTGACTCAAAACTCCCTGCGAACATTTCTACTATGTACACTTGTCTATTTACAATAATAATTACATGAAGAAAAAGGTTTGCTTTTGATCTGTCTATCATGACTCTTATCCTAAACTAATTCTACCGACCTTGGTTGTGGAGGGGAGGTGCCTTGAAACTGTGCTCCTATCATTGTCTGTCACTCTCCGTTCATTTCTACCCTGTTCTACCCTGGCTCTCACTTGGTACACTGGAGACTGCCTTATAATCACACAATAACACTTTGCTTAACAATAACATCTAACAGCATGGCGTATATGAGCGAAAAGACTTACTTGCAATACAAATGTAGATTACGGCCGTTGTCCACCCTCTTATGGAATACATGTCGCCGATAGCCTTCGGCTGACAACTCTATATTCTGTATAAGATCAGAATTCAAGTCTCTTGACTTTCCCTCATTTATAGTCTTAATTCGCTGATTCAGCGTGGACGACAAGGGGGTAGATAGCTCCTCCCTTGTGTTCTAATTTCTTAAAGTTAGGCTTTCATTGGGTATTCTATGTGGCTGGGGGTGGACCTCTTGCGTCTTATCGCTGTGTATTTACTCATATGACCATCTCCAGTGGCCTAGTTAGCGGAGCGTCTTGCATACGGTATTACGCATGAATGCTGATTATCGCATTCTTAACCTCATTGCGTGTCCATGTGTTGTCATCTTTGCTCTTTCACTGCAAAACACTTTTCGCAAGTCTCCAGGCACCTAGGTAATGACTTAAATTTTCAATCCCAAATTTGATCCTCAACAACACCCATATAGGTGCGATATATGACTACTAAATTAATACACTGAGTTTGGCCGAGATACTGGAAGCTGCGCCATGGCCTCCCGTTGGCATCCTAGTGCGATGTAGTAAACCGAAGTGAAACGGAGAGTTTCATGGAGGTAGACTAAGGTCCAAATTGAGGTTGTGGCGCCAAAGAAAAAATCCACACTAACCTCATGTACCTTGACCATACGAAACCCATCAACTTATTCCAACGAAACCTAATCTACAGTTACTTAATTTTATTAGGCCGCGCCATTGCTCAAGCGGTTAGTCGCTGGCTTCCCACCGTGGCGGCCCGGGTTCGATCCCGGGTCTGGTCAAGTGGGATTTGTGGTGGAGAAAGTGGCGCTGGGGCAGGTTTTCTCCGAGTATTTCGGTTTCCCCTGCCAATCCTCACTCCACCAATTGCTCCACAATCACCCTCACCTATCATCTGGGGCTGGTACAATAGGCCAGAAGTGGCCGCAGTATAAGGGAATTAGTCCCACCCTACTAGCAATAAAAGAAATACATAATTATGTTGATTATTTGCATGTTGCTGTATAGATAAAATTACGGTGTGGAAACCTGACGTTTTTGTGTTTTTTGTCAGTCCTTCCAGGGTTTTGCCAGGACAGTAAGGCAATCGGGCCAGATATCTCGATATTGACACAGTCACGATGTAAGTAGAAGAATTCCCGCTGAATTCTCCACGGGTTAGTACTAGTTTTTTCATAATATTGCCACGGGTAAGATTAACATCCATCGAGTATTTTATTTCGTCCATCCCTCATTTCATGCTATATAATAACAGTAGCTGATTAGAAGTCGTTACATAATGAAACAAAAGTAGTCTCAGTTAACCTGAAACTGAATGATCGTATCGTAAAATATTCTACAGGATTATGACGTGAAACGTATATAAACATCCAAGCAAGAGCCAGTCAGGTTTGACGTGTATGCTTGCTGTCAGCAGCGGAGCTCAGTCGCTCACCACTGTGAGCATATCGGAAGCACAAAGAGATTACAACAACATTGATTCGATCGGCACGGCAGATTCATCGAGTAAACAACACAGAATTCGTAGTCCACCTGCTTTGCTGATTCGCAAAAACTGGATCCCTCGGGAACCTCACGCACTTAACAAGCTCACGCAAATCAGGCGTCCGATTACAACGTGTTATTTCCACTTTAAACAATCAACATACTCGCATTACGTCCCTTAAAAGGCTATCATCAGCGATATATATGTGTATTTTACCCAGTAAATAGCAAAATAGCTCAAGGTTTCTCCTTTTATGAGTAGGAACATGGTGGGTGTCTAAGAGAGACATAATATTATGTTGTAATTTGGTATTATTAAACAGAAAAAATGTTTTATAACAGCACGTAAACAGACGTAAAGAGCAGCTGGTAATGTGTCTTTCTCTATTTAGGAAGATTTTGTTACTCTTTAATGAGGAGCTTCGTAACTTGTAGGCTTCTCCAAGTATAATTAGAACGATCAAGTCAAGGAGAATCAGAAGGGCAGGGCATGTAGCACGAATGGGGGAGAGGAGGGATGCATATAGGATATTGGTGAGGTAGCCGGAAGGAAAGACACCACTGGGAAGACCAAGAAGTAGGTGGGTGGACAATATTAAAATTGATCTTAAAGAGATAGGATGAGATGGTATGGATTGGACTGATCTGGCTCAGGATAGGAACCGGTGGAGGGCTCTTTTAAAGACAATAATGAACCTTCGGGTTCCATAAAATGTTGGGAAGTTCTTGTGTAGCTGCACAATTGGCAGTTTTTCAAGAAGGGCTCAGCTCCATGAGTGAGTGTTGTTACTCTTCAAAAATTAATTAATTCCAAACTGTAGCCATTATAATATAATCAGAATTCATCTGCGTATTGCAAGAGAGACAGCAATAACTTATCTTAACTAAAACCTCCAAGCATAGATAGTAGAGTATGCTACAAGGCTCGACTGCCAGCAGTGGCTTTTTCTCTTCTCCTCAGCTTCCAGGTATCCATCCAGCCACCTACCCAGAGGGTACCGGGTGCTCTATCCCCAGCGGCTGGGGAATGCAGCTGATCACTCATCTCCTAGTATCGAGAATGCATGGAACTATACATCCGCGGCTCATACCTCTTAAATGAACACCGTTTAATTAAGCATAGGGACAAATATATTTTCTATCCATAGTTTTTTCCGTCAAATTCACTTGTTTACTACTTGTGTCGTCACATAAAGTGCCTCTCACTTCTTCCACGACTTTCCACTTTCACTTACTCTTCTACTATATTTTCTACTTTTCTCACCCTCTTTTGTGCTTCCTAATTCCAACCATCTCATCATCAGTAAGTTAATACCGAATTCACAGTCATAGGAACTTGTAATATGGAGGCAACAGTTTCGTTATGTGAATGCTCATGAAATCTCATGTCGTAACAGATGGCTGCCTGTGCAGAATCTGAGGCTGTCCTAGCGGTGACAATGAGGAGTTCGATATTTTGGAATATAACAACGTGGTCTACAGACGTTTCGGATGAATGCACTGCCTATGTCTTAGTGGCACAAGAGTAGGCCATCCAAGAAACCTGCAAGGAGCAGGCAACAAGTACAGTCCGGTTCCTTTCTGCTTTCCTGACTGGCCTAGTCTTCGATCCTGAAGATTGAACCGATGCGCTTCTCGAAAACGTCGGTTGATTCCTGTCGTACGTCACGGAGTTACGTCACAGAATACCTTTCATAGTCAATCTCACATTCAGCAACAGTACGAGTATATCAGCCAGTGTTTCCACGTATTTCCTAGTTAATCGCATCGGTACACATGGGATTAACTCTGCTATTCCAAGTCTCAATTCAAATTGCAGGAAATTAATCGGCCAATAGTATATGCCATGCGGCCTATTACTAAAGTCGATGTTTCAAAAGGGCAATGGCTCGTCTATAGGAAATGCTTCTGACGTATAACGAACACCTTGACACACCGAACCCGGCTTTAATTTAAGTGGAAATCAATAAAACGTTACCAACCACGAGACATCACTACTGGCTCTCAACTTGTGGAACTTCCGTCTCCATTAAAATCACAGACAGTTTTGCCAACAATTATTCGATGCTTCTGATTGGGAGAATGCATTTTATATTTCAAAATGCGTTAAGGAAGAAGACTACAGCAAGATAATTGGATCGTATTATGTTGAGTGGGATAGTACATAGCAAAATTGAAAAAGTATAGAAAGTTGCAGCAAAAACATGCCTGCTAAATACAAATATACGGGTAAAGCAGCATTCTAGATTTTGACAAAAAGTTAAAGAAGGATAATGAAACAGACAGCGAGCTTGAAGGGAAACAGGAGAGCCTGGCAAAACTCTCCTATTATATGGAATTGAAATTTCGATATCCAAAACTAAACCAATGGCACTGAAAGGCGATGAATTACTACAGGATAAAATTGTGAATAGTAATCAAACAATTGCAGAGGTCAGAATATGTAAATGCCTATGAAATAATGGGGAGGGGGTGCACGTGGTAGCGCAGTCGGTTGAGGCACTATGCTGCAAGCCGGAAGGCGGCGGATTCGAATCCCTATAAGGTCATTGGTTTTTTCAATTGACTTGATCTTTCCAGGCGCATTATGGTCCTGGGGTCGACTCAGCCTCTAACAGATATGAGTACCAGGAATCTTCCCGGGGGGGTAAAGGGCGGTCGGCGCATTAGGCTGATAATATCACTGCCATCTGTGAGCCTATTGTCTAGAAAATGTGGGAGCCTCGACGTCTCACGACCCTATGGGCCTCCATAACACGTTGCAGGGATAGCTTTACCTTTTTTAACCTATGAAATACAGATTTCCAGTTACAGAATTAGAAGAAACTTTGATATAACTACGTCAAAGAAGTTAAATTAAGACTTAAAAAAAATAACAGAAAAACCTGCCCCCCACGTTTGAATGTGAAATGCGGATTTTGAAAAATAAGGACAAGAATAAAATTGAGACGTAAATGAACAAGTGGAAAGAAACTTTATGCAACGAATATAGTAGAGAATATTGATATATATAGAAGACAATGGAAAGTTCAGGTGGAACTGATGGAGAATAATAGACTTCACATGACAGCAACACAATGGAAACCTCGGGGAAGAAGAAATGTTGGGAGACTTGAGCGAGATTCGGGACAGCCCCCAGAGCCCTGAACCTTGACAGCGCTAAGGAGGAGGAGGAGGAGGAGGAGGAGGAGAGTGAGCTNGGAGGAGGCGGAAGAAGAACAAGAAGAAGAAGAATCGTGAGGAATTTTCTGAGTACAGTGGCCGGATACAGAATGCTTGGCCTTAAGAAGAATGCAGACACAAGGAAGTAAAGTGAATTAAGCTCATGGCCATTCAAGTGGAATGGACAGAGGTCACATACAAACTATTCACAGGCTTGTACATAAAGACTCTTAGGTTTGTAAGGTGGTGAAGATTCACACTTTTGTGTTCTGGGTTATGATACCGTGTTGTAGTCTGTTTCAAGGTTCAACCCCGAAGATAGAAAGAGTTCATTCCTCCGAAAAGTTGGTGTTCAGATACCAATACTACAGCACACTGGCCTAACCCAGAGGACACACCGATCCATGAATTAGAAAAGGCTCAGAATAGTTGCACAGGCGAAAGTAGTGGTCCTCCACTCAAATTTCGGTTTGAAAACCAGCGCCCTGATGGAGGTTCTTCGTGGATTTCCTCAGCCCTTCCAATGAAAATTCTAGGATACTACGTATTTCAGATATCATCTGGGGCTGGTTCGATAGGCCAGAAGTGGCCGCAGTACAAGGGACTTAGTCCCACTTCACTAGCAATAAGAAGAATCTCAGATATGCGCTTCCTTTCACATCCTTTGCAATCCATTATTCATTAATCATTCAACCATTAGACACTAAGCAGTCCAAGCTACAGAAATCATCACTAAGTAACCAAGAATAATCGGAGAGGAACAATGTTACACTGTCACGTGCAAGGATATAAATAATTGATGGTTACTCTACATTGAGACGTGCGGCTAGGCAGTTACGTAGACTGTTACTAAAATGTGGGAGGGCAGAAGAGCAATTCAAGAGTGGCAAGTGGGGATACGGATATTGGGAAAACGAGGACAGGGCTGGGGCTTTGAACACACCGGCAGGAAAAAGTGTAAAGAATTGTGGCCCTTAAAATGGTTGCTTCTAAAAGCAGAAATAATGGAGAAATAGTGACTCTGAAGACGCGGAATGGAGGTGGAAGGATATCAGAACAGCAATGGAAAACGGTCTCACATATAACTAAGTAAATCTTTGCGCTTTGTTACAAGTTAAACAAATTCTGAGATTCTCAAGGATGACTATGAAAATTGCAGTCTTTGGAATGCCACGTTGTGTAAGCTGGTAACTGACGTTTCGGGCAAACCTGCTGCCTCTAACTTCTACCCTCACGAAGGCGACACCAAATTTATTTTAGAACGTTGGTAACTATGTACCAGACCACACGGCGTCACATTCAGGAAGGTAGTAATTTCCTTTAAAATAAGTGTAACAGTTTCCATACAAATCTATTTTAAATAACTTTTTTTTTTAAATCAATCGCTTTTCAAATATTCAGTGAAGTTCGATTTGAGCCTCGTGTCAATCATCTGGCGTGGCAGTGGATCGTAAGGACAAAAAGGGTATAAGTTTAATTTTATATATATCTACATTTTAGTATATATTGTCACGTGTTCTAGTGACTTTAGGGTCTCGGCGAGTCGATTTATGGAATGTTCACCAGGCGGCACTACAATTAATTCATCACTTTCAATCTTACTGTAACTACAACATTTCGTAACTACGAACAGTGATAAGGCTGTAAAGGTTACTGTAACTACACCAGAATTCACTTCTGACTTCTTTCTCTTTACATAACCCTTCAGCCGGCCGAATATACGACACAGTTCCCAAAAGTTAATCTTAGCGCGTCCTTCCGTTTCTGTGCCTTGAACGATTCGTTGCCGTGAATATCGGCTTTAAACAGTTAAAGTTACATTGCGTGTAGTGAATCATAGTACTAGAACCGTTGCGTAGCAATCGGCCTATATTCTTCAACGCTTAGAAACGTGTTTACCTATTAGTTTCCAAGAAACGGCCCAATCTGTCACAATATATTCGTACATTTTATAAATGTACTTAATTCCTTATCACTGCAAATATAATTTTGTATATTCAACCTCTAACATGTATGCAACTATTAATTTTGTGACGACTGAAAATGGAACCATTTTAATAATATAATTCAGCATAAAGGTTTTATATTTATTGTTTTTATTTCTACATACTTGATGACGGTCAAAAGAGATTGAAACATGTAATTTGACTGCTATAAAAATGATTGACTTGTGTTCACTTGATTCGAATCGTTTTGTTATACAGTAATCAAAACGTTGTTGTGTGACGGTACTAAAATCTTAATATCAGTTTCATAACTTCTACACTAGAGCCTCCACAATCCGTGTTTCAGGCACTTCCTACACACGTCGAAATTTTCACAGTTAGTCAATAAATGTTCTGTTTGTATGGAAGCAGAAAACTCATTACCACGTCCACAACGAGACGCTAGCCACTGGACCCTACCCAGAGAAAACCGAATCCATCCACTCCCCCGTACGCCTTCATGTAGTAGTGCTTAATTAGTTGAACGCAGGGGCAACTTTACCTTTATCGAATAATTACACCCCCAATTGTACGCCAAATGTTCTCTTTCCAAACTTTTCTCGTAAAAAAAAAACTATGTATGCATTCTTACCGTGCGTACCACATGTAACTGCAAACTCGTCGCCCCTGATGTAATCACCCTAATAATATAAGCTAAGCAATAAAAATTATGAAGTTACTCCACATGCAGTTTTATCCAGTGTGACAAGAATCTTGGCTGGAAGTGTGAGAGGGGAAGTTGGGAGAGAGGCAGAATTATCGGGACTAGTCTTGTCCGTTCGTCTCCCTCACTCCACCACCTGCTCTGTCCTGTCCTCAGTATTCAGTTTCTGCGCATCAAAGGTCAAGGGTCCTCGTAAATGAAAGTCTGCTTCCTCTTAGTTTCAAATATTCTCCCGAGCACCCTGATATCAAGCATCCTCGGTTCATAGTATGTTCTTTTGCGTTGACACCATGTAGCCTGGAAAAGGGTACCCATACACCAGACTACACAGTGTCACAACACAGAAGACCACATGAATCTTCGCTGATGTGAAGACCCTTAAATCTCATATTCTCAATCTGTTCTTCCCTCACTCAGAGAGAGATAAAATTTTAAGCTCATACAAAAGAAGCAAAACTGTATTTCTGTATGAGTATCAACGACTGATTTATTGTGTGTGTACTGGCATTGTACTTGAGAGGCTGGAATAATAGTGCCAGGAGTAATTATCCACTGCTAGGTAACGGCCGATAAACACGTATCCGCGGCAACGTATATGAACGTAACAACAGAAGAACTGTGGGAGACGGTGTTTTCTACGCGATCCGTGCCGATGCTATATAGCAAGGACCGTCTGGAAAATGAGAATGAACATGTTCGCAGCATAGGACAAGGTGAAGCCAGACGCAGAAAATATATGAGGCTTAAACATGGAGGCGGTGGTGAAGCTAACGATCGTTCAAGTGACTACGCTGCCGTTGTAGCATAAGGTACGTAAGATAGACATTATTTGCTTTGCAAAGCATGGAATGGCAGAGGACATATATCCTCTCGCCAGAGAGGCTGTTACATAAGGCCTATGACAGCAAGGGTGAGTTGCAAAAAAGAAATCTGGCCGTGAACCTCAAGAGACTTGGTGCAAAAACGAACTGATTAACGGTAAACCTCCAGCCGTAAAGTAACTCCGACACTAACTCTGAAGTTGCCGTCGTTAGTTAGTTGTGAGGGACGAACAAATGTATAATAAGTAGCTTTGTCATCTGTAATTTTTGTGAAATATTAATTCAGTCATCATAACGACGAGGATAAGATGAACAGTGTACACGTATATAGTACGTAAGAGAGAAAACAGAAATTCATGCGCGCAGTTATGGTAGGAAAACCCGAAGGAAAGAGACCACCTGGAACACATAGGCGTAAATTNACGTATGTATTAAAATGGATCCTAATAAAAGTGGATGGAAAGATGTAAATTTGATTCATCTGGCTACGGACGGGGATCAGTGGCGAGTTTTCGGGATCCACCATCAAATTAGAATATTTCTTAAATAACTGAGCAAGTCTTGCCTTCTTTAGACGAACACCGCTCCATAGAGTTACTTAGTTAGCTAGTTATTCACTTAAAATTAAGTATATAATGTATGTGGTAACTATTTTATACTATACAGAAAGTTAGAATATTAGAACACCGTAAGTCGGTTCCAAAAAAAAAAACATAGGCAGGCAACGGGCTGATTATCGCTAACATAATCTCGTTATCAGGCCTTTGTCTGTGCTACTTGATCCAAGTATATCCTACACGGGTTTCGGAAAACTAATTTTACGGATAGAGGGAGGTTTAGAAGGGCTGGATTTCAATTACGCGTTCACAGAGTGTACTTGGGGCAAAGAACGCTTCAGAACTGTAAGCTGTCTTCATGAACTATGTCAATTTTTCTCTGAAGTCCCTTTTATAACAGCGCAATCAAACGCTGTCACGTGAACCGCCGTTAACTGTTCTCCGTTTCAAGGCATCATGCAAAGAAGATGAAGCCCTGTATGGGGCGTAGAGGTAAATCTTCACTCATCTGAACCCTCAGCATTAAATCGAAGGCCGTATTGAATTTTACGATCCGACCGATTTACACCCGTTAAATAATCTATGGTGCCTATCGGTGAAGATGCTGGATGCATCCCAAAAACCATCTGAGATGTGACTGAGAAGGAAAAATCCAGTCCATGTTGGGAACTCCACCGCCAGTCTCATGTACAGATACTTAAGTGACTGAGGTAACCCGGCTCCTAAACTCTGACCGATATGACACAATTATTTTCCGCGACATCTATTACAGTAACACGAACATGTGGGCTTGAAACTGAGAGTATTTTCGCTTAAAGGCAGTTCATGGAATACTAACAGCATCTTGACTTACAGTAAGGAACTATCGAATATCTGAAAATGGCTCCTCATTTGCAGGGTACACGAAAGCAGAATCTTGAAGTTGTTATCAGATATAATCCCAAATAAGCTTCATTATACAACCCCTAAAATTGAAACTTACGTTATGGCTATGATCTCTGCAACTGGTAAGCCAGTAATATGAGCAGGGTTATATAATGTCCGGGACCTGTAGATACGTGTCAGCATTTTGTAAGGTGTTGAAACAGATCAACTCTATGTAAGATTTGAGGTTTTCACGGCGGTGACTATGAAGAAAACAGTCTTCTGGGATGTGGCACCGTGTACATGTGGTGTTAACCGACGTTTCGGAGGAACGTACCGCCTTCATCTTCAGGGTAGAAGGAAAAATAAGAAAATCCGCAAGCGAAGAGACCGTGAGAACCGGTACATCATACACAAACCCTGCTTCTGTCCCAGCCCCTTCACCCCTCCCGTTCCTCTGATGTTTCATGTACACTCCCCCCCATTCTTTCACTGCTCTCACATAGCTGTGTTTATTTCCAACACCAGTCTGCTTGTACCGGTTCTCACGGTCTCTTCGCTTGCGGATTTTCTTATTTTTCCTTCTACCCTGAAGACGGAGGCGATACGTTCCTCCGAAACGTCGGTTAACACCACATCTACACGGTGCCACATCCCAGAAGACTGCTTTCTTCAGATCAACTCTAGTCTCACAGTATGGGCACTTCAGCCAGTTCTTACACCTTCCTCCAATTTAAGTCGGCACTCCTACATCTGAGTGGACGTGTGTGGGAATCCTAACCTCAGATTCTGTCTGGCCACAGCTGTCTCTGTCTTCAATCTGTTTATTTATTTACGTAGGTTATTTAACGACGTTTTCAGTAAGTGGACTACACAGCGTCGAATTGATGGATCATAAATGGATAATTTGGAAAGTATGTGGAAGGAAGCAGCTGAGGCCTATTGCATTTTCTGAATTTCTGCGTGGTAACTTGCAAATATGCTGATGTTGTAAGTAGAAGAAATAGAGGTAGTTATTTATTAAAAGTAAAGGTAAGCAAAGTTAAGGAGGTCACAGTAGCCGCGCGGTCTAAGGCATGAACTGTCTTCGCTCGCTCGTACGCTCGGATCCTGGACTCGAATCCCACTCAGGGCATGGATGTTTGGTGTGTGTATGCGTTTATACTGTGTTTGTGTTTTCATGTGTTTAGGTAGCGGCTTTGCGACGGGCTGAGCACTCGTCCATGGAGTTCTATCGTCTGTGAAAAATTATTACGGAACTGAATAAGAGGCCTGAGTCCTGAATGGGTTGGAAGAACCATTGGAAACAAAAATCGATCTCTGTAATAGGTCGTAAAGACCCATAGCCTTATGAGACGTCGAGGTTCCCATATTTTCTATAGATAATCGGATCACAAATGATGGTCAGATTGTCAGCTTTACGCGCCGGCCGCCCTTTACCCCCCAGGAAGATTGCTGGTACTCATTTCTGTTAGAGGGTGAGTCGACCCCTGGGTCATAGTGAGGTTGGAAGGATTAGGTAAATTGAAATAAAAGTCCATCTCATCGGGACTCGAAACCGCGATCTTCAGGCTTGTAGCATAGTGCCTCAAGCAACTACGCTACCGCGTGCTTCATATTTATTAAAAGCATAAAAGAATGTGATCGACGGACATATTTGCATAGCAATGACATACACAACAAGATGCAAAACGTACGAAATAAGATGGCCAGTTATAGACGTTGAAACAAATCGGAGTTAGAAAAGTGAAGAAAGAAACAACATATACACTTAATGGAATGGAATTAATAATTTAATAAATAATAGATAAGAAAGCATTATTGCTAGTACGAGTATGGGTTCCAGTGGCGGTCTCTTGTGAGCACAGAACTGAACCTTTCGTTTCCATAAAAGATACACGAGGACTTCAGCTATTAAAGAGGGGCCCTGTTACATGGAGCGAGTGAATTAGTTAGTTAGGTAGTTAACAAAACAAGACTCTAGAATATAATATTCCACCTGCCTCAATTAAGAGTCACTGCGCTAAGCTGCAGTCAGCTAACCGGGACAGAAATGACATGCCTCGTTCTTGCCCTGCGTCCCGTATTGCCACGTTCTATTAAACTGAAAAGGTCCCTAGAGGGCGTCCTCTATTGTTAAGCCGGCTAGAGCAAAAGGTTAAAGCAATTCTTCGTAGGACACGAAGCTACTATGTTCCATTTCTTGGCTGCAACACCTAGTGTTGAACAGCAGGGTGGTCTCATTTCATTTTGCTGTTTTCCTCTTCTTCTCTCTCATGTTCGACCGCCTCTGTGGTCTAGTGGCCAGCGTTCCTGGCTACAGATCCAGAAGTAGTGGGTCTGGAAAGGGGTGCACTCAGCCTCGTGATGATAATCGAGGAGTTATTTCAAGGAAATAGCGACCCCGGTCTAGAAAACCGAAATTAACGGTCGTGGGGATTCGTTACACTCACCACGCGACACCCTCTATCCGCAAAAGTTGGCACTAAACTTGGCCGACAAGCGGCGGTCGCTTGGTCGGTATAGTTCGCTTGCGGACTAAAATCACGGGAGTTTTTTTTTCTCTCTCTGAGGTTCATGATGGGGCTGCATCACAATATCTTGAAAAGGTCCAAGTGTGTGCACAAACATTCGATTCCATTTTCAGAGAATATGCAGGCCCATATACCGGAATTAACGGGTAGAAAATAAAGGTAAAATGGTCCTATACTTAATTAGCCACAACACCATGAAGAGGTATGTGGAGGGGACACAGTCATATGAATATATGCCTATACAGTTTTAAACTCAGCACTAAATGTAGATGAGTTGTCAGCTACACGCCAGTACCGCCTTACCCCCAATGAAAGATCACCCCGTACCCATTCTATAGAAGGTCGAGTGGCCTCCGGAGCCGATCTGAACGCTACAGAATAAAGACAAATCTATTTCTCCTATCGAGAATGGAACTCCTGAACTGCCCAGCCCTAAACTAGCCCCGAATGACGTGTCCCGTCTCTCAGCAAAAAAGAAAACGATGGAGAAACCCAGGAGCTTCATAACTTGTTCTTATCACCTGATAACAAAACTTCACACTGTACAGTTCTTCGGATAGCAACAGCGGCCCAAATGGTGAAATAACATGAAACTCGACAGTTCATTATCGCGTCCACAAGATTCCGCCATTTTTCTCTATCCTATGCCACATAAATCCAGTCCACTGAACACCTAGATCCTCAAAATGGCCTCTTCTTATCTGGGTCTCCGATCCAAATGTTGCATACGTTTCTCAACTCTCTCTTGCGGCGGGCCGCACAGTTACTGCCACATGAGGGCGGATGTAAACAGGATGTAATGTGGATCACAAGAATTACTAACGCATATAACGTTTCTGTCAGCACATCTTAATGAAAGAGTAATTATTAAGAGCAGAAGCAAGGATAATATTAAAATGGTTTAAAAAATTACGGAAGGGATCATCAGATTCAGGACCAGTTTCAATGCCGAATGTTTGTAAACAGCAGATAAAAACCGAGTTTCCATTAAGACAAGTAATGGAGTGACAAACAGATTTATCGGTTCATTTCACTGTTACCAACTTCACATGAAATGTTGTGGCACAACCTACTCTGAAGGTTACGTCCATATTTAGTGGGGGTTTTGATGTAACAGATAAACTGCTGATCAGATATTTTGCAATCCTTCTATACTGCAGTAGAAATGCGACTTCGATTAGACTGTACCTTAAGGCGCGTCTACATTACTCGTGCTCGCCAGGCTTGTGCTCGTCGGGAGACTCGTCTGGCTTTTACTTGTGCTCGTAAATCTTCGTCCACACTATTTCAGTTGCTCGCCAGGCTTCGGCGCGTGAGGATCCGTATAGTTACGTGTAGTGTGTATAGGCTGTAGTCGTATTTTAATTTATTGGCTATAGTTTTTAAATTTAAAATTTGCTTGTATCGTGACTTGTCATATCGTCCACATTACTAGCGAGCATAGTGAGTCACATGAGCACGAGTAATGTGGACGCGCCTTTAGGTACTCGTGATTTCAAAGAGTCTACGGTCCCGTCAGGTGGGAAGTACTGTACAATATTCTCACCGAGTTTTGGGTACCCATGAAATTAGTACGGTTCAATAAAATGAGTTTAAATGAAACCTATAGCAGACTACGGTCCCGTCAGGTGGGAAGTACTGTACAATATTCTCACCGAGTTTTGGGTACCCATGAAATTAGTACGGTTCAATGAAATGAGTTTAAGTGAAACCTATAGCAGACTCCTTTTACGTAAACATTTGTCTGATACGTTTCCCACCCAAAATGGTCTGAAACAAGCAGATGGTTTATTCCATTGATTTTCAGCTTGTTTTAGAACACGCCACTGGGAAGGTTCAAGAAAACCAGGTGGGAAATAAATTGAACAGGACACCGGTGTTAGCCTATGCTGATGGTATAAATCTACTTTGATATAAGATGAATGACATAGAGAAGTTCTTAATTGACACTAGTAGGGAGGTTGGTCTAAAAGCAAACATGGAGAATGCTAAGTATATGTTGATGTCTCGTCACCTGAACGGAAGGCAAAATCATAACACTAAGATACTAGAGCCTTGGCCGCGCCATAGCTCAAGCGGTTAGTCGCTGGCTTCCCACCGCGGCGGCCCGGGTTCGATCCCGAGTCTGGTCAAGTGGGATTTGTGGTGGACAAAGTGGCGCTGGGGCAGGTTTTCTCCGAGTACTTCGGTTCCCCTGCCAATCTTCATTCCACCAATTGCTCCACAATCACCCTCACCTATCATCTGGGGCCGGTACAATAGGCCAGAAGTGGCCGCAGTACAAGGTACTTAGTCCCAACCCCACTAGCAATAAAACTGTAGTGAATCGATCTGAAGCTCGGATGTGACGAGAACATGTGGGCCTACGTCAGAACGAGTACCATGAAGATGGGGAAGACTGTATGGTTTATCTTCACCAATATTGTTAGGATGATCAGATCAAGGAAATTGGGAAGGGTAGCAGGGGAGAAGAAGAGAAATGCATGCAAAAGTGAACTCTGAAACACGAAGGGATGAGACATCTATAGATTCATAGGCTAGATGGGAGGATAACATTGTACTGAAGGAAATAGTGTGTGAGGATGTGGAATGGATTCGGCTGGCTCGGAACAGAGTTGAGATCCAACCTCTTATGCAAAGAGTAATGAACTATCGGGGACCATGAGGTGGGGAACTTTTTATTCACCTAATTGACTGTCAAATTCTCAGGACAGACCGTTGCATGAAGTTCATTTCAAGTAATAGTGGATTAGGACATAACAGGTTTTGCTGCCTGTAGGGCCGCTGAGGTAAATACAGGATGCAATTACGCTCATTTCGGGTCCACGGTACAAGTGTAGTGCATGGTGTACTGACGTGCTGCATACCGATAAGGAAACTTATGGAACTGCTCTATTTATGTTATGTAACTTGTCGGGGTATTCGGTAGCGTAGTTGAGGCACTATGCTACACGCCGGAAGGTCGCGGGTTCGATTCCTGATGAGGTCGTTAGATTATTCAATTGACTTAATCCTTCTGGCCGCACTGTGGCCCTGGGGTCGACTCAGCCTCTAACAGAAATGAGTACCAGGAATCATTCTCGGGGGTAAATGGCGGCCAGCGTGTAAGGCTGACACGTCACCGCCATCTGTGAGCCGATTGTCTAGAAAATGTGGGAGCCCTATGCGCCTCCACGGCCTGTTACAGGGATACCTTTACGTTTCATGTAACTTGTCAGTATCCAATGCTTTGTTATTCCTGACATGTAATTCAGTTAGCAGTATACTGTTGTAGTGGTTTGTAATTCGTTGTATGTTAGTGAAATGTTAGGAAATCTCCCTCCCATTATGTTTAGTTTGCCGTAGAAGTTAGTACGCATGAGGAAGGAGCTACGACCGGTCATGTCGACACGTGCTTTCTTCGTTGTCCTCTCTCTTTAAGCAGCTGCTAAAGATGGACCCAAAGTTCCAAGCTGCTGCTGTGTGATTCTCATGGGGCCGTCCCAAATTGAATTTGTCAAAAGTAACCTCCATCGCTGTCAAAGGAACTAAAATTATTTTTCAAAATTATACATTAACATTAATTCATAAAATCAAAATTCTGCGGCCCCTGTCTCAAGCCACTGTTTGTAACAATCCTAACGTCTTCATTTCATTCTACTCTTGTCAGAAAGACCGTCTAACGAAATGGTACTCTTTCTCCCGCCCCCACAATAAAGTGTCTCTCACTTATCCCAGGACTTTCCACTTTCACCTACCCTTCTACTATACTTTATACCTATCTCTGTCCCTGTCTGAGATACGAAGGTTTTACAGCTCGGCAAGTCTTATTTACTGTTCACTGGAGATCACAGATACAGTATTGGATTTCCTCTGCTCAGCGAACGGGCGAGTTCGGATACTTAAATCGGTTAAGTTACTGGGTTAGGTACCTGCCAAGGTTAGGAAACATTTTTCTATCATCAACACGCCCAGACCGACTCTGGTTACGGTGGAGGGCTCCATCCGCGAAAGTAACGGAACAAGAGCGTAACAATAACCCCTGATCTCCATGCAGTGCAATGGTTCTAAATACCTGTCATTTCATTTCAAATCCTTCTGCAAGCCTTCATGGCGTGTTGTTAACATGAATAGAAACAAAGTTGTCTCTGTGTTTAATTAAGTACAAGAACATTAAGATGCATGGAGAAATGGAGGATTAGATGGAGGTGAGCATTCAGCTTCCACGTACCGCCCGACGCCTGGGGACGGAAAACTCGAACCAATTTGATAGGAGGCCGGGTCGACCTCAGAGGCTGTCAGGACGCTGTGGAGAAGGGAAAGATCTCCTTCACATGCTGCTAATCAACACTCAGTTCCTCGACTGTCCAACCCCATGTCAATTTTCTTCCGAAGTATTTTCAGTAGCTGCTGAGCATGCTGGAACAACATAATCCGCATGCATGAAGTCATTAGAGTATATTAGTAAGTCAAGGAGAGTACTGGCATGTGTTTAGGCTGCATCCACCTCCAGATTTTATAGTTTTTCTGTTACGTCATGAAAATTACGACATCATATCAATTTATCTGTCTGTAACAGTTCCGAAACGTGTCTAAAATGCAGTGAGTTAAGACAACAAGAAAACTGTGTTAAGGGATTTGCATACTTTGACAATTACAGCATTTTATTGGCACAATGACATGGTTTCATGGCAATTAGAGCAGAGCTTTGGCAGAAGGAAGAACACTGTGTTAACTCACTGGAATCCTCTGAAGGCTAAAGACTTTCACCAATCTTGACAGCGTTACTAAAGTCACTTTGACGCTTGTGGAAAGTCAGCAGATAAAAAATCAAAATTGTTCACTTACCGGAAAACAGGTCTCCTATAATACAGAAAAGCTGTGTGATAGATACAAATGTCACTTAATTTTACACAAAAATCAAGTAGTATGACAAAGATTGAGACGGTTTCTAATTTAAAAAGTCATCGTTACAGTTCTAAAGAACCAATAAAAAAACGTATGCTATTTATAGCTGTAAACTGTTTACAGCTCTCTTTGTGCCTGTTAGTTTCGGAAGTAAAACCTTATGGAAATCTGCAGTGTGATTTAATTATCGACCACAGTAGTTTGTTCCGCCTACCAATTACGTATTGATCTGTTATTGTTCCATTAACAACACTTCCACTCGGGTTACACAGAGACTAATGCGAATATCGAGTTTGAAAGGTGTAGACGGAAGTAGCTGTAGCCTAGTTTGACGTACAGTGCCGGAATTTACCTGACGGGAATCAGAAAAGCCACAAACACCTCAGTCAGGATTTTCCGTGTCCCGGACGAGATTCGAACCGCTGCCGGCGGGTTGAGCCAATGTGCTCGGTCCTGTTCTCATGTATAATATATGAACAAGCATGCGGTTATGTAGGCGCAAAGCCTGTGTATGCACAACTGCCATTGCTAATTAAAACTGTATCAACTGGTTGCAATTTACCATATGAGTCTTGGGGGATTTTGAAACGTGAAGCTGGATATTTGTTCTAGACTCCAGGTTGTCGCTATAAAATCATTCGTAGACAACAACCACTTTCTACGTGCTCGATCCTACATGGTAACTTCAGGGTGGTTTATATTAATGTTTTAGTCTTACCACGTACAGCATTGCAGGGGCCTAACGACAGAAGCAACGCAAAAATACACCGTACAGAGAACGTTTACATTTCGGAGATCAGTTCCGAATTAAAAGATTAGGGCCTACAAACACCGAAATCGTCAACAGAACTACACACACAGTATAATATCATATTACACATTATACTGCACAATATTTCCCAAATAACTGAAGTCTAAAATGAACTGCACCCCCAGGCTTTGGAACCTAGCCCTGACGACGAAGCTAATTTTAAACACAAATTTATAGCCAATACACTAATTAAAATAATTCGATTGTGATGGAAACAACCACTATAATTAATTGTGTTTTATGGATACGGGAAGCAGCCTGAAAGACAGAGAGAGAGAGAGCTACTATTCTTGGAACGACAATTCATGCAATGTAAACAAAGTTTAATGTAATTAATCCGGTTATTTAAAAGGCCTGACATGTTTCGGCACTTCGGGGTCATCTTCAGAGACATAATATTTAAACAGTTATATTTTTATCTTCTTCTAACCTTATGGCTATATAAATTAGTATACTGAGATTTCCAGCAATTGTAAAGCAACTTACTTTTACCGCCGATACTCTGAAGATAGTCCCGAAGGGCCGAAACATATAAGGCAGTATATATAACTTGATTATTTACATTAAGCTTTTTTACACTGGATGGCTTATCATTCCAAGATTAATACAAATGCAACGGCGAAATATATCATGTTAAAATAAGACAGAGATTATATTTTAACCCAAACATATCCATGTCAATGAGAAATGATTCTCTAGCAAAAGTCTACCGTTGACTATTCGTGAACATCTAACTGCTGTGAAATCCCTCAGTGATGTAGTGTGGCAGGGCTCCAGAAAAACAAACTTCCAGCCAGCAACGACGGGCTAAGATTTACTGTGGCAGCAGTAAGTGACGAACCCCTGTTGTGGCTGCAATAAGGAAAACTTCGCAGTCGAAGTGTTCACGAATACAAAATTTCCTGTGTCAAAATTCATGAAAAAAAAAGTCTCTGTAAACAACAGGGATAAAAATATGCCATGAACTCACTGACCTACTAATCTTTACTGTGACAGCTCTCCCGGATATGGAATTGTCATGGCCTTATTCAGGCTTAAATTTATGAGAATATTGCAAAATATGTATGGGGCTTAAATCAATGGAAGAGATTACTTTATTGTGGGTGTGCATAAAAATAAATTCAAAGACTAAGATAAAATGTCTTATATCTAAAATTCGATTCATTATAATATTTTATACTTTTCACTAAAACAACTGGCAGCTCCATCTGTGAAGAAGTAAAACCAATGAAGGAAGAAAAAGAAGAATAGATAGGGAAGATGAAACATAGTTAAAAAAATTGACAACACTAACGCACACTAACGCAGACTGCCGATGTTCATACAGACATTGAAGGAACCAATATATAAACGTTCACAGACTGGATTTTTAATTGCACAGCGTGTAAATTACGGGGCAAATTAACCAATTATACTCACTTTGCTCAGCACCCACTTACAAATCAGCATGTCAAACAGTGTGAAACCCACACTCATGTATATACAAGCATTGCTCGTACGGCGCCTTGTCCCTTAACCCAGAGAGCGAGTCGCCAGCGGGTCCGGGGTCGAATTCGATTCATGTGCACTACTTCTGACTGACTAAGATTAATAAAAATCTTAAAGTATTACGTAACTCGGCCGAGATTTGAAACCGGGTACCTCTGAAAGCCAAGCGCACATTTTTTTTTAATTTGCTGGGTCCACTCTGCACGGCGGCCACTGACTGGCCTATTATACAACCTGCCCCGAGTGATTATGATGATGGAGAATTCGGTGGAATGAAGATTGGCAGGGGAAATCGAAGTACTCGGAGAAAACCTGCCCCAGCGCCACTTTGTTAACCGCAAATCTCACTTGATCAGACTCGGGCTCGAACCCGGGCCGCCGCGGTGGGAAGCCAGCGACTAACCGCTTGAGCTACGGGGCGGCCCAAGCGCACAGTTACTGCTGTCCAAATAGACCTAAGGTCGCGGTGCAAGGCCCGAGAAGGCCTACCCCTCATATATTCTATTCTATTCTACTGCTGTGCAAATCTGACAGTTGAAATCGTGCAGTTTATTTTCTGTGCAAAGCAGATTAGTCCCTGGGGGACGTAACGTGTTAAAAATTCTAAGAACTGAGTCATATACGTAACTTTGCGTAGTTTTCTTCGGAAACTCCGAGAATATTCCGTTATAGTCGCACAAAAGCGGATATGAGACATGAGTCGTGCTCTTCACATTTTTAACGATCGTTGCCTCACTAAATGACGAATTTACTTCCTCTACCAACTAATGTACCTGCATCCTCTCTACCGCTACATATGGCTTATGGACAGCAAACCTGAGGTCATGCGTCCGCCGGGCTGTACCACTGAATGGATGTACATACAGCAGCAATACACAGTAAAATTAAAACCGAAAGAAATGACTGATATGATTATTACGGCGCTTCCATGGTTCTCGCTCCAGAGGCCCAAGTTAAATCCCACAGCATTTCTTTTGTTCACATAGTCGCAAGGGGGTAGGTTTTCTCCGAATGCTTTGGGGGTTTTTGTCACAATTATCATTATATCATTGTTCCGTCGGGGTCTGATCCAATTAGCCCATTACAGGCTGTAGCAAAAAGGCATTCAGTCTGACCCCGCTCTCACAATTAACACAAGCAACTAATGACTGACGGAATGGTAACAATATGCACATAAAATATACTTGTCAATAATATAATAAATCTATATGAGTTTGTCTGTCCTTCACTAAGGGTCACAAAATACTTGACAGAACTCAATGAACTATTTTCCTAATCAGCTTGTAGTTACGAAAATTTGAGTGATTTACACAAAAATTTGCTACTGCAAGTTGTTTGAAACTGCTTGCGCATTAAGAAAACCTATTCTTTCTTTCATCTTTGAGCCTGCGACTATGTATTAATAGCATTAATTTACGTCAAACTCTCATAATGGGATATTTCTTCATTTTTATAACAATTTCCCTACCTCCAAGGTTTATTTTCTTTCTTGGATTTTAGGTTTTCAGGATTGTGGGATGTGATGAAATAAAGTTCAATGGAAATGAAGCGACGTTTTGGAGGAACGTAATGCCATGATTTTCATGATCAGAGAGCAAGCCAAACAACCAGTAACAATTACCCAGCAAGCACTCGTATCTTGCGTCTTGCTGGTTTCTTGCTTGGCTTCCTCTTCGTTCATGAAGATGGAGACATATGTTACCCCGAAAAGTCTGTAAACTTCTACCAGGCTGCATGATGTTTTTTTTTTCCCGCAATAAACTTTACTGCATCAGGTTCCCCCTAGAAGTTACTAGTCATTTTTAGCCACACGGTCTAAGCCATGAACTGTCTTCGTTAGCTCGTTCGAATCACACTCGAGGCATGGGTATCTGTGTGCAATTACCGTATTTACGCATGTATAGGCCGCACATTTTTTGCCAAAAATTCAAGAGGAAAACTGGGGTGCGGCTTATATTCGAAATATTCGAAATCACACTTCATTAAAAAAAAATATATATTCATAATTAGTAATCCAGGGTGTAATACTCCTGAAATAATATTCCAAGAAAATTATTTTTTCTGTAATTTCTGTCTGAAAATTGTGCTGCGGCCTATACACGCACGCGGCCTATACATGCGTAAATACGGTATTTTGTGTTTGTGTTGCTCTGTGTGAATGTAAGGGCCTTGCGACGGGCTGATCACTCGTCCAATGAGACCTACCGCCTGTGTAAAAAGGATTACGAAACTGAAGAAGAGGCCAGGGCCCAACAAAGGGCTGTAAAGGCCGCGCCATAGCTCAAGCGGTTAGTCGCTGGCTTCCCACCGCGGCGGCCCGGGTTAGATCCCGGGTCTGGTCAAGTGGGATTTGTGGTGGACAAAGTGGTTCTGAGGCAGGTTTTCTCCGAATACTTCGGTATCCCCTGCCCATCTTCATTCCGCCAATTGCTCCACAATCACCCTCACCCATCATCTGGGGCTGGTACAATAGGCCAGAAGTGGCCGCAGTACAAGGGACTTAGTCCCACCACACTAGCAATAAAAGAAAACATACCTAGATGAATGAATCAAATGAGTAAAAAACACACCCCGCATATCCGTAACAAAAAATATGTTGTAGCATTCCATTGCGTCATTTTCACTAAATGCTTACAGCTGTAGCACAAATGGAGGTCATGTCTTTCTGTCAGCGTTGAGTGTTCCATCTCCGAAAACATCAGAGCTACTAAATTATGAAACAACCAATAATGGGCTTTATACAGGAAACACTGCTCTTCAGTTAACTAATTCTGTTACGTGTTCAACTGTATCCTGGTTGTACGGTAATGTGGGCGTTATACGAATATTCTCGGCTAAATTAAACGCGAGTAATGACTATACAAAAAGCGTGATAAAAATGACTTTCGCTTATGCTAAGTTCAACTGTAAGCGACTTCACTTACATCCCGCAAGATCTAAAAAAGGAAAAAAAAATATATATATATAGACAATGAAATATAAAGCTAACCAGAGTACTACATGGAACTGTTTCGCTTATGTGAAACTTGAGATCTCTACTTTGATTCCGTCCCTGAATAAATAACCCTGTTTTCTAAACTGAAATACGAGTACGAGTATTAGGGTAATCACAGGTGTACGAGTTAACAGAAAACCGTTTTATTCAAGTTAAATTTTAGGTTCATATGAAGATTACTTGGGGCGCGCGGTAGCGTAGTTGGTTGAGGCACTATGCTGCAAGCCAGAAGGTCACGGGATCGAATACCAATTAGGTAACTGGATTTTTTTTTTCAAATGACCTAATCCTTCCAGCCGCACTATGGCCCTAGGGTCGACTCAGCCTCTAAGAGAAATGAGTACCAGGAATATTCTTGGGGGTAAAGGGCAGCCGGAGCGTAAGGCTGACAACCTTACCGCCATCTATAAGCCGATTATCTAGAAAATGTGGGAACCTCAACATCTCACAACCCTATGGGCCTCCACGGTCTGTTACAGGGATACCCTTACTTTACACGAAGACTGCTTTCCTATGGTATGTGATGACATGTAGTCTGGTATATTACTACACACATTTCGAACGAATTTGTTGCCTCCATCTTCACGATAGAGGGGGAAACCGAGTGGTTCGCTGAGGGCCATCTAGTATATCCGTATCATTTGTACTCGTACAATTTCGGCTCTCTTCAACCCAAAATATGGAGGTAAAACCTTGCTATGGACATTCCAGACTATACGGACGTCGTATTGCAGTATATAATTACGGCAGTGAGAACCTTAGAATCTCACACTGAACTCCCAGCTTTAACTGCGCCATGTGCGAGCTCTGAACAAAGATAACACACATTTGCAACTGAACTGTAAATCCAAGCCGAACATTTGAGTGCGCGTGTGTGGGAACATAAAAATATTCTTAACTCGGAGGGGAATGGCTATGGAGCGTATGTGATGCGACATAAAAGTACTTAACTATCTATGGCTAGGGCTCCTTGGATGGGGGATCAGCCCGTCGCAAGGCCTCTGCCTATACACAGAACCACACATACCCATGCCTCGAGTGGGATTCGAAACCACAGCCTCAGCGTTCGAGGGGGCGAAGACCGCCTTAGACGGAGAGGTCACTGTGATCGGTAGAACTACTTACTGCATTCATATAAACTATAATTTGACAATTATATTTTCATTTCTACAGTTTCGACAACTTTTTACTTCTTCGTCAAATCAGCGCATGCGCCACAGTGGGAAATTCGGAGGGTAGATGGTTGCCCATCACTGATTTATACCTAACCATACGTCTTGGTGTATCTGAGACATTAAACTCGGCAGTTCCCATTCATTTCCAGCGTTCCGGCAGTGGTTCCGCCGAATAAAAGCCCGAAAATGGCTGTGTTGTGTGAATGTCACCAACCGCAGTAGCTCTGAAAGGGCTACGTGCTCTGCACTCATACACAGAGGAAACAGGGCATACTCGCGTTCTTGACGCTGTCTTGTGACGCAGGAAATCGCTGTACAATGTACAAATTATGTGACATTTCGGGACACTCAACTTTCCGACTGTCAGTAAGCAGAAATGCACACTCCGCCCTACTGTGGGAATGATGTCATCAGTCAGTGACGTAGATTTTCCGTCATCATTAAAGAAATATCCGATTTTCTTCTCAATATACTTTAGTACTAACATGCCGATATGAAACGTACACACACTTACGAAGGATGTTCCTTCTCCTACTATTCGTATTAGGCCCATTGGTCTATTTCCCATCAGAATCAATTTAGAACTATGAATTTTGTAGACAGTCAGCAGCACTGCTTGGGCCGCTACGTACACAGGACAACATAAAGGGCTGGAACACACACAGCGACATCAGTCGTACGGAAAAATTTCGTAATTTTTGCCGTACGACCTCCTTTTCATACTAGAGCGACCAAATATATTTCTTTGCTCTCCGACTGTCGTACGGTAGATGTCGCATGTCGTCACGTATGAAAGCTAAGACTACACTTTATATTCTACTACTTGATGCGACATGAACCGTACGGACGTCGTACGACCGATGTCGCTGTGTGTGTTTCAGTCCAAACACAGAAGAAACCGGGTATGCGAACCCACGATCTTACTGGCTGAGCGGGCGAAGACATTTCATGCCTTAAACCGCGAGGTCACTGTCACAGGCGTAACTAAGCACTATGATGTACAGGCACACTTGCAAGTGGAGGTATATCTGCCCTATTCTTGACCTCGGCACTAGATGGAGATGGGTAGTGAGCTTCATGTCCCGGTCGCTTTACTCCCGGGGAACTCGACCTCGGTAACCAATGTTCAGGAGGCTGGATGCGCCCCACAACCGATCTGGGCGTAAGATTTTTCTTCTGCAAAATCTCCCAAGCAAAGTTTAATGAAACTTGGTGCGTGGAGCAGGAAGACCTTATCAGGCATGTTCTGTTTACAGAAAGAGAGGATTGATGTCAGTGCACGTGACTATGTGCCAGCCAACCAACAAAACACATGAATCAGAAGTTTTCATGAGAAACTGAATGGTAAGAATCCAACGTTCTTTTCCATTTTCATTGGATCATACCCTGATCGAAGTAAATCCAGTTTTTAACATCCAATTTTAATATTATCCTCCCATTTCTGCCTCGGTTTACCAAGAGATCCCTGCTTTTCATGCTTTCTGAATAAAGCTGTATATATATATCCTCATCACCTCTGGTTTTATCGCCCTAATCATATTTCACGCCGGTCACGGTAGCCGAGCCGTCTAAGTCATGTACTGTCTTCGCCGGGATCGTGGGATCGAATCCCACACAAAGGCATAGATGTTTGCTATGTGTATGTGTTTATTCGGTGTCTGTGCTGTCCTGTGTTTAGGTAGAGGCCTTACGACGAGCTGATCACTCGTCCAAAGAGTCCTACCGTCTGCAAAATGATCATGAAACTTAAATATCAGAGGCTAGGGCCCAAGGGTGCTGTAGAGCCAGTAAAAAAATCATATTTAATGAAGAGTACAAATTACGAAGCTCTGCAGTATGTAATTTTTCCTTTCTCCTGTTACTTCTCTTTTACGTCGAAATATTCTCTTGTGCAGTTCATTTCAATCCATTCCCACCACCCAAGTTTCGCTCCCCCAACCCCCACCCCCAAAGCCTCTGAATAAGTGCCACTTGAAAGTGATTGAAACTTGGGGTGACACTTTTTCTGAAATGTTATTGAATGACTGTCTGGGTGTCCCAGTTGATTCTTTGTGAATCTACTGTCCGTGGAAAGCCCTCGTCTTGTTACTCCTGGCATGCTGACAACCATCAGTGGCAATTCTATGCGTATAACATTTCGTCCAATTACATTACACTCTTCTTACTTTAACATAGCGGAGTCTACATGCGTTAAGTAAAGGATAATTGTGAATAAAGATTCTGAAAGTAGAAGAAAGCGATCGTGGCAAAATTTGAAGTTCATAATTCGATTGGCGGGACTGAGGAATACGGGAAACAACAGAGTCAAGACAGCCGGTATCTGGCCACCATACAATTTAACTAGTAATATCGCGAATACATAGCAGGAGCAGGCCCTTATACGGGGGTTCTGGGTGAGCAGGGGGGCCCATGAGGAAGCGTAGTTGGTTGAGGCATTATGCTGCAAGGCGGAATGTCGCGGGTTCGAGTCTCGATGAGATGGATTTTTTCAGTTGACGTAATCCTTCCAGCAGCATTATGGCCCTGGGGTCGACTCAGCCTCTAACATAAATGAGTACCAGAAATCTTCCTGGGGGTAAAGGGCGGCCGGCGCATAAGGCTGACATCACCGCCATCTGTGAGCCGATTATCTAGAAAATGTTGGAGCCTCGACTTATGCGCCTCCAAGGCCTGTTGCAGGGATAGCTTTACCTTCTTTATGTGGGAGCAGGATAATTTGGCCCCAGTTCATGTCCCAAATACATTCTTACTCAATTTAAGAAATTATACTAAGTAATAACGTGGGAATTTAGTTTAATTTCACTCTTGACTTATGATTCTCGGCCTTTCAACGATAATTGGTTGACAGAAAATTCGTTTTTCAAGTATTTATTAAATACACTTATATGGCTTTAGGACTGGGGTGGGGACTCCACATTTGTGACTGGCCCGGAAAGAGGATATTAATTACTTAATCATGACGTTTGGAAAATATTTTGGATTGAATTAATGCAGCATGTTATCTAGGCAGCAAAAATACTAACCCTTAACGTATGAACGAATGGAAGGCAGGAAGGCCGCCTGAGGCCACAGACTGCAGACTGAAACTACAACTTCTAGATACCAAAGAGAGTTCATCTGTGTACGAAAACCCTAAAATGTTAGCATGAATACTTTTAAGATATTTTACGTGTCAACTGCAACCACTAACAGATCTCTTTCCAGATGTTCACATAAAGTCTGAGAGTCTTGTAGTCATTCGTCTTCCAGGTCGCAACTTTCATTTAGTTTCTCAACCTCTTCGCCCCGAAGTGTCTGGAATGTCTAGACATCCCTCCTCCTCTGCTGCGAACTGTGATATGCAGACGTGTAGGATGAGGTTCCTAAGTGAAATGCTCTCCTAAATGTCAGAATGAAATTAAAACAAGAAAGGAGCTGCTGTGTATTACTGTACAAGTGAAAATGATAAATCGGATTTATGTAGTGTGGGGCACTTGGGACCGCCTCTCTGGTCTGGAGGTCAGAGTTCCTGGCTACAGATCCAGATGTCCGGGTTCGATTCCCGGTGCTACCAGATTTTTTTTTCTGAGAAGTAGTGGGTCTGGAACGGGATTCACTCAGCCTCGTGAAGATAATTGAGGAGATATTTCAAGAAAATAGCGGATCCAGTCTAGAAAACCGAGATTAACGGCCGTGGGGATCCGTTACGCTGACCACGGGACACCCTCTATCCGCAAAAGTTGGCACTACCTTCGCCGACAAGCGGCGGTCGCTCGGTCGGTATAGTTCGCTTGCGGAGTACAGGCCACGGATTTTTACTCTTTTTTTTTAGTGCGGTACTTTGGGGGGGGGGATGCCCGAACGTTTCGGAGGAATATATCGCCCCCATCTTCTGGACGCAAGACGTAGGCAAGAAACCAGCAGGTTAAGGCGGATTTATGTAGTGTGAACTTAAGACCGTTTACATTCCTACAACGGCTAGTATATGGATAATATAACTGACTACACAGAGTTCAATCGTTCTTAAACAGCCGCCAGTTGCTTAGCTACTCAAAAATTTCCCAACATTTTATGGAACCCGAAAGTTCATTGCCGTATTCACAAGAGCCTTCCACTAGTCCATATCCAAAAAATGTGACATTCAGTAATAAAATGATTTTCTTATGGCCAGGGGTTTTTAGCCTTACGCCCAACCCTTAAGCTAGAGGCCCACCCCTTATCGGCTGTCCGCGACTTCTTATTCAGTATATTCGCAGCTAGCCTACATATCTAGAGGCCGTTTCCATCCACCGCAGCGCGAGCACGCGTCATGCTGATATGACAAGGAACCCACTTGACAGGGGTCTTCTTCTTCTTCTTCTTCTATGGCGCAACAGCCCGATGTCGGGCCTTGGCCTCCCTTATTAAGCCCCTCCATTCCTCTCTATCCTGCGCTGATCTCTTCCAGTTTCTTACGCCCATTAACTTCTTTGCATCTTCTTCCACCGCATCAATCCATCTAGTTCTTGGTTTCCCCGCACGTATCCTACCACCTATTGTACTGTATAATATTTTCTTTGGGATACGCTCCTTATCCATTCTCTGTACATGCCCAGCCAATTGCAATCTTTTAAGCTTTATCGTCACTGAGATCTCTGGCTCCTTATATAATTTGTATAACTCTTTATTATATTTTATTCTCAATATCCCATTCTCTTTTATTGGTCAATAAATTCGTCTTAGGATTTTCCTCTCGAAAGAATTGATAACTGATTCCTCTTTCTTGTTTAGCGTCCAACCCTCACATCCATAATAAAGCACCGGTCTTATCATTGTTTTATATATTTTTGTTTTAATCGCTCGGTGTATATCCTTTGATCTAAAAACTGAGAGTAACAAGAAATATGCATTATTCGCTAGTTTTACTCTTCTTGTTATTTCATGATTTTCCTCTCCATCTTTATGGGATTTCGATCCTAAATATATGAATTCTTCAACTATTTCTATCCCGTCCCCTTCCATGTTAATTTCTCCAGTTTGCCTTGGATTCCTTCTGGATTGTATCAGCATTTTAGTTTTATTTACATTCACCTCTAAGCCAGTTGTTTTTGCTATGGTTTTTATTTCTTTAGTACATACAAAACTGAAAGTATTCATATTGGCAGGTCGACAAGCTGAAGCAGAAAGTCGATTTTCGTGTAGGTCTGAAACACAGTGTCGGATTACGTGCGTGTTTTGAGCTTATTTCACAAACGATCTGCAAATGAAAAGGTCAGAATCATCATCTGCACTCGCCATAACTACACTCAGCATTCATTGTGCTCTGTCAGTCACAATGTCGTGCCCCTAATTGCCAAGCATTAATTCTCCTGCACCCGCCCCGCCCCCGTCTGTAGCATCTACCATCACCTCAGCACCGCTGTCATGACAAAACCTCTTGATAGCAAGACAGAAGCATTTCATGCAAAATCAGCAGTCAAATTCACATCTCCTGATGTACCATATATTTCTTGCATATTTTCAGTAATATTTCCAACCCCAAATCAATTATTTCTAGTCTATTTTCCTTATATTGAATAAATACATGTTGGCTTATGAGATCACCATGTTATCTGTGTATCCCTAACAACTTTCGAAAGCCTGAATCAATCCTTATGAAACTTGGTATTCATATCACGGCATATGAACCCATCACAACGGCGTACATCATAAATCCCTCACAAAGTATCTGTGTCTGTATGTGTATCCTCTACTGTTGCTAGGCAACGGCTAGGTAAGAAAGTTACCTCTGCAACAAATACACACACAACAAGAGAAGAATTGTTGGACGCGTTGTTTTCTATGCGATCGGTGTCGTATCAAAGGAAAGTAGGTCAACAGTTCTTTCCAGAACTCCTTGTTGCTCTTATATTCAGCAGAAATGAATCTCTCGTTTATGTATCAATTTACGTATTCATATGCTATGTCAAGATACTGTAAACTGAAGAGACAAATCCGAACAGAGGAACGCTGTGCACTGTTACACTGAATAGACGGATGGAGCAGTCACAGCTTACGTCTGGACAATTATCACAACAATACGGCTAAGTGCTGATAACACAACACATTGGCCATAGCTCAAGCGGGTAGTCGCTGGCTTCCCACCGCGGCGGCCTGGGTTCGATCCCGGGGTCTGGTCAAGTGGGATTTATGGTGGACAAAGTAGCGCTGGGGCGGGTTCTCTCCGAGTACTTCGGTTTCCCCTGCCAATCTTCATTCCACCAAATTCTCCATCATCATAATCACCCGAGGCTACAATAGGCCAATCAGTGGCAGCCGTGCCGAGTGGACCCAGTTGGACTCCACCCCCACCACTAAGCGAATTAAAGAGAAGAAAAAACACAACACATTCGTATACGTATTAAAGTAGTCTGTGTCCTGGCCAAAATATGTGACAGTGAAGCCTTTTAATTTTGGAAATTATGAGAAGTTTTATTACTAAATAATACAATTGTCTCTTCTAGCTTTTGCGAAACCACTTGCAGGAGAGGTCACGTGTATAGAATGAAGAAACTGAAAACGCCGCTGAAGTTCGCGAGGGCTGTAGTGCCATAATAATAATAATAATAATAATAATAATAATAATAATAATAATAATAATAATAATA
>NW_019720705.1:1719378-1723114 GCF_002891405.2 Cryptotermes secundus | reverse complement strand
TCGCAACGAGCGTCGCGCGAACAATAATAATAATAATAATAATAATAATAATAATAATAATAATGTTTCGGTCCATATGTGGAACCATATTCAGGCCGTCTCATTAAATACGTCTCAGGTTATTGAACTGACCTAATATGGTTCTCAGGTAGCAATACGCTATCGTGATATGTAGACAAGGGGTAAAAAAAGCGAATTCCGTCATTATCTGGGTGTTCATATTGTGTTTATTTACTGAGATCAAAATGCTTTGTGCAAACTAAATGTGCTTCATGAGAAAACAGAACTTGGCATAAGGAAATATTTAACGCTTCTTGGCCGCCCATTTATACCATCCACGCCGAAAAGCCATTAATCATTATTAGCTATAAAATACAAACCAAGTCATCTCTCTTTGATCTCACTGTCATTCGGCCTCGCCAAGTGAGCTTCCCTTCTCCACCCAAAGGAAATCAACTTCTCAGACAATACACTTCCATCAGTTTCCACAGAATGATGAAAGAGTTTTAAGCTCTGAATCTCTTTGACGTTGCAAGAGGTTTTGCTGTATACGAGTATGTTCGCCTTGGCTATTGTGAGCCTCACTGCAAACAAAAGCACAAGTACAATAATCCTGTCGCTTGGCCCTCGAACTTCTCTCCCTCTTCCGCTTTCCCGCCGCAAAGGTTATATTGGGTTAGGGGTGGAATTTGATTAGTGATTAAGCTGGACAGCGGATGATTCCTCAAGCTCTTTCCTGGGAAAATAAAATGCCTCTTGTCGAACAGGGTGATGTTCCATATGTGTCTACAACAGCGAGAGGCCAGAGGAAAAATAAGATGATTTGAAGATTTCACGGCGGTAACTACGAAGAAATCAGTCTTCTGGGATGTGGCACCGTGTAGATGTGTTGTTAGCCGACGTTTCGAAGGAATGTAACGCCTCCTATTTCAGGGTGGCAGGAAAAATATGATGTAAGATGATTAGCGGTGTTAACGGCGGTGAATATTAAGAAAGCAGTCTTCTGACCTGTGGCACTGTGTTGGTTTTGTTGTAGCCGACGTTTCGGAGCAACGTGACGCCTACGTCTTCATGGTAGAAGGATAAATAAGATGATTTGAGATTTTAACGGCGATGACTACTAAGAAAGGAGTGTTTTGTGATGATGCTCGCTGTAGATGTGGTTTTAGTCGACGTTTCGGGGGAACGTGTCGCCTACATCCTCAGGGTAGAATTAAACATAGTTCACTGTGAACAAAGCAGTCTTCTGGGATGTTGCTCGCTGTAGATGTGGTGTTAGTCGGCGTTTCGGAGGAACGTATCTCCTCGATCTTCAGTGTTGAAGGAAATGTAAGGAGATTTGAAGTTCTTGCGGCGGTAACTATTAAGAAAGTTGTCTACTAGGATTTTCCACGGTGTAGATGCAGTTCTAGTAGCCGTTTCGGAGGAACGTATCGTCTCCCGTTTCAGGGTGGAAAGAGAAAAGGGATTTGATGTTTTGACGGCGGTGATTATGAAGAAAGTATTCTTCCGGAATGAGGCAACGTGTAGATGTGGTATTCGCCGACGTTTCGGAGAAACGTATCGCCTTCATCTTCAGGGTAGAATGAAAAATAAGATTTGAGGTTCTCAAGGCGTCTATATGAAGAAAGCAGTCATCTGAGATGTGGCACCGTGTAGATCTGGTGTTAGGCGACGTTTATCAGGAACGTGTCGCCTCCATCTTCAGCGTAGAAGGATAAACAAAAAGATTTGCGGTTTTCACGGCGGTGACTATGAAGAGAGCAGCCTTATGGGATGTGGAACCGTGTAGATGTGGAGAGACGGGACGTTTCCAAGCGCTTCGCGTTATATAATCAACGACTAACAGCAGGAGACTTTTCTTTCATTGTCACATCCTACCACAGACCTGAATAGTTATTTCCTGCTACCTGCTGGACCCACTTAACGCCAACACGTGAAATTGTACCAAGAACTGTGCAAACCCTTACTTACTTACTTACTTACTCATGAAGCTGAGCCCTTCTGGATGAGCCGCCAATTCTGCAGCTGCTCAAGAATTTCCCAGCATTTTATGGAACCCGAAGGTTCATACCGTGTTCAGAAAAGCCCTCCACTGGTCCCTATCCTGAGCCAGATCTATCCAATCCATACCATCGCATCCTATCTCTCTAAGATCCATTCTAATATTGTCCACCCACCTACGCCTTGGTCTTCCCAGTGGTCTCTTTCCTTCTGGCTTTCCCACCAATATCCTACACGCATGTGCAAACACTTATCATTAAAAAATGTTGTAGTGATAATAAATTAAGGGACAACCTTGGCCGGTAAGAAGAAATGTCTCGGACTTCAGTAAAGCAAAATCTATATTCACAATCATTCCTGCTATATTAGAGTTGCATATAAATGTTGCCCCAAAATCACAGCTATCCTGAAGAAGGTTCTTTATTAAAGATCATCAGTTCCTTTGGGTAAATGCTGGCACGAAACCTTAAAATAGGCCATGAAACCCAAAATTCACGATCACCCTCACATTTCATACTCTGTCCATACGTGATTACATAGAGGAAGAAACAACGAATCTACACAAGCCTGCAGTCTAAACAGTCTCCGGCTCTATACATCCAGAGATACGAGAGGTCTCCATTTCTTGGGGACGGAAGCCCTAACTCTGCATTACGGTGACAGGTCTGTCTGACAGATGTGCGCATATAGTACGAAAGAATTCAAACTTCATACATCTGTTGATATTCCATGCAATGGGTAAGGTGATTTATCAGACTGGTCGCGTCGTGAGATGAGACTATACTACGTACTCGAAACTGCAGTTCAGCAAAAGCACGACAGAGGGCTCCTCTTCTGGGAGTATATTCTTGATACAAGAACCAACTAGAGAGCCTTAAACCTCCAATACTATGACCTATGGCTCAAATTTGTAACTGATTTTACCAAATCCACTTGAACTGCCACAGAAAAAGTAACAGTTATGATCTCTTAGGTTCCCTGCAATTACGTAACACTCGTGCTTCATTGAACATGAGATACGAACCAACGCATTCCAAAGAGAGTATGGGTCACTCCCCGTCAGGGGGTGGAATCTTGAATAGGGGAAAGGGCAACACGGTAACTACTGCCTCTATGAATGTCTGCAGTAACTACACGCAGTTCTCGACAAATCAGAGAGCCTAAACAATCCAATTTGAATACCCATAATTACTTGCGGTTATCGTGGTGCATAATATGGAAATTGATAAGTATGAATGTTTATTTGATGTGGTTGCGAAACGAAAGTAGACATTTGCGAACGAAATTACAGCTCCATATTAAACATATTATTTGTGTATATGAATGTTATGCTTATTAGCACAAATATAATGAGAAACATAGAATTCTTTCAAGCCTAAATTTTTTTAGGTTATCATGTACTGTCATCTAAATGATATTTTTTTGATATGTTCCGCAATTTTCGGTTTATCCCAGAGATTGTCTGTTGAATGTGAAGGAGTTCTAAGAGTACCGTGACGGTGTTATAATTTTTGTATTGCTTCTTGCAGCATAAAAGTGACAAAAACTTCTGTTGCTGCTGCGTGCTTGTCATCCAGCAAGGAAGGCATAAGATTCTTCAGTTTTCCAAGGGATCCAGCACGGTATGTCTGTTTTAATTCATGGTGTAATCACTATGTGTTGCTTAATCCAATGTCTTGGAAAATACATATAGAACAAACTATACCTAAATTAAGTGCAGCTTGCTATGCAA
>NW_019720705.1:1671161-1718537 GCF_002891405.2 Cryptotermes secundus | reverse complement strand
ATTGATGTAAATGAAATGTTCTTATTTTACAGGCACTGGTGAGAAACTTTCTCCCGATAAATAATGTTGCAACCTGATATCTTGTACTGCAGAGGTTCTTACTCCGTTGTGTGTTTTCTGTTTTCAAACTGAGTTTAATATCATTTAACTCATTCCCCTTCAGATGGTTTTGAGTGAAGTGATATTAAACTCAGTTCGAAAACAGAAAACACACAACGGAGTAAGAACCTCTGCAGTACAAGATATCAGGTTGCAACATTATTTATTGGGAGAAAGTTTCTCACCAGTGCCTGTAAAATAAGAACATTTCATTTACATCAATTATTAATTCTAGCTATATGTGTGAACCAGCGATTTTTTGGGAGGGAGCAGTAAAAAAAATGCTGGTGGTATAATAGCATACTTTCTTACCGACAGGGCAGGTGATATGATAGCATACCTTCTTACCGACCGAGCCCTCGGCACTGGCTGCAGCATTTTTTTGTTACGAGAATTGCAGCTGTCCACCGCGGCAGCAGTGGCTGTGTTGCCCGCCAATAGCATTGAGTTGCATACCCCTGCTCCCCGTCTTCTATGAGTCATAAAATTGATTACTACCTTCACAAAAGCTCCTCTGCTTTCTTCCTGAGCCAGAAAAAAATCTAATCCATATGGCCACATATTTCTCTAAGATACATTTTAAAATTATCTTCCAATCCACATCTATCTCAAGTTGCCTCTTCCTTTCGCCTTTCGCACAAATTGCTCAAAGACCCTCAATCTACATTGTTTCTCTTGAAGAGATCAGGTTTCATAACAAATCAGGTAAAATTACAAGATTGTATACTATAAATTATAAACCCGTACATTTTATTCTTTACATTCTTAGGTATGTGACCTTAAAACAAAATATTCTGAACTGAATAGCAGTAATCTCCTGACTTCTTCGTGAAGGTAATTTTATTTTCTTACAGTCATGCGTATATACCTGAAACGTTCCTCGTTTTTAGGTGCTTTATTCGCTGTCTTCATAATAAGACCGCGTCCTGCATTCTGGCTATAAAACATGAAGAGTTACTTAATTTTATCACAGTTTATATCGGACAAATCTACAATTTCTGGCATTACCAGATCTCCTGTCCGTTTCTTCGTGATATTTACGTTTTCGCCCAATATTTAACACCAATATGGAACCGGAGCCGATTTCTCCCATTAAAATGAAACACTTCCGATTTTCTTGAGCCTTTCTAATGACGTATTACAAAGAAATTGTGTTTTTATAAACGAAATAAAAATACATAGCGAAATAATTAAAATCGGTACCTTTACTTGATTATCATTGCGTGGAAAACAAGACAGATCTATACATACGTACTATAGGCTTAGTTAAGGTCGTGCACGTGTCGGGGGAAGGGGGAACAGAAGCACAGGAACAGAACAATATTAAAAGTGTACAACATGTTGACAATCCCGGCTCTCCTTTATAGCGGTAAAATCGAAGCAATAAGGCCAAAAGGCATCTTCAAACACTGCTGCTCAGATATACATGAGACTGAAAGCGAAATATTCATAAATATAAAATAATATACGCCACAACAGTTCGGACGAAGGAAGGACCGAATAACCACCGTACTGCGAATATGAAGAGAAATGTATTCACGCTGATAGAGCGGCGAGTGATGGGGGTTTCCAAATGAATGATGGAGAGACCAGCCACAACTGAACACCAGGATGACGGCTGAGTCCGGAACAGGTCAGGAGGACCTAAATCATTGGGCTTCTGATGGTAAGGATGCCGACTGCTTTAGCGACAAATATGCGTCAAAGATAAAGCACATGAAGTAGGCCTGTACAAACAGGAAATCAGGCCAAAGGGCCTTCTGTAGAAATTTGAACCATCTACGTGTCTCAAAATGCTTCAAAATGAAGACTGTTTTTATGGCCGCGCCATAGCTCATATTAGTCGCTGGCTTAACACCGCGGCGGTCCGGGTTCGATCCCGGGTCTGGTCAAGTGGGATTTGTGGTGGACAAAGTGGCGCTGGGGTAGGTTTTCTCCGAGTACTACGGTTTCCCCTGCCAATCTTCATTCCACCAATTGCTCCACAATCACCCTCACGTATCATCTGGGGCTGGTACAATAGGCCAGAAGTGGCCGCAGTACAAGGGACTTAGTCCCACCCCACTAGCAATAAAAAAAAAATACTTTTTTCTCTTCGAGGGTTATTTAAGGAGGCTTTCAGTAACGAGACTATATAGCGTCGGTTGGTAGAATGAAAGATGAATCTGAAAGGATTTGGAAGGAAGCTGGCGTGACCTAAATGACGTACTGTACCAGATTTTCCTGGGGAGACTAAGTGATATAATGAAAATCTAAGTAAATATAGCCGATTATCCGACCAGGATTCGAACCGAGCACCTCCAAAATATGTCCAGAGCGTTGCGTCTTCTAGGCTGATTTGTTCGATAATATGAAACAAGTCTGTTAAGTTTATAAACGAATATCATTATGGTCTAAAATGCATAAATTCGACTATATTTTCGAGGAATTAAAATATATATAGTCATTACCTTAAAAGGTTTCCGCGTTACCAGTTCTCAACAGAATATCAGAACTATTAGATACATTTAATAACTACCGCTAAGCCAGATCAGGCCCTATCATTGGCTAGAGCGGGAGCCATCACATTTCGAATTATATTTCACACGAAGAGTATGTGGTCTTCTGCGCTGTAACGCCGTGCAGTTCGGACAGAGGTCAACGCATCAGAGAAACATATAGCTTCCACCTTCAGGGTAGAAGGGTAAGTCAGGTTGTTACCTGATTCTGCTAATTTCATGCTTCTAGCCGGAAGACGGTGATGTTCCTCTGAAACGTCGGATCTCTCCGATATCCACAGTATTACAAAACCAGATGATAAGTTGAAGACTCAAATATAATATATAACGCAACACTGTTATGTTCTGCACGCGTTTCAACTACCGTATTTACGCAAGTATAGGCCGCACATTTTTTGCCAAAAATTCAAGAGGAAAACTGGGGTGCCGCTTATAGTCGAAATATTCGAAATCACACTTCATTTAAAAAAAATTAACGTTGCCAAATTTCGGAATAATTTCTGCTCCTGAAATAATATTCCAAGAAAATTATTTTTTCTATAATTTCTGTCTGAAAATTGTGCTGCGGCCTATACACGCACGCGGCCTATTCATGCGTAAATACGGTATCTCTAAACACAAAAATGTGAGGTTCTGATATTCATGGCAATGTACGAATACGGACACCTGAACTCGTTAATCAGAATATCTGCTCTAGTCAGAACGGGAGACAGGCAAACAAGCACAGTTAACGAACACAGCAATAACTGAATTACACACACAGAAAAATCTAACAAGTGATGTACGTGTTCTGACTGACAGCCGAGGGGCATAGGAGAAACGAAAAGGCAGACAAGGACACCGTGGGGTTCTGGCTCGCGTCGACCGCAATATCGACTGTGACCCCCCCCCCCCCCNCGCCCCGTCGCCCCCCAATCTCGCCTCTGCCCCCCCCCCCCCCAACCCCTAGAGGGTTCAGGGTAGATGAGCACTCGATCCGTGATCCACAGAGTTCTAACTCACAGGTGGCGCACGTGACAAAAAGGGCAAGCAGCAGTATGTTCAGGGCTGTAATACTGAGTTCCAGCCCTCCAAAGAGTTTCTCTCCGTTTACTTAAATCGATGAACAGGAATACACGTCAAACAACACCTTGAGATAAATAATATTTGAAACGAAAAACGAAAAATGGAAGAACAAACAGTCATATGGGACTCGAACGTACGACGGACAAATCAATGCAACAGACATTTTGGTTGCAATCAGCAGTACTTACTTACTCGTGGAGCGGAGCCCTTCTGGAGGAGCCGCCAATTCTGCAGCTACTCGAGAAATTCCCAGCATCTTATGGAACCCTAATTTAATATTATATATATGTATATATGTTACGGTAAAATAAATAATTGGTAATTATGAAAGATAACTGGTAATGAGACCGAAGAGGCATGAAGTGACAAGAGGTTCGAGAAAAGTGCATAATTAGGAGCTTCATAACTTGTACTCTTAGAATGATTAAGTCAAGGAGGATGACGTGGGCATGGCATGTAGCACGAATGGGGGAGAAGAGGAATGCATATAGGATATTGGTGGGAAAGCCAGAAGGAAACAGACCACTGGGAAGACCAAGACGTAAGTGGGTGGACAATATTAAAATGGATCTTAGAGAGATAGGATGGGATGGTATGGGTTGGATTGACCTGGCTCAGCATAGGGGCCAGTGGAGGGCTCTTGTGGACATAGTAATGAACCTTCGGGTTCCATAATATGCTGGGATATTCTTGAGTAGTTGCAGATTTGGCTTCTCCTGAAGAAGGGCTCAGCTCCATAAGCAAGTAAGCAAGACTTATGAAATCACCTTGCTTGTGTCCCCTCTGATTTTTCTTAGGAGGTTTGTCAGATCGCCTTGCTGCGTGTCTGCGGTCCCCCTTAATTTTAGTTAGGACGTCTGTGAGATCACCTTGCTGCGTGTCTGTGTGTCCCTTAATTTTTGTTACGACGTCTGTGAGATCACTCACCTTGCTGTGTGTCTGTGTCCCCCTTAATTTTAGTTATGACGTCTGTGAGATCACTCACCTTGCTGTGCCTGTGGTCCCCCTTAATATTAGTTATGACGTCTGTGAGATCACTCATCTTGCTGCGTGTCTATGTCCCCCTTAATTTTTGTTAGGAGGTTTATGAGAACACATTGCTATGTGTCTGTCTGTCCGCCCTGCCGTTGTTAGTGCATATTCAGAGATCATCTTGCTGTCTCTCCCTAAATTATTTCGTTTTCTATGTGATCAGCGTCGTATGAACGGAAAGTTGGCTATTAGTTCTTCCCAGACCTTCTTGCATAGATTCATCTCATTCTGACTAAACTGAATGTTAGCACAAATTACACTGAATGAAAAGGAGATGTACGTAACTGAATTCACTAACTCTTCTGTAGCTAAACCGTGGTCAGGAAAGTGACAATCAGTGCATTACCTGGTTGTTTTCCTGTTCTCATCATAAAATTGGCAATTATGCAGATTAAAACAAAGTATTACGGGACAAGTTAACCGAAGAGCGATCGTATCCATTAACTAACTGTATTTATTCAGAACCCATACAAACAACTTAAACAGATAACAAACGAGCAATCTAACATTGTAAACGAAATAAATATTTAATTTCAACAGAAATTCCGCAACTACTACTACAAGAGCAAATACTGGCATTAAAATTAAGTATACAATCCCAGAAACAACTGGAACCACTACAATCCAGATCGGGTTCTTTACAAACCGTCCACATCTTTGAATATTGTGCTCGCTCGATAATACCAGCAGTCCGCTTGGTGTACAACTAATGTGGTTACGGCTTCTTGCACACCATAAGTTTATTTTTAAACGTCTGTTCAATAACAATATTGAATCAGCAACAGGCGAGTGAAAACGCATTCACAGTAACAAGTTCCAAACAGCATACAACTCGAAGAGAATAATATTTAATTTCACTGTATTTTCATAACAAATAATGGAAATGTTGAATTCGTAAAGTCAGTCATAAAACGTCCCTAAAATATTTTCATCTCAAATTTATATTTATATTTGGTTTATTTATTTTCGCTCCAATGCTTTCGGATGAGACTATGAAGCGTCGAATGGATGAATGATTGATGAATAATGAATTACAGAGGATGCAACAAAACGGGAGTAGCCTAATTTGAATTATTATCACTAAATGTTCCTGAAGGTACAGAGAAAGATCACGAAAACCCCCAGGAAGGATATCCGGTCTCCGAGACGAGATCTGAACGCCTGACTTCCGACTACGAAGAAGTACTCATCACCCGAGCGCCATGTTCGGTGAAATTAATGCTTTGCGAACGGTCTGCAAAAGACAAAGAAATGTATCTTTGTTTCAATGCAGGGCAAAATGATGATATAACGATATAAAACAGATGTTTTGAAAATGTGGCACAGTTCAGATATTTGGGAACAATGATAACAGATCGGAACCTGATTCAGGAAAAAATTAAGAGGCGACTGAACTCGGGTAATGCTTGCTACCATTCGGTCCAGAACCTTTTGTCTTCTCGTCTGTTGTCCAAAAACATAAAAATTAGAATATACAAAACTATAATTTTGCCTGTGGTTCTGTATGCGTGTGAAACTTGGTCTCTGATATTAAGGGAGGAACATAGACTGAGGGTGTTTGAGAACAGGATGTTAAGGAGAATATTTGGACCGAAGAGAGATGAGGTGACAGGAGGTTGGAGAAAACTGCACAATGAAGAGCTTCATAACTTGTACTCTTCTCCAAGTATAATTAGAATGATCATGTCAAGGAGGATGAGATGGGCAGGGCATGTAACACGAATGGAGAAGAGGAATTCATATAAGGCACTGGTGAGAAAGCCAGAAGGAAAGAGATCACTGGGAAGACCAAGGCGTAGGTTGGTGGACAATATTAAAATGGATCTTAGAGGGATAGGATGGGATGGTATGGATTGGATTGATTTGGCTCAGGATAGGGAACAGTGAAGGACCGTTGTGAACAAGGTAATCAAACTTCCGGTTCCATAAAATGCTGAGAAGTTCTTGAACAGCTGCAGAATTGGCCCAATTTACCGCTATTTATATACAACACGCAACAGGAAATAACAATTAAGAATATCAAATCTCCACACTTCCCAATAAGAGGAAGAACGTGCTGAGCGCCCTGCACATCTCACAGAATTAATCTAAGAACCTGAATTATCCACACCAAGTGAGGTCACACTATTCGTCCGATCTCTTTGTTTTCAGTTATTTATAGCATTTGCCTTCCACAGAAATAAAATACCACGATCAATAACGAAACAAAACGAATTCTAAAACGGAACTTTTCGTTGTTGGTGGTTTAGACATTACACCAGACCATAACAAGATAGTTTTAGCATGCATTTCCACAATTTACTTTCTGCTAATATCATGACAAATACGATTTCTGCTAGTATCAGTTTTCCGAGATACTCCTACACTGAAAATATTTATTATTTATTGCATGTAGCACAAACAGAATTGGCGATCGAAGCTATATCAGTCGGCGTTATTTACAGAGCGGTAGCGTAGGTAGTTGAGGGGCTATGATAAAAGCCGGAAGGTCGCGGGTTCAAGTCCCGATGAGGTCACTGGATTTTTTTCAATTGACCTAATCCTTCCAAACGCACTATGGCCCTGGAGTCGACTCTGCCTCTAACAGAAATGAGTACTAGGAATTAATTAAATAATTTTCCTGGGGAGTAAAGCGCGGCCGGCACGTAAGGCTGACAATCTCACGGCCATCTGTGAGACCCTCAACGTCTCACAATCCTATGGGCCTTCACGGCCTGTTACAGGGAGAGCTTTACTTAAAAGAGAGTAGAGAGGAGAGTACAGGGGAAGTACGATCTTAATCTATTGTATTGTATTGGAGAGGGTGGGTTTCCCCATGCACTTAGACCAACTGTTGGTCCATTGTGCGTCCCCCTACGATATTCTACCAGTCTCTATTCCCTGCCGGTACTGGTGCGTGGCATCAGTCCCGACTCAGCCAGCGATTTCGGCCTCTACTGGCTCAGCGGTATCTCGATGCTTCCCCCATCTACCAGAGGCGTTAGAGACTACTGTTGGGCGGGAAATGTCCTGAATTTGGCTCAGTGGTCCCCTTGGGACATGAGGTTCTTTTACGTGCTGTAAAGCTACGACACGGGACCCACGGCTTAAAGTCCCTCCTGGAGGACTTGTTCCATGAATTTTTCCGCCCTTAAAAATTCCACGACCTCCGCCGGGTTTGAACCCGCGTACCTTGACTCACGAGGTGGGAACGTTACCCCTAGACTATGGAGGCCGCTATCTTTAGCACTAAAGTGTCTGCGATACTGAAAGCGTTGTATTATATCCAACATTACCAAACTGTAAACCATGACGACAAATTGATAGGAGAGCTATACACCAACGGTCCAGTGACAAGAAGACTGAACAGAACATGGCCCCAAGACATCATCAATCAATGAAATCGAATACATGTTGGAGAATCATCACTGGATGTTTCCCTTGCAAGCTAAACACCTATACAACACATTTACTTAATATTCTGTAATGATGTAGATTGTAAAGAAGAACAATAATAATAAATAATAATAATAATAATAATAAAAATATAACAAACTCAGAAAAATATAAAGGCTATGTAGCTCACTGAGCCGACCACAGTGGCCTCGAGGTCTAAGGGCGGCCGCACACTAACAAGCATCAAGACATGAGACAAAAGACACAGTCTTGCTTCATTCGTTATCCGTCAGTATGAAGGTGACGTCAGCATCATGACTGAGACCGGTGTGCTGTGGTTTTCATAATCTCATTCGTTTCAACTGTGCTTCTTTCTTTGCGCCATGTCGCAGACATCGTGTCTTGACTGTTACGTGTCTTGAGGCATGTCGGTGTGCGGCCTACCTAGGACATGAACAGTCTTCGCTCGTTCGAACACTGGGATCGTGGTTTCGAAACCCACTCAAGACATGGATATCTATGTGCGCGTTTATTCTGTGTTTGTGTTGATTGTGTGTAGGTAGCGGCCTTGCGACCAGCTGATCCCCCGTTAAAGGAAGCCTACCGACTTTGTATGGGGTTAAGAAACTGACAAAACGGCCAAGGTTCAAAGAGCTGTACACTCATAGAGAGAGAGAGAGAGCCTGACAGAAGGAGAGTGTAAAGCGAAGTCCTTTTGCTCTACCAATTAGGGCACGTCCACACATTACGCAGGGAACCTTACGAAAGAAATGTTCTGTGCAGTAAAAAAAGAAAAAAGTAAAGCTATCTCTGTAACAGGCCATGAAGGCCCATAGGGTTGTGAGACGTTGAGGGTCCCACATTATCTAGACAATCGGCTCAAAGATGGCGGTAAGGTTGTCAGCCTTACGGGCCGGCCGCGCTTTACTCCCCAGGAAAATTATTTTAATTAATTCCTGGTATTCATTTCTGTTAGAGGCTGAGTCGACCCGAGGGCCACAGTGCGGCCGGAAGGATTAAGGCATTTGAAAAAAAAAATTCAATGACCTCATCGGTACTTGAACCCGCGACCTTCCGGCTTGTAGCATACTGCTACAATCGGTGTTCAGATATAAGCCGTATAGCATTGAGCTGGATATTTGTGCCGGTGAATGTATACGTCTGGAAAAACTGACTCCATCAGAAATGCGTTTTACAAATTTTCTCCCGACCATGTCATATAATGTCGGAGCTAATGTTACTCTGTTTCCGCCACTCCATAGAGGCTTAATTCGAAAATAATTCCGGTATAGGTAAGACTGTATGACACGGAAGATTTACACGTACTGATTTAATTTCTTCCACGATACGGAAAGCTTATCCCCCTGTCTATTTTGGTTCTCTTAATCTGACTGCAAGAAAGGCTCAATGTCGTTATAATTTATAGAATATCCGAAAATTTTCGCCTACCGAAGACACCATGCGATTCCTTAAGAAACGTTAAAAATAAAATGTGCCTTGGTAAAATTTCGAATGACGTATAATTATCGCGGAAAATGATATTCAACTTTATCGTGTACTGCGCGAAAATTAAGCGCTGGCAAAAATTTTGTAAATTAACATGTTCATCTAAATGTTCATCAAGGAATCGCGTGACTGGGTCAATATGCGCTGTTTTCCGTACACTTCGTGCTATAATGTTATACAAGAGGCAGGTTCGGGTATATGGGACCAGCGGACGAGCATGGCGGTTTTATGAGAACCTCCCTGTGAGCGTTACTAGTAGCGCTGTCAATGCGCGGTCAGGTGGGCGTGTTTGAGTCTGTTTTGAAGCTGATGTTTTAAGTTAAGCTCAAATCAGGCACTTTTTAAACATCCGTATATGTTAACCTATCGCCTACTTTCTTTGAGAAGACACTGGCCGCACAGGAAACGACGCCTCCAAGAATACGTCTTTTACGCGGGAAGTCTTTACCGAGTTACTGCCTTGTAACGATAGGATACATACAGACAGACACGGACAGCAAAGAAAATGAAGCGTCCAACAATTCTTCTATTTCAGTATGTATTCTCTGTCATGAGAACGTGTTTACCGAGCCGTTGCCTAGCACCTAATAGAGGGATACACTTATCAGAGCCTTTGCCTTGCAACGATAGTACGATACACATAGAGACCCAGACTGATAGGAGGGGTTTATGAAGTACGGCGTTCAGATGGGCTCAGTGGTACATAATATACATATGTAGTACAAAGCTTCATGAAAACTGATTCAGGCATTCAAAAGCTGACAGGGGGGATTCACAGATATACAGGATAGAGATCACATGAGCCTATTTTAGGAAAGTAGGCTAAAAATATTTTCTTTACCTTGCCTTGCCAACAATAGCATGGGGATAATTTTTATACCACTGAATATGATGTAATGGCTGATTTTCGTTTTTGAGTCCCCATTCGCTCGAAATTACCATAACAGACTTGTACACCATCTCGGAGAGATCTCCGTGAGACCAGAACGAAGGCAACTGGCGAACAAGTGTCCGAGTCGCCATCTAAAGGTTTATTATCCCAGCTTGATTACTTCTTAGGTTATGTAACGACGTTATTTCAACTGCAGAGGTTACGTCTACAGCGTGAAATGTAATAGAAAGTTACAAACGATTTTAAGAGAGGCTGAGAAAGAACTGATGGAAATCTTTAATTAATTTACAACGGGACAATATATCCAAGTCATCGCTTTCCATAGAAATAAAATATGTACCACATAAGTCCTGAGGCCTACAGAAGCCATTCCTAGGGTCGGAGGCTGTAAGACGGTTAACACAGGCTTGTGGTGGGAGTGAGCAGAGGATGGTATAATGATTACAGAGAGGAGAGGAGAGGAGAGGCAAGCAAGCGTGACGTGCCTGCCATGCCACTACCCAGAAACTCAGAAAGCCTGGAGTATTTAAATGCTTACCTATGTGAACCCCATCTGCATTAGAAGGGGCTTCATAATTTGATATCTTCATTAAATATAATTAAGGCAATCCAATCAAGGAGTACTATATGAGTGGGACATAATGTACGTATGGAAGAGATCAGAAATGCATATAACATTTCAGTCGCAAACCTCCAAGGAGAGGTGGACGTTGGCAGGAGGATAACATTACCGTGAATCTTATGTAAACAGATTATGAGAGTGTGGAGTGGGTTCGTGTGGATTCAGAATCTGGACCAGTGGCGTGCTCTTGTGAACCTTCGTGTTCCGTAAACGGAAGGGGGGTGGCGTTCTTGATATGCGAGGACCTACTCTCTTCCTCTCAAGGACACTGCTCCACACATTTTGTTAGTTAGTTACTTTCGTTAGTTATTCTGCATTCCATTCGAACAGGCGAGCAGATTAAATTTATAGAAAATCACATTCAAAATTTCCTGATGTCGTTTTGAGAGCGTACGAATAAAACATTTGAGGGGCTATGATACAAGCCTGAAGGTCGCGGGTTCAAGTCCCGATGAGGTCATTGGATTTTTTTTTTCAGTTGACCTAATCCTTCCAGCCACACTAGGCCCTGGGGTTTACTCAGCCTCTAACAGAAATGAGTACCAGGAATTAATTAAATAATTTTCCTGAAGAGTAAAGCGCGGCCGGCGCGTAAGGCTGACAACCTTACCGTCATTTATGAGCCGATTGTCTAGATAATGTGGGACCCTCAACGTGTTACAACCCTATGGGCCTTCACGGCCTGGTATAGGGATAGCTTTACTTTTTACTTTACTTACTTTACGAATAAAACATAATGATATTAGATATGTAACATACACAATAAAACGACTGACAGAAGTACGTGCAAAACAAGATTCCTAATAAATCCTATTCTATACTGGCAGAAAACAATTTTTTAGAATATCTTTGGATATGCAAAGAGTATCCGTTCCTCGCCTGAGTGTATGCCTATATGCCTATTGACGACATTTACCAAGCGAATAAGGAATTAAACACAACATTGTAACTGTCGTAATGAAATGAGGCTTCATTGGAGAATGAGTTGCATTAACTATAGTTCAAATATTTTCACGTCATGGAGTGACTACAAATGGGCTCCGGATTGATAATCGCATTTACTGGACAGTCACAGCTCGTGACTACATTTCACACGTCACTATCACACACGGACTAGTGTCCCCAGTCACTGTCCTCACTGTGCTGCTTGGACATCCTCCAACAGCGGACGTTCCTCTGCTCTCGGGCTCACGTCCTCGCAGGCTGGCAGCCATCTCACACCAACCTCATGCTCTTCTAACTGAAAGCTGACTCATGACAGAGTCAAGGTCATGTTATGACCGACGGTCAGTCGGCCAGTCTGTCTTGGTGTCAATTCCCATCTAGAACCCAAGCCCATTTCTGATGGACAGCACAGAAAACACCGCTTCAAGAGTTCTTCCCTTGTTGCATGGCGTCATTATTGGCGCGGACCGCACAGAAAGAATGGTTTCCAACAGTTACTTCATTATTACGTGTTACACAGCCGTTACCTAGTAATGGGTTTCTGTGGCTCCACGATTCTTGCTTTGAGCAAATATGCCACAATGTACTCGTACATGATGGCATAGACATGTAACAAGCATGGGACGGGACAGGACAGGAGATGAAAGTAAAGAAGTGCATGAAACGTTCTCCTAGGAGAACCTTAAGGAAAGATGCCTAGGTGTAGATGGAAATTTAAGGAAATAGGATGGGATTTTGTGGGGATAGGGTTCAGGGGTGTGCTCTTGTAAACATGATGACGAAGCTTCGGTTACACACAATGCTGGTAATTTCTTGAGCAGCTGAGCAACTACCAATTTGTGAAAAATGGGCTGAGCTCCACGAGTTATTTAGTAACGTACTCAACATATTTTTGTATAACCAAACTCTTAAAGAACAGTATTATGTAAGAATGATATAAGCTTGTGCTCGAGAGGTATTGGGTTCGAATCTCGACCGGGTTATTCGATATCTCGACTGAGGTTCCCTGTGGGGTTTGTCTCTCGAAGCAAATGCTGCGATAGTATGTCCAAACAGATCACGATAGCCTCCTTTCAGATCCCCATCTATCCAAATGGACGACCACCGTCCCATCTAATTCTACAGTATATAGCGAGTGCGCTTGAAATTCTGTAGTTAATAACCTAAAAAGCAACGGATCTGAGTATTCCTGTCTCTCAAAGTCGCTACATATAGGAGCAGAGCTTGAAGTTAAAGAGATTCAAAAGGTGTTCCACTGAACCAAAATATTTCGAGATATCATCATGCCTTTATTTTCATTTTCTCTCTGTAACATATATTTTATAACGCTATTCAAGTCAATCTCGATAACCGAGTAATAAAAGGAAGTTCGAAACATATACAGTATTCTGCAGCCGAAAATGTAATCAGCTGGATACGGAAATGCGAACAGGAATAATTAAACAGAGACATCTGTTGGAAACAATTATATAAGAGTCATTTCGCGGCACAGTATCGATATGACGGTCACACCTACGCTTATACACGTACTTACCCGTGATAAAGGAAGCGGATTGAGCTTCCGAAACGTTTTTTGGTTTAATAGCACTTCAGATGATGGTCAATGTGCAACATAATGTTTTTGTAATGAACAGAGCATCGTCACGAACTTTTAGATGATGATTTCAGACGTTCTGTTGCATTTGAAGTTCTTACACTGAAAGGTGATGATTCCCATGGCACTGAATATTGAAATTACCGTCTTCTTGGATGAGAGGCCGTGTCGTTTGATAGGTAGGTATCAGCGTTTCGGAGAAGCTTACTGCTTCAATTATTATTCTATCCTGAAGATGGTAGCAGAAATGTTCTCCGAAACGTTACTACCTACCTACCAAACGTCATGACATATCTAGGAAGACCGTAATAGTGGTCTCCTTCTAAAATATATGGAGGCTATACTGAATTTCCTGATACGAATAATACGGAACAGATCCAGAACTAATGTAAAACAAATATCCTTAAATAGTTTTAAACCGCTACCAATACATATGGCCGAAACCTGATCCATTTCAAAGAAAAAAACAAAGCCAAAATGTAAGCAATGGCTTGAAAAACAAGAATTAGAATTATGGATCACAATTTTACAGACGAAGATGTAATTCAAAACTGGACAAGAGGAACTCTAACAATAGTGTGGCCATGTAGAAAGAATGGATATAATAAAGTTACCGAGAAGGACATAATTAAAATATAAATGTTAGAAATGTATAAGACGACCTAAAAAAGATGGTTCTGGGAAGTTTTGGAAAATATCATGAAGAAAGGAAAGAGCTGGTAAGAATTCGAAAACAAAAGACTGCGTCAAGAGACGGCGGGCCTGCGTGCACCCAGCCCTACAAAACGGAAAGGGCCCCAGAAGTATATAAGATTAATATATAACGCTTAAGTACGGACCCTATCAAAGTTAATCAAAGGCAAAATCCAATGGATATGAATTCTTTCAAGTGTTGAGGGAAAACAAGAAAGGGCAGAAACAAAAATTAAACATTAGTCAAGACGTTGAAATTCAAAATTTGTTTGAGTTAGAAGACAAATGATTACAATGGTGAGGTCATGTTAAAAGCGAACAGAACAAGGACTCTGAGAAAGGCAACGTGATTAAAAGTCGAAAGGAAAAGCGAACAGAACAAGGACTCTGAGAAAGGCAACGTGATTAAAAGTCGAAAGGAAATAGACATATGTGAGAACACAGAAAAAGAAGGTTCAGCCAGCCACCGTAAGATATCAAGAAGAGAGGAATCAGCTGGCTACAAAAATTATGAGAAAAAGTGCAGGCTTATCGTCCATCTATACACGTAACTAATCTGGGTCCTGAAGTTTTCAGTCGCTCAGCTGTTTAGGAATTTCCCAAAAATTTTATGGAACCCGCGAGTTTATTGCAGTGTTCATAAGATCCCTTCACTGGTACCTATCCTGAGCCAGTTGATTCCAGTCCCATCCCATCCTATCTCTCTAAGATCCATTTTAATACTATTCTCAGACCTACGTCGTCGATGCAAAACAGAAACGACAAGACAAGAGAAGCAGATAAAACAAAATTGCAGTTTTATTCAATTACATATTTAAGATGGGGGCACGCGGTAGCGTAGTTGGTTGAGGCACTATGCTACAAGCCGGAAGGTCGCGGGATCGAATTCCGATGAGGTGGAGTTTCTCAATTGACCTAATCCTTCCGGCCGCACTATGGCCCTAGGGTCGACTCAACCTCTAACAGAAATGAGTACCAGGAATTAATTAATAATTTTCCTGGGGAGTAAAGCGCGGCCGGTGCGTAAGGCTGACAACCTTACCGCCATCTTTGAGCCGATTGTCTAGATAATGTGGGACCCTCAACGTCTCACAAACATATGGACCTCCAAGGCCTGTTACAGGGATCCCTTCACTTTTTTTTTACTTTACATATTTAAGATTTTACATAAAGCTAATGAAAGCTTAAGCAGAAAATATGAACACGTACTGGGAAATCTTGGTCATCCCTACAGCGAAACTTCCATCATGCAGTCATTTTTTGCCCTGCAACTTCTCGTGCCAGCACTTAGCCTCTCACCCAGTCTTTACAGTGTCGTGCAATTTCGGTCCGCGGGGAGCAGATAACAGTCTGGCAACTGGAAGATACTGAACACGAGGTAAGTGATAAATAATCCTCAACGCTAATGGTCCTCCCGCCTCCCGCCCTCCGCCCTCAACCCCCCGCCCCCTCTTTACACTCGATTCTTGTTTCGTTACACGTAGTGAAACGTGGAGGGAAACAAGTAAGAGGAGTTGTTTTGGGTTCATACACTTCACGTAGAACAATACTTGAGTGTAACCGTTTTGGATATCTATAATTCATACAGAATAACAGGTGGGTGGAATTGTTTCAGGTACCTCATTTCATATAAGGTTACAAGCGAGAGACTGTTCCGGGCACATGTGGTTCATACACAGTAACACATGGATGGGCCGGTCACGGTAGCCGAGCGGTCTAAGGCATGCAATGTCTTCCCTCGCCGGAAGCCGGGATCGTGGGTTCGAATTAATGTTTAGTGTTTGTGTGTGTATGTGTACGTTTTTTCTGTGTTTGTGTACAGGTAGAGGCATTGCGAATGTCTGATCACCCACCCAAGGAGTCCTACCGAATGTCTAAGTAAACTGAAGTGAAACGGAAAGTTTCATGGAGGTATGCCAAAGCCCAAATTTGGGCTGCAGCGCCAAAGAAAAAAAAACACACGGATGGAGTTGTTTTTGACACATGAAATTCATACAGAACGGCTCTGAACAAAGTTGTTTCTGGTATATGCCTGGGCAGACAGACGAAGACGAAACGTCCGAAACATTGGTACGGTACTTGTTCACACCATTTCTTCGCTATTCTTCATTAGCGTTGTGAGTCGTAAAGCGTCGGGGGGAGGAACTTGATGGGACATATACTCTATATGGGAAGCGGTCGTGACCCATTTTGAGGCAGTGTTTCAACAGTGGTCTTAAGATGTTCAGAGACACCAGAAAAGAAGTCAGGATAGTTTACCTTCGGGTTAATATTTGAACCTGGCACCTGTCACAGAAGTATCAGTGGAAAACTTTACATTTCATTGTTCTTTGGAGATCGTACGTAATTGACATATTCACTTGCAATCTGCATTATTTATAGTCCAAGAAATTTTGCTGCTCTTAAAATTTACATTCTCTTTCAACCACTGTCATATTTTGCAATTCAAATTACTATCACGTACACAAATCCTTTCGTGCGTGTAAAGCCAGTCGCTTCAAGATAAGTGCGGTCCTAATATATCCTCAAATAAAAAAGGTATGCTTAACATTAAGGTCTATCTTGCCGGATAATTCAGACCCTTCTCGTCTCTAATGGTTTAACTTACCTTGAACAAAAATCAGTGAAGGTATTTATTTAATTTCATTAGGGAAGCCACTGAAAAATTTACGTCTTCCTTGTGTACACTGTCACGCCTGATACGTCTTTAAGCACGCACAATATTNACGTTACATTATTTATTATACTGCAATTGGGTTTTAGCCCGGTGGCAGTAGTACACAATAGGACACAACAGACAAGTAACACACATTTCCTCCCCAGGAAAATTATTTAATTAATTCCTGGTACTAATTTCTGTTATAGGCTGAGTCGACCCCAGGGCCATAGTTCGGCTGGAAGGATTAGGTCAATTGAGAAACTCCACCTCGTCGGAATTCGATCCCGCGACCTTCCGGCTTATAGCATAGTACCTCAACCAACTACGCTACCGCGTTCCCACCAATGTTTATGCAATAAATAGTTTTAATCCGAAAGTATATCAGGGAAACCAATTTGAGTGCAAATATTAAAGTGAGCACCATATGTTTCACTGCATCGGAAGATACTGGCTTCTTGACTCATCCACTGTCAATCCAACACAGTATATCTAACTCATTCTTTTCCTTGGCACTACAGCCCCAGTGGGCCTAGGCCTACCTCCATGAACTTCTCCGTTCACTTCGGTTTTTCTAGATCTTACACATTCGGTAGGACTCCTTGGGCGGGTGATCAGCTCGTCGCAAGGCCTCTACCTGTACACAAACACAGAAAAACGCACACACAAACTAAACATCCATGCCCTGAGAGGGATTCTAACCCACGATTCCGGTTTCCAATCGAGCGAAGACAGTACCTGCCTTAGACCGCTCGGCTACCGTGACCGGCTATCTAACTCATACAATCACAAATTAAACCGAAAGCTTAACTGTACACTCACAGACTAACTAATTTGCACACACCTCAATTTAACCACATACTAAATTACTTCCTCTCTTCATAACTGGTCAGAGCATAAGTTCATAAACTCGCAATTCAACTGTTTATCTTTCCTCAACACATACTTTCAAACACAGACTCTCCCAGCTGTCACAAATACTAACATTCCGGGAATTGCCTCATGATGACTTAATTATATAGTCGAAACATGTAGCGCATTTACGTTTAAATTAAACACGTAAGACATATATCAACACCTACTGTCTCTATTGAAGATATTCCCATATACTTGTTGTGTCGACGGTCGTAATGTAAGCAGTTAAAGGCTGCATTCACTACACGACAATTCGCTCGGTCCGACATGTCTTACCTTTGCTTCCATTTGATCGGTTATGAGACAAAACTCTAGACTTTCATTGGAAATTCCCGTACAGGCGCATTTCTCTCGCTCCCTTGCTCACTTTCTGCTCTGGACAGGCAAGAAGCCACACACCACACATCTGAAAATATTCCTAAATTGAACTCACAGACAAATAAAATAACTGCTAACTACAAGCGCCGTCCTTGTTACACTTAATCGAACTGCTTTATCTTTAAACACTCATCGTTACTTCGACGTTTCTGGAAGTGTGAAGCGCAGTATTGCACTTAATTTCTATGAAATGCTGATGTTTCTAACGAAAGAAGTAACAACAAACATGAAGAAAGCAGTCGTCTGGGATGTGGCACAGTGTATATGTGGTGTTAACCGACGTTTCGGAGGAACGTATCGCCTCCATCTTCAGGGTAGAAGGAAAAACAAGAAAATCCGCAAGCGAAAAGACAGTGAGAACCGGCTTGCACCGGCCGGACGGTCGACGCATAAGGCTGACAACCTCACCGCCATCTGTGACCCGATTGTCTAGAAAATGTGGGAGCCTCGACGTCTCACAAGCCTACGAGCCTCATGGCTTATTAAGGGAAAGCTTTTGCTTTTTAAATATATATTATGGGTATTGTATTATTTCAGCAACAGTGAATTTTTTTTTTTGCAGAACCTTCTTCTCAAGAAAGACAGGGGCACAAGTCCGGGCCCCGTCAGGAGAGGTGATAAGACAGAGGACACGAACCTATTTGTTTTATAAATTCTCACTTAAATAACAAAAGTTAAAAAAAACTATATTAATATATCAAGACAGCCGCTGTAGTTGTGAACACTTTGGATTTTGTAGCTAGTTGTGCATTGTAAACATTGTATATTTATATATTTTAACATTCAGAAGACCCATTGTAATAGTGGTTTCCAAACAGTATCGATGTCTCTCTGATGATGGTCTCTAAGGACCGAAATATGCAAGGGCGTTAGGAATTGAAGTAAGAAAAACTTCACCTGTCACACTGGACGGAATTGTTTTATCTTTTATAACATTGTTAGTGTGACGGACCAGAATGGAACAAATCAAATTCATCATAATAGATCTTAATATAGATGACCCTTCGGCTACGAAATTTCACATACGAAGAACAAATCATTTGACCTCGAAATTCGGTGACAAACTTAATAGCGTATGGACGGCCTCCAAATGCGGCAATTATTTTATAATAGAAATAAGCGAATTATGGAAACAAACATGGAATGTAGTGGGTAAGGCACTAATCCCAATTCAGTACATTAAATTAAACAAAGCCCTTCTTTAGCGCAGCAATTTCACGGAGACGCGTCATACAACACTCGAAATAAGCCGGTATAGAACCAGCATTTCAGTCATATGTCCATCACATATGAAACTGCGGTTATTATCCTACTTAAAACCACGAATGACAATTCACTTTTTAATTTAGTTCGTATGAGAACTGCTGCGGTTGAGGTTTTGGTGACAGCTAGTTTTAAACGAGGTTTTTTCATAACCGTACTGGCCATAAAGGACGCTGAAAGTGACGGATTTGATTTTAGTGCAAACGCGTCGATTCGTAATGACGGTTAAACGGCATAAGCCTCAATCAGTTTCGTCTGCCTGCTAGCGAATTTCGTCTGGCAACGTACAGTCAGCAGGAGGATAGCGCATCCTCATGCATTCAATATAGAAGGTTATACGCCATACTCAACCCACCCAGTACCCTCGATTTATTTTATAAATAACTTTTCTTAAAAGCCTCGTTTCGATGGCCACAGACCTGGGTCAGCAAACATCAGCAACAGGGGTAGACATACAGTAAACGCCTGTGCTTTAACCATGAACAGCAATGTAAAAGTAAAAGCAAAGTAAAGCTATCCCTGTAACAGGCCGTGAAGATCCATAGGGTTGTGAGACGTTCAGGGTCCCACATTTTCTAGACCAGCCGTGTCAAACATGCGGCCCCCATAGCCACAAAGTGCGGCCCCTCAACTTTTAGAGCTAGTTGATATTAAAATCAATATTAAAATGTTAATAGAAATATTTTTTGTAAAGACAATTTTCCAACAGACCAAAAGACAAGAAGTCTCACCCAGACATAAATTAGCAGGCTGCAGGAAATTAAATGTTTTGCTATTTGTAACATAATTTCTTGTGTAATCTCTCTTTTTACATATTGAAAAGCTGTTTAATACTTGTTAAAAATGGCATTCTCTTGTTTTTAAAACTGTAAGATATGTGACTTTAGGCAATTATATTGAAATTATTCCTAAAAATAAATAGAATTAAATTTCCTTGTATCAAAATCTAATGTATACTTCTATTTTGAAGTGCGGACCTGGACTATTATTTATAGGGCTGAGGTGGCCCTCTGTACAAGTTGAGTTTGACATGCCTGATCTAGACAATTGGCACAAAGATGGCGGTAAGGTTGTCAGCCTTACGCGCCGGCCGCGCTTTACTCCCCAGGAGAATTATTTAATCAATTCCTGGTACTCATTTCTGTTAGAGGTTGAGTCGACCCCAGGGCCATAGTGCGGCTGGAAGGATCAGTTCAATTGAAAAAATTCCAATGACCTAATCGGGACTTGAACCCAGGACCTTCCGGATTGTAGCATAGCCCTCAACCAACTATACTACCGAGTGCTCCAATGAAATAATCCATTGCCAGACAACGGATTGTTAACAAATGTTTCGCGGCAACGAACATGTTTGGAGGGGAATCAAAGCGGTGCCCCTAATTAATACATGGTTTCCGGGGCAACGAATTCGTGAAACACAGAATGGAACCCTTCGAGGCGGTTCTCTCTCTTGGGTTCTCAGGCAGTTACAAAATTGTAGCGAATTCGTGAATTCGAGACTGAGTGAGAGTAGAGATCAGCCCGAGATTAGTGAGAGATTCGTCAGGCAGACGTAGTTCAGAAGGAGTTCAAAGTGTGAGCTGTTATAATCAACTGTAATTGTAAAGATGTGCCGATAAATCCAATCATCAAATCCAGAACTCACTATTTTTCGTCATGCAAACCGCTTCTACGTGACAATATTATCCTCCGACCTACGCTTAGGTCTTCCTAGTGGCTTCTTTCCTTTTGGCTTTCTCACCAAAATCGTACATGCATTAAGGTAACAGGAGGTACTGTAGTCAACAAAGAGGAGACTAGCAGAGGTTCGTATCCTAAATGTTCCAATTCGGATTTTCAACCTGAATTTCAGTTTCTGCAGATATATTTTCTGCAGATATAAGTTGGCTTAGCATTAAATAATGTGATGGGTATGCAGAAGATACTAGGTTCGAACTCTGGCCTTGTTGTAGGCCACCTTGATTAAGATTTTTCGTGGTTCTCTTCAGGCTTCAGTTAGATTTCCTTGACGATACTCTGAAATAAGCCATAATTTATTCTTTCAAATCCTTATTTCCTGCAATCCTTAGTTAGCTTACCCTTTCATTGCACGTTATATAACCTCTTTAATTGAAACAGAGGCGTTAAGCACTCTTAGGGTCAATAAAATCCCTTGCATAGAAATCAGAAAAGGCAGAAACGTATCCTGTGGCTATTTTTAAGACTCATGACTGAAACCGTTATTTAGGATCTGTAGAAAAATGTGCTTTATTTTTTTTTCCGGGTTACTCCAAAATTCTGTTCCCGAGGTGTGTCCTTCTTTCCTGTAGTAGCAGCAGAAATGTCTCCAACGACTTATATCGATCTTAACTGCATGTAGCATTTCAGTACTTAAGTACGGTTCACGTCGTCTTGCATAAAACACGTTTGTTATAAAATATGCACCAATATTTATTGCTCATAAATCCTTGTCAATATATACATATATATCGGATGTCTATAAAGTCCCTATGCATTTTACTGGGTTGAAGTTACAAAAACAACTTCATGGGTATCGGAAAATGTTTTTCGCAATGCAGCTGAATGACATGTATTGATGGCGCTTATATAAAATCCAGTATTGAAGTAATCTGTTAATACTATTCCACTATTCGTACATTTTCTTTTTAATTTCAACATAAGAGAAATATAGGAAATTTATGGACATTCTGTAGACATGTTAAACAGAAATAATTTAGTGGCAGTAACTCAGTTAACTCATTCCATGATACTATTATAACAGTAAAATAAAAGTAAAGCTATCCCTGTAACATGCCATAGAGGCCCGTAGGGTTGTGAGACGTTGAGGTTCCCACATTATCTAGACAATCGGATCAAAGGTGGCGGCAAGGTTGTCAGCCTTACGCGCCGGCCGCACTTTACTCCCCAGGAAAATTATTTAATTAATTCCTGGTACTCACTTCTGTTAGAGGCTGAGTCCATCACAGGGCCATAGTGTGGCCGAAGGGTTAGGTCAATTGAAAAAATCCAATGACCTCATGGGGACTTCCGGCTTGTAGCATAGTGCCTCAACCAACTACGCTACCGCGTGCCCCCACTATTATAACAGATCCAACTGGAAAAGTTAGCTTATAGAGTGCACAGTAATTCCATAACTATGTAAAAATATTTTATACATTGAATAACCTGAAGACGACATCTGGTCGAAATACTATATTGTTATGACTGAAATATACAGGATATCTTAAGAAAGTTATTTTTTCTGGTATATGTCACCGAGTAGTCTGACAGATCATTACCATCATTTCGAAGGGATGTGTCGCCTTCATCTTCAGGGTAAAAAGTACGCTGCTAACCTGAAGATGTAGGCAGTACATCCCTTCGAGACGTCAGTAATGATCAATCAGACTACACATTGTCACATCCGAGAATAAAGTAATCTCTACAGTCACCACTACGAAGTAACTCACACAGACAGTAATCTGGCACAAACGTTCTCAAAGCAAGTGTACAGTGTTGCCGATGCCTTCCGATTTCGCAGGTTCCTAGTGTCGACTAAGATGAGACAGTAAACTAGAAACCAAGCAGAAATCTCTACTTAGTTACATGATACTATATCAGCAAGGAAAAGCTAGAAATGAAATAGAGATTAATCAGGGGCAAGAGTTGCGGTTGAGATTCGAACTCTGTACCTCCATTGTACACATCAAACGGTACAATAATCTGTTAGCTCAAACGCATTTGTCAACCAACGTGATTACTGCACAATCACATATCGCCTGCCAACATACTATCAGATATTAATTTCTAATTTCCAATTTCCAATATGACCACACCCGTAATGGAGCAAACACATTAGTTACTTCAAAGATATGAAAACGTACGAGTATAACTTCGATATAATAGAAAGAATTTCTATATTACTGGCTGTAGTACTTCACGGATTTTATGTCCGCAGCTTTCGGTAGATCCTCTGCCCGAATTCCGCAAATGGAATTTCTGCCTTGGAATTTCATATATTTCCTGAGAATTCCAAGGAACTTATGAAATAGCACTTCACAATGAGCGTCAACAACCACATGTATTAATATGGGAAGTACTCGTACTATTTCTCATCAATTCTGATGTCAAATACAAAAGACAGGATTTTAGACAAGCGACAAATTATTTAACCACGTTCCAGAAACTGTCTACCTTAATTATTATAACATGTTTGATCAAAAATTTTGCAATAAATAAGTATTTTAATATCGAAGGGAAAGATACTGCGTGGACTACACTTTAAACATTGCTCATTTTGAGAACTAAATTAAAAGAGCGAACGTGCCAAAATGTATTTAATATTAAATTTCACTGGAGGGTGTCTGAGAACAAAGTGCAGAGGAAGGAGAATATAACAGGGGGAAGGAATAAACTACACAACGAAGAGATCCCTGAACCTAGAAAAAACAAATGTAATAAAATTTATAATAAAAAATTCACCACAGTATCCATTAAACATAGGATATAATGATAAATATATAGAAGAGGGAGTAAACACAAAATTCTTTGGCTTGCAAATTGATAATCATTTAAACTGGAAAAACCATATCGATCAGTTGATTCCAAAGTTAAGTAGATCATGTTATGCAGTTAGATTCATGTTACTTATTAGTAACATTGACACTCTCAAATCAATCTATTTTGCTTATTTTCACTCTTTAATGACGTATGGAATAATTTTCTGGGATAATTCATCTGACAATGAAAAGGTATTTTCATTGCAAAAGAAAATTGTTAGAAACATGATGGGTGTCAAACCCCGTAATACCTGTAGAGATCTATGTAAGAGACTACAGATCTCAACTTTGCCTTGTGAATAACAGTTTCAGACGAATGCGGATGTACACAGTGTTAACACAAGACACAAACACTGTCTTCATAAACCAATTGCTAACCTCTCATGCTTTCAGAAAAGCGCATATTATGCTGGGATCAACACTTTTAATAACCTGCCATCTGATCTCAAGGTCTTAAGAATGAAAAGGCACGATTTAAAATAGCACTGAAAAGATACTTAAATACACATACATTCTACTCTGCTGATGAATACCTATTGTCTAGAAAATAACTCATGTATCTTTAAATAGCCTGTGTGTAGTCACTGTGTATTCTTGGTTTCTCTTGTGTGAGAACTCCATTGGGACTGTACATATGTTTGTATTCATATGACATATTCCACAACCTACAGTCATTTTGACTAACTTTGGATCCATGGAATGAAATGCAATGTACGTACTCTTCGTTTAGACTGATTTCAAAAACATGAGTTAGGCCTGATTTGTAACATGCATTGGTAAAATGAGAAAAACGTACAAAATTCTGGTCGGAAAACCACGAGAGAAGAATTCAGCTAGTAGACCTATATGCAGATGGGTGGATAATATTGAAACGTATGTAAGATTTGAGGCTTTCACGGCGGTGACTACGAAGAAAGCAGTCTTCTGGGATTTGGCACCGTGTATATGTGGTGTTAACCGACATTCCTCCGAAACGTCGGTTAATACCACATATACAAGATGCCAAATCCCAGAAGACTGCTTTCTTCAATATTGAAACGGGTCATAAAAGAAATAGGCGTGAAAATGTTGATTTGATTCAATCAATTCGAGATAGAAACCAAAGGTGCCATTTTGAACACGGTAATAAACCTTCGAGTTACGTAATGGCGTCCAGTTCGTTGATGAGTTGAGTAACTACCACACTTTAATGAAAATGGGAGTCGGTAAAGAGTCAATAATATAATAACGATAGAGCAACTTGCTTCGTATAGGAGAAATTGCGACAGTGCCCTTTTCGAACTTTCAAGGTCACTGATTTACTTAATTTAATTAAGATAAGTACTTGATATTCATAGAAGCTTTCTAGGTAATGACGGGCCAGAGCATTCTTGCGAGCAGCAATCTACATTTTTCCTTGCCTGTAAAATTCTTTAAGCCCCAACAAACCTGTAAAGCGTATGATTTACGGGTGTGGTCATGTAAGTATATGGAAGTATACATCAGAGACACAACGGTGGCATAGGGGATCACCTTTGGGAAATAACGTTGAAATTTTACTCTGTTTTGACATATTCTGAGGGCAGACTGAACTGACGGAATCCATTTTTCACTGCCAAGAACTCAGGTAGCAGCAGAAATGATATATCAGTATAAAACATACGAGTATTTACCCTGTTTTTAATATTAAATATTGTTACATTTACACCCATTGCTAGGCAACGGGTTGGTAAACAAGTTCTCTCGAAGACAGTCTTGGTAAACAGCCCGTTGCTAGGTGACACAATAATAAAGGGGGCTCTGTTTTCTATGCCGTCCGCGCGACGCTCAGCGCTGGTAACGGACCAATGAACTCGCAGTCTGACACGTCACACGTGTGTTCTGTGGGGTCCGTGCCGAAGAGTTATAATAGACCACAAAATACCTGAGAAGGCAGGATCAGTGACCGTGACCCTGCGAGTCGTAAGAGGCGACGAAAAGGGAAGTCTCAATTCTGAGACAGTAAAATATGGTCACAAGTCCCAAGGGACTCGGACCCAAGAAAGACTGCGCTGGCAAGGGCCAGCAGCATATACAAAAGACAGACCCGTCCTCTCGTCAGAGAGGGCGCCACACAAAATCAAGACCGTAACTGTCAAACAGTAATAAATATCTGGTCATGAGCCCAGATGGGGCTCGAAACCAAGACTTACTGACTGACTGACGGACCGTCAGTCGCAATGTGACTTTGACTTTGACTTTGACTGAGAAGGCAGTCCAGGAGAGTTCTTAGTTGAGTTTCGAGGTTCCAAAATGATTGATGACGAACTGACAAGAAGACGTCATAGTGATTTGAAGCGCTAGTTTCTGTGTTGAGGTCCGTTGCCAGGAGATGGCTAGTGAAGATGGAGAATCCTAATGTGTGTGTAACGGTGAACTGTAAATTGTGCAAATCGGCGATAGCGCTGTAATAAGTGTAATTAAGAGAGACTGTAACGGATGTGTCAATAAATCCTACCATCCGATCTAAAACCTGTTATTTTCGTCACGCGTACCCCCTAAACGTGATAATGTATTGCTCACTCCCGGTGATTTAGCAAGGATGCACAAACTTTCTAAGGAAGCGCCTTAGTGCTGAGTGTATTTTAAATTCATAAAATAAGAACAATTCTTACTCCCTCCCCGAAAAATCATAATTTATTCACCTCCAATATTCTACATCCAACACTTCCCTGGATAGTATTCAGTGTCTCGACGCGGCGCCCCAGTGAGGTTCACATTTGGAGGGTTGCGGGTTCAATCTAGGAACGGATACCGACTATTTTGACTAGGGGTTTTCATAGGTTTCTTCAGCCCGCAAAGGCAAATAGCGGGGAAATACCTTGGAGTACAGCGATCTTCACTGTCGCCGCTGTGAATACCTCAACTCTCATATAAACCTACAGGACTTGAGGCTCTCACAGCGATGGTAATGAAGGGTACTGTCTTCTGTGAAATAACGCCGTTTAGTCCGTTGAAAGGCAACCGATGTTTCGTAGGAATATGTCGCCTCCATCTTCAGGGTCGAATAAGCTGAGCGTGAAAGCAGGTCGGGTCTACACGGCGTTATATCGCAGAAGATAGTATGACTCGTGGTACGCGGGTTCAAACCCGGCGGAGGTCGTGGAATTCTTAAGGGCGGAAAAATTCAGGGAACAAGTCCTCCGGGAGGGACTTTAAGCCGTGGGTCCCGTATCGTAGCTTTACGGCACGTAAAAGAACCTCATATCTCCAAAGGAGGTCACGGAGCCAAATTCAAGGACGTTTCCCGCCCAACAGCAGTCTCTAATACCTCTGGTAGATGGGGGAAGCATTATAGATACGCCAAGCCAGTAGAGGCCGATCTCGCTGGCTCGGTCGGGACTGATGGTATGCACCAATATCGGTAGGGTATAGAGACTGGTAGAATATCATAGAGGGAAGCACAATGGACCAATACTGGTCTAAGTGCATGGGCAAACCCACCCTCTCCAATAACTAACTAACTAATCTTCATATAAAACTATTTGGTTTGATCTTGTAAGACGCACAGACTGTTACGGTTATCAATTTTCTGGTTATTATCCATCGTTATATCTTTTATTGAATCGACGTTTCGGAGGTTGGACTCTATCTCCGTCCTCAGGTAAAAAGCCTACTCTGTTGGGCACAACCGATATAGCTAAGCGGAGAGAGAGAGAGAGAGAGAGACTCGCTATCAACTGGGTCCAACAGAATAGACGTCTTACCTTAGAACGCAGACACAGTGTATTTTCCGAAACGTCCTTCCAAATTAAAATTAGGACGTTGGATGATGTCCAAAAAGTTTATCACAGCTTAAATAAATCACGGTTATGAATTTTTGGGTCTTATTGACGTAGGCTTTTCCACTGAGATTTGTGGCGGAAATGGCGCGCTGTAAAAGTATCGGAGGGTTTTTATTTCCATTCGAGTTCACTGAAATTCATCCAGTTGCCATCATGGAGAGTATCATTTGCTCTGAATAAACTGAACTCTTAATAACGTACTAACGTAAGTAATCTACTGAACTTATAGTCACAATGCAACTAAAATTTACTCCGAACATACAGTGGAGGCAAAGGAAGGTTTCAGCTGAAATTACTGACCCAGTCATAAATCCGTCATTCTGCAGCAGACAGTTGGAGCGTATAAGGAAATGAACAAAGTAGGGACTCAAATCTGATTAATACCAGGCAATTACAATCTGGGCGTAAGCTGGCGATAATTTTCTGCCAATGAAAAGTCGATAAGCTAGTGTGCACTGAAAACCTTGTGAAAGCGGATTTCGGAAATGCAAAGTGATTCTTTAGCTGAATATACAGCGGGTACTTAATCTTCCACTAAAACCTTCTGTAGCAGAAGCTCCACACGCAATAATGCAATCGATGGTGTATTCTAGCGTGAATCCGGATGGATGGCCACTCTCGTGATTCCACATTACTTCTCAACTAGGAACGCGCCAGTGAAAACCAGGAACTCTGTAGTCCTAGGGATAGTGGACGTGTCTAGAAATAGCTTTATGGTTTTCGCGCTGTGTCATTCCGTGTTCGTCATGGCAATCATCTCTGGTCTGTCTTCATTCCTGTAATCATGCAATCAAAAGAAACGGCGCACAGGCCTGTCCATGTTTATCGTCGTTCTCAAGATATGAAAAACAATGGCGATAAAGTTGTTTCTGTTCATTCTGAACATGAAACGTATCAGAAAAAGTTTATCTACACGGACTTCACCATAAGTTTCATACAAACATATTTTAATAAGCTTTACAAGTCTCAAAGGGGAGCCGGGATACCCTATTCGGTATAGCGACTAGCTCCGGGCTGGACGAGCGAGGGGTCGGAGTTAGTTTCCGGTAGGGTCAAGAATTTTCTCTTCTCCAAGTCATCCAGACCGGCTCTGGGGCTCACCCAGCCTCCTATACAATGGGTACCGGGGGCTTTCCCGGGTTGTAAAGCGGCCGAGGCGTGAAGCTGACCGGTCACCTCCAACTAATGATGAGGTCAAAAAATATATGCCTACACATCCATTCCCCCATATTCCTTCATGGCGTAGTGCTTAATTAGTTAAGTACAGGGACAGCTTTACCCTCTTTTACCTTAACAAGTCTCAATGGGTGCCTCTTACGGAATGAGACTGGAGTACAAATCTTCCCTCCAAAATAAATCATAAGCTTTCGTGAAGTTAACGAAAGTCTTATGTACTGTCTCACTGTACTCACATTTTTCTACGGTATCTAATGAATCCTTGTCCCTCCATTTTTCCTAAAATGTGCTAAGAAGTCAAGGAGGATGAGATTGGTCAGGGCAAGTAGCACGAATTGGGAGAAACGGAATGCATATAGGATATTGGCGGGAAAGCCAGAAGGAAAGAGACCACTAGGAAGACCAAGACGTAAGTGGTTGAAAAATATTAAAACGAATTTTAGAGAGATATGATGGGATGGTATGGATTGCACTGATCTGGTTCAGAATAGGGACAAGTGGAGGGCTCCTGTGAACATGGCAATGAACCTTCGGGTTCCATAAAATGTTGGGAACTTCTTGAGTAGCTGGAAAATTGGCGGCTTCTCAAGAAGGGTTCAACTCCATGAATGAGAGAATGAAAAGTACGCTACCTTCACGTCTTACATTTTAAAGATTATGCTCATTTACTTCGCTGTTCGTGTAACTCCAATTTAGCTTCTTTCCTTTGATCAAGCATTTCTGAAGATCCTTCGTTCAACCATGGCCTATGCTGCTTGAATTCGTAAGAACTACATTCTCTTTGAAGAATGCAGTCTTCTGGGATGTGGCTTGCACCGTGTAGGTGTGGTGTTAACCGATTGTGCAAGCCAGTTCTCACTGTCTCTTTGCTTGCGGATTTTATTATTTTTCCTTCTACCCTGAAGAAGGAGGTGATACGTTACTCCGAAACGTCGGTTAACACCACATCTACAAGGTGCCACATCCCAGAAGACTGCTTTCTTCATAGTCACCGCCGTGAAAATCTCAAATCTTACATATATTCTCTTTGGCTGAAATTATTATATACTCTCTAACAGTTTCCCAAGCTCTATTAATATCCACATCATCCTCTGAGTTTACCAAAGCTGTGAACCCATCTGAGATTTTAACCTGATACTGTTCCTTATCCTCAACCCTTGTTTAGTTTCTTGAAGTTGCAACTCTCAACATCATATTTTTTCGTTGTTCTTTTACTTGCTGCCAGTCTCTCGCCAATCTTTCCTGCCATAAGACAGCGATCGGTATCACAATCCAATCCCATGAAAGATGGGACATCAGGCATACTTGATTGCCGTCTGAACCGTAAGTCATTAAGTTTCGTATAGTTTCTTCATGCGTCCAGACGAATGGACGAACGAAAAAACTAAACCTTCGCTCAACGCGGTTGAGAACATGCAGCGGTAGTCTGTAAGGGTGCATGACAATGGTTGGCTCATATGTGAAGAATTTATTGGAAATTCTCCGTTATCCATTGTCTAGAACGTCGTGTATATCAAATACACCTCAGACAATGCACAACGCACAACATAACATTTGTGCAACAACAACAACAACAACAACAACAACAAAAACCTTAAAAATCCTTTGAGTTTCAGTGTGAAGGTCACACAACACGCTACTTCTCGATATCTAATATGGTCGCATGACTCAGCTTCACGGGCGGCCCAATGTTTCAAACGCACAACGCATTAAATGTTCCGTTAAGATACAATATTGTCACATGTGTGGGTGACTTATAAGGCGGGGGTTGGAGTGATAATTGGATTTGCTGATCATTCCTTGTACAATCACTCGTAAATACAATATATTACAATAAATCAAAATAAATCTTCAGCTGAACCCATCTTTCTTGACTGCCTGGGACTCACTCAATTCTGACCGACGACTTAGTCTGTACTAAACTGAATTACTGACTTTCTCTACTGAGCTCTCGGACCAAGAGTCACTCATTGTTATATAGCCTCGAGGCGGACTCCATAGAAAACATGTTAATTACCTAGCAATGGACGTCTTCTATTGTTGCGTATTCGCTGGGACGTGCTTACCGATCATTGCTTAGCAATGGGTATATGCGAACCCGCATAGAAAACTGCCTTTGCAATACCTCTTCTATTGTTGCGTGCGTTGTCTAGCAATGGGTCTACACTATGAAAATGCGTAATACGTCTGAAGGTGTTTGAGAGCGGGTGCCAAGAACATTTGCACCGAAAAAGAAAAAATCGGTAGGAGACTGGAGAAACTGATTAACGAGGAATTTCATAACTTGTACTCCTTGCCAGATAAAATTGAAATGATCAAGAGAGGGATTTTATTTTTCAATTTACCTAATCCTTCCAGGCGTAATATGGCCCTGAGGTCGACTCAGCCTCTAACAGAAATGAGTACCAGGGGTAAAGCGCGGCCGGCGCGTAAGGCTGACAACCTTACCGACATCTTTAAGCCGATTGTCTAGAAAATGTGGGAGCCTCGACGTCTCACAACCCTATGGGCCTCTACGGCCTGTTATAGGGATACCTTTACGTTTTACAAGGATGATGAGATCGGTAGTGCATGTAGCACGTATGAGGGAGATGATGAACGTATATAAGATGTTGGTGGGAAAGCCAGAAAGACAGAGACCACTATGAAGATCTAGAAGCAGGTCGGAGGATAATATTAAAACTGATCTTGGAGAGACAGGATGGGGTGATATGGACTGGAGTGATATGACTGAGACTGGGGACCGGTGGAAGACTCTTGTGAACACGGTACCATAAAATTGTGGGAAATTCTTGAGTAGCTGAGCGGCTGACGGCTCTTCAAGAAGGACTCATCTCCATGGAGTTAGTTAATGCATAATTCAACCAGACAGGATGATGTTCTGCCGGTTATTATTATCCTATAGGCTGCGCGTACAAGATCGTATTATCACTTTTTGAGGAACAACACGGTTACGCTCCCACGTTCCCACCTCAGTACTGTCAGTCTGGGAGAGTCATTCATAAAGAAAAACAGTGCAGGAGACTTACGTTATATGTGGAGGTTGCGTTCTTAAAAAATCGCCTGGTGTAGCGAAAACCCGTAAAACGTGAGCTACACTGAACGAACACTGAGCACGGTACAGAAGCACGAAACTTCATGATTTCGTCGAGATAATTGATAGAGTCAAAGGAAACTGCGCGCAACTCACTGTGTATGCGCAGCAGTTTCTACCGTAGCCGCGAATAGGGCATTGATATTTCTCATTATACTGAAATGAAACTGCGGATATGACAAAACGATTATTATAAGAGCACACACAACTACAGTCACCTGTACCTGAAGTTATTATCCGACGACTTTAATCTGTGTATGAAATTTCGTGAAACAATTCGCTCATAAATACTTGTTCGTCAGTCATATATTGGCTTCCGGTCTAGGAAAATCGAGATTAACGGCCGCGGGAATCTGTTGGCCTGACCACGTGACGTCCTCTATCGGCAAAAGTTGGCACTAACTTCGCCGACAAGCGGCGGTCGCTCGGTAAATATAGTTCGCTTGCGGACTAAAAGCCACGGAGCAAAAGAAAAAGCATATATTCGCTACGATTTACTTTTTCCTTATTCGTGAACCATCATTTGAAGCTATCAGCATTCGAAAGAAAATAGAATAGACAAATAAATAATATATTAATAAGCTCAAGAGCTCAGAAATATTAAGGGGTGGGGGGTTACGCACCTCGTGCCCACATTATGAGTAACGAACGCCACATCCATTCGTGCGCATTAAGAGAAGCCTCGAGAGGAAAGAGAGACCCGTTTGAGCCCAATAAGTAGACACTTCGTCATAAACGCAGTCAGGCCCAGTACCCCAAAACAGTTCCGACCGGGTAACTATGAGACAAAGTTTAAATTAAAGAAAAAAATCGTGCTCATAAACGCGTGAGTCTGGCATCACTGAGGGTTCTGGGCTGAGGGTGGAAGGGGAGAGATTAGCTTGTACATTTCTAGCCAATTCTCTGTCCCTCTCTCTCTCAGGGGAAAGGGGAGCTTTTGAAGTTTATGAGCTCGTGTCCACATCGTAACGTGGATTTGTGTGTGGAGGGAAAGGCATTACAGAAGACAGGCTTATAATGAAAAGCGATGCAGAACCGCATCTCTGCTCTCGAACCTAAACTGGGACTGATTCACTTTAAAGAAAGACACTGGCTATAAGGATGAATTGTCCGGCTGACTGAATTAACTTTATTGCTAAAATGGGAAATAACTTTCTAAAGACGATAATCCACGGGGTGGAGGATGAATTCGCAGTTAAAATGCAGAGGCATTACCTTTCAGTAAAGAGTTAGTGAGCTGTGACATTCTAATGCAAAATATCATTTCTCATACTAGCAATTTTATTATTGAGATGATCGTAAAATGACCAAAAAAATGTAAATTAATTTTGCTGCATAAGAATCGAAATATATAAGCATCTCAAACAATTTACGATAAAAATATTAAAAACCTTCCTGTTACATGAAACATAAACATATAAATGGTCATAATTGTTAAATTAAAGCAAAATCTTGTAGAAAATGCACATTGAAGCAGGGAGTGGAGTGAACACATAGGGGCGACGCTGTGTTCGTTTGTTTCCACTTCCGTTCGCGTGTGTTTGTTTTTATTCAGGAAGGATTTAGGATGAACTACTTAGCGATCTAATGGCAAGACAAGCCAAGGATATAAGCTTCATTATAAAAAGTTCGCATCAATAAATTTTTTAATACGATCTTCGTAAAATGGGGACTATCTGTGCCTGTAAAACAGGCCTACTTCCACATAAAGGCTGATGAGTTTATATCTCTCTTCTTGTAGTTATGCTCGGCTTTAAGACTCCATTCCTTTTACGGTACAACTACAGCAGTCTATTGCAATAAAAATGACAGTTATATAGCATAAAATCATCAGCAGTAACTATTCAGCAGTAATTTTTCATGTCGCTTGGAAAATATATTTCCCACATTTTCCTCTGATTGTGACTCTGGCGCGTATCTTCCCATTCACAATTTTCTGGCCTGTTACAGTAGGCCAGAAACATTTCTGTTGCAGTATTAGTAAGAGTACGGAGTGCCCGAGAAAGAACTGCAACATCTTAAAATGTGTATTATGAAAATCAGAACGCCTCTGTGGTCTAGTGGTCAGAGTTCCTGCCTATAGATCCTGAGGTCCCGGGCTTGATTGTCGGCGCTGCAAGATTTTCTGAGAAGTATTAGCTCTGGAACGGGGTCCATTCAGCCTCGTGAGGATAACTGAGGAGCTACTTGAATAGAAAAGTAGCGGCTCCGGTCTAGAAAACCGAAATTAAAGGCCGTGGTGATTCGTTGCGCTGACCAAGCGACATCCTCTATCCGCTAAAGTCGACACTAACTTCGCAGACAAGCAGCGGTCGTTCGGTCGGTATAGTTCGCTTGCGGACTCAAGCTACGGAGTTCTTTTTCTATGAAAATTAATACCATTCTGAGTTTACTTCGAACACTTCTAACTGGTTTTTATTTCTGCCATTCACCACACAGACCCAGGTTTCTGTTAGTCTGACGTCATTCTCAGAGCAACTGCTGACGGGCCTCCGCAATGTTTCCGGTGGCAATCAGTTCTGGCGCGTGCGCACATCCAGACGTAGCATAAATCAAACTTTCAGGAGTTCTCTTTCTTATGGTGAGAAAAGATCTATTGTAGCTTTATTAATTTCAACAAAAATATGTGGTATATAACCAGACATTCTGTACAGTCCACGTACCTCTACTTCGGAAGACGCAATGTATCTTAGGGGATTCTTAAGACGAGCTCCGAGGACATAACAATGCTGCTGCTCGATCTGAGGCCCTCAAGGCATTACTAAGACCAATACAAATTTCTGGCTATAACGCCGTGTATTTTGCAGAAAGCCCGACGTGTTGGAGGCACAAATCGCCTCAATCTTCACGATCGAAGAATAAGGCGACCAAAAAACAGGCGAAAGCAGACTGAAAGCTCAGTTTGTTAACCCTGACGTGGTGCTCTAACTGGATAACCTACGCGAGAGTGTGCTCAAGCAGCGATAGCATCGACATATTAGCATAAAAGGACAAAGCTGTTTGAACAGTGTGACGCGTCCCACTTGTGGAACATAACCGTCCGCTGGGCAGAGCATGCGGTCTCGAAAATAGGAACCTTCACTGGTGAATAATATAAAAATAACCTCTTTATAGCAGTAGCTATACACTTCATGAGAAAGATTAACCTGATATTTTTTATTTTCGGTTTATTTCAAGACTCGTACAGCAGCTCAGATTATATAGGGTTGATTAATGGGAAGTTTAATGGGTAACGAATTAGAAAGGATGTGATGGAAGAGGCCGTGACCTGAATTCCAGGTGCTATCCAGGAATTGGCCTATAAGGACTGTGAAAACCATGAAAAATCCCAGTAAAAATATCCAGTCTCCGGGATGAGATCTGAAATCGGGAAGCAGACGCAGGACTGCAAACCGCTTGACCGAGGGGCTCTGTCTTGCTACGGTGAGGCCATACTTCATGTATGACGCAAGATACAGAAGGCTGAGGGCCACTGCAGCAGAGCATGCGGTGATACAAATGCTTTCATCGCATATGGGTTCGAGTTCAGGGTTGAGAACACGGAAATATTCAGTTAAAAAGATAAAAATCTCTTACAGCTGCCGGGAATCGATTCCCGGCAGGGGTAAGAGATCCATCTCCTCTTCACAGCGTCCAGACGGACTTGGAGCCCAGCCTACCTTCTATACAATGGGTATTGGGGGCTGTTTACCCGGAGATAAAGCAACACAAGGGTGAAGCTGACCACTCAGCTCAATATTCAGCTATACCTCCACGCTCTCATACGTCTTCATGGCATAGTATTTAATTAATTAAGCGCAGGAACAACTTTATCTTATTGGCTTTAACGGCCAGTTGAAAGTAAACAATCTGAATTTGTAAGGCTTCACTGGGAGGACAAGGAAACGCTGAAATCCCACTGTTTTACTGTTTTAAGGGAGAAGGAACCAAATGACATAAAGATGTGAAAGGTATAAAGGAGAAGAAGAAAAAGGGTGAAGGATGGAGAAATGATCCCCTTTTGAATTTCAGCCATTCTGTATTTACACTAGTTGATTAAAACAGAATTAACCATTTCATTGGAAATACAAGGTTTGAAACTCCCCCTGAACAAGCCCTGAAAGTTGAGCTCTCATGGCTCTTTTACAGTGGTGTCTGTCTGTGGGCGTGGATGTCTTGAGAACCTGTTCCCTCGGTCTGAAAACTGATAACTGCCATGCTGGATTTGGGTTTCTCATAACGGTGGCTATGAAGAGAGTTACTTAAGGGGATGTATTGCCGTGTAGTCAGGTAGAAGTTCATGGACAATTCGGAGAAACGTCCTGCCTCCATCTTCAGACTTGAAGAGAAAGCCAAGTAGGAAACCAGCCAGAAGCTAATAACAGGCAGCCAGATGGATACAGCACGTTCTTCCGAAACGTCGGTGTACTTCCGAACTACATGGTGATGAACTAACAAGCATTATATCCATTATAATCAAACAAAACTTCAAGATCCTACACCAATAGTGGTGTTGGTGTTACTCCCATCGTGCACTTCGCATGATCGCCATGTTGCTATTGTTAATAATACGAAATTGAAATGGACAAAGGCGGGATGACCTCTAGTAACGATATGAGTCTTACGTTCCATGAAAACCTGATATTTACTTAGAGAATTATTAGGGGTGCAGAAGATACACATAAATGATAGTGCCGTAAGCCCTTTTTTGCTATAAGATAAGAAAGTAGGCTAAAAACATTTCTTCACGGCTTCCCTCGAAACATTCTGGGATGACAGAATTGCATGTTTTAACTCACTTGTATTACTGTTTCCAATCTGCAAGCAGAATCGGATGTCGTAAACGTAGCCTTAAATACCTTGGATTCCGAAGAACGCAATTTCACCTTATGAACCAATTTATATTCCGAATTATTGAAATTAGTATTTTTTTTCCTATTTCTATTATAATTTGTTTTCGATTTTATTTGAGAGACTGCAGCGATCTTTACGAGACTCACAACGCTTTCGTGCTGTTCGTTAATGACGATTCAGCCGTTTCTTCTTAACCTTTTCCATGACAGCTTTCATTCAAGAACACTTCTATTAGTAGCCCACACTTTCATGTTAACGCAAAGGCTTAAGTATATTTGTAGGGCAAGAATGACCAGATACAATTGTTGAGGGCACGAGAGATGGGAATTCAAATATGTAAACGGTATAACAAATAAAAAAGTAAAGCTATCCCTGTAACAGGCCATGGAGGCCCATAGGGTTGTGAGACGTCGAGGCTCCCACAGATGCCGGTGAGGTTGTTAGACTTACGCGCCGGCCGCCTTTTACCCCCCACGAATATTCCTGTTACTCATTTCTATTACCGGTCTAGTCGACCCTAGGGCCATAGTGCGACTGGAAGGATTAGGTCAATTGAAAAAATCCAATGACCTCATCGGGAGCTGAACCCGCGACCTTCCAGGCTTGTAGCATAGTGCCTCAACCAAATACGCTACCGCGTGACCCTTAATCTAAATATGCAGGATCAGTAATCCACAGTTTTAAACTGGAAAGTTTAATCCTCGATCACAAAGTTACAGATTACTGCATTCTAACTGATACATTATTGCAGACATTTCGGAAGAACGCACTGTCTCAATCTTCAGGGTAAAAGAGACAGAATTCAGGAAACCGTCACATTACGCGACGCCACACCACAGCTCCCAGCATGGGAATCTAAGCTTCCCCTAACCCACATACTGCTCTGCAAGTTAAATATATATGACTTCCATATTATTGACTCATTACATGCACCTAATGCAAACAAAGCATAAAATGTGACGAGATATTAACAGCGATATTCAAGCCGTCACGTTCCCCTTTCAAGACAACGAGCCCGGTCTGCGTACGCCGTTCCTATCGGCGTCATCAGCGGCTTAGAGAGATTTCAAACACATTAACAGAACAGTGCCTGATATGCAGGCAAGGGTATGCGCATCACGGCCATGTTACTGTGAACGTGAATGTCCATCCCGTTATAGGATTACGTGGGGCTGAGAAAGATTGGGATCAAACGAAGGGGAGGAATATAACATTTTTCGAATAAATGCAGAGACATGGACTAAGCGACACGCAAGCAAACATTTTGAAAGCCCATGTTCTGATGAGTCCGATGTTGCCATATCCAGACAGCGCAGTGTTGTGGGGTGCGCATGCCACCTGTTAGAGCAACATTCAGAATTAGGACAAACCTCCGGGCCGTAAGACAAATGATAATAACGAAACATGGAATAAATATTATATCTAGTTCTAGTAATCCCTAAGCAGCGCCAAGGAGAACACCACCCCACAACGTTAATATAAACTGAAAATAACAAATGGAATATTTAATAAAACTCTGAAATGAAATACAACTTGATACAGCGAAGACAACAAAAATAAAATACGGTAACTTCAGAGGAACATCAAAGTAATACAGACTTTACTAATATAAAAATAATGATCGTCTACTTTCTTTTGATACGATAAGGACCTCATAGAAAATGACGCATCCAACAATTATCCTATTCTTGCTTGCATTCTCTGCCGCGGGAACGCGTCTACGAGCGTTTGCCTAGCAGAAATAGTGGGATACGCATACAGACACAGAGAGTGGGGGGAGGGATTTGTGTAGGACACCGTTAAGATGGGCTCGGGTTTGACTTGGTTTATCCTGATTCGTCACACTATCATTAGTATAAAAGATTATTAATGTCGTCCATTGTGATTGATAAATGTGTTTTTTTAATCTTTCATCCTTTACATGTTTCGGTCGGAGCGACCATCTTCAGAAGGACATTAACACGGGAATGACATTGTAATATTAGTTCCTGTATTTATTGATAATGCCCTTCTGAAGATGGTCGCTCCGACCGAAACATGTAAAGGATGAAAGATTAAAAAAACACATTTATCAATCACAATGGACGACGTTAATAATCTTTTATACTATGGGCTCAGGTGTCATGACATACATACCAAGTTTCATAAAGACTGGTTCAGGAATTCAAAAAATGATAAGGCGAGGAGCTAGATAGACAGCAAGGTTATCTCATAAGCCTACTTTTATTTTTCAAAATAAGCAAAATACACTGAAAAACCTTGAATAAAATTTGTAGGTAAAATATAGTCATTTCTGTGCTTAATTAAGCACCATGTCGTGAAGACGTACAGAAGTATAGCGCCATGGGTTCTAGTTCTCGGAATTAAATGGAGGTATCCGACTAGCTTCATGGCCGGCTCACTTTACCCTTGAGGAAAGAACCCCTCAGTACCAGCAGGATACGCGGCTGGGTGGGACCCAAGCTTGGTCTGATAACAGTGGCAAAGAGAAAATTCCGGACCCTGCTGGTTGTCCAGCCCATTCATCTAGTTGAGCTATCCATAAACTATGCGTCACACAACGTTAAGCATTCTTTACAAAATACCAAAATTTACATCTGGTTGACCGCCTCTGTGGTCCAGTGGTCAGAGATTCTGGTTACAGATCCAGAGATCCTGGGTTCGATTCCTGCGCTACCACATTCTCTGAGAAATAGTGGGTCTGGAACGAGGTTCACTGAGCCTCGTTAGGATAACTGAGGAACTATTTCAAGGAAATCCCGGCTCCGGTCTAGAAAACCGAAATTAACCGCCGTGGGGATTCGTTGCGCTGACCACGCGACACCCTCCATCCGCTAAAGTTGGCACCAACTTCGCCGACAAGCGGCGGTCGCTCGGTCGGTATATTTCGCTTGCGGACTCAAGCCATGGAGTTTGTTTGTTATATCTTGCTTTGTGTGGCCTTGTATAACCGCCTAAATCGTTGGACAAATTTTGGCAATTCCAATCATTATCCACACTGCTCCATAAAAAAAGTCTAGTTTACATCAGGTCACAAATGGACTTTCCTGTCTATTCCATAAATGCGTTTACAGAATTTGATAAAGTTCAATATGGGATAGTTCTACCAAACACTGTCGGGCAATTCAGAACTTCAGCCATGTTAACATATAACACAGACTGGTTTACATAAGGCTATTAATGGGCTTTTCCGTATACTCCGTAAACCACTTCACTGATTATTGAAATTTCTATGGGAGGTTTCAATTATGAGGCATTGGGCAATTCTGACTTCCAGCCACACTGATTGATATTAAAGTCTATTTTACATTAGGTCGTAAATAGACTCCTTCACGTAATCCATAAACTTTGCCACAAATGTTGCTGCAATTGGATTTGGGAGGCCTTCGCTGACGTGCACTTTATTAGTTCCACTTTCAACCAAGCTTAGGAAACTTCAAAGAACGCCCTGGTGGTTCTGCATACTACATTATAGAGTGCCTCTTTCAAATATCGTAACATGGGTCCTTAGTAAGAGACGCGTTTCTGTTACTATTATTCTTAAAGGTTCAATCTCCCGGCTACGCTTCAGGGCGCTCGCTGTGTACATTCTATAAGAAGACGTGCTGCATGAAATTAGTTGCTGTTGGTCCTTCCTACATTTTATTATTAGTAACAAATTGAAAACATAAAAATTAGAATATACAAAACTATAATTTTGCCTGTGATTCTGTATAGGTGTGAAACTTGGTCTCTGACATTAAGGGAGGAACATAGACTGAGGGTGTTTGAGAACAGGGTGTTGAGAATATTTGGACCAAAGACAGATGACGTGACAGGAGGTTTGAGAAAACTACAAAATGAGGGGCTTCATAACTTGTACTCTTTTCCAAGTATAATTAGAACAATACAGTCAAGGAGGATCAAGACATGTAGTACGAATGGGAGCGACGAGGAATGCATATAGGTTATTGGTGGGAAATCCAGAAGGAAAGAGACCACTGGGAAGGCCAAGGCGTAGATGGTGGACAATATTAAAATAGATCTTAGAGGGATAGGATGGGATGGTATGGATTGGATTGATCCGGCTCAGGACAGCGACCAGTGGAGGGATCTTGTGAACACGGTAATGAACCTTCGGGTTCCATAAAATGCTGGGAAATTCTTGAGTAGCTGAAGAATTGGCGGCTCCTCAAGAAGGGCTCAGTTCCATAAGTAAGTTAAGACCCAAATTGCTAAAGGAAGTTTACTGTGTGGTCTCCTCATTTCTGAGAAGCATCTTTACATTTCTGGATCTCACTTTTCATCTCCTCATAACATAACGCCGGCATGTTCTTGCTCACAGAGGAAGACAAATAAACTGTATTCAGAGAATGTCTCAGTTCCATGAATACAGCTCTGATTCTTAACATGGCCTTTTAGTATGAAACGTTCCCATTAAAATACGTCACAAAGACTTCTTTGAATATGGCTAATTGTCATAAGCTATTTATCCTGCATTTCCCACAAAGAGTATACGTTTGTGTTGAACTACAGCACAAAATGTGGTAATTCGAAACTGCTCGTAGAGTGGGCTGCTATTTATCCCGGGTCTCCGAGTTTATACCCTCGCGAACCTAGTTATTTCAAAAGAATGGATGAAAAACTTCTTTCACATAAATTTTACGCTAAAATTACTTAAAGCATCCAAAATTAATATGTTACCAAGAAAAAAGTTGTAGAACTGAGTAAAGAGTAAATACAAATTAATTACTCTACTTCTGCATTGCCCACGACATATTACGAACACCAAGTTACTGGAATCTTATCTTATGGGATATGACGCCGTGTAGTCCGTCGAAAGTCAAGTCGCTCTGCTTGCTACTACTTCATGCTGGTTTCTTGTTCGCCTTTTTCTTAAACCCTGAAAATGGAGGAGATATGTTCCTCCGAAACATCGGTTGACTTTCAAACGGACGTTATATTCAGGAAGATACACCGCTGTGGGAACATGGAATCCTACGCCATGCTGTTCTATGGAAAGGAGAACTATATTTCTAACCTCGTACGTATTTTCATTGCTTCGTAAATATATGACATTATACTGAAGGCCGAACTACCTGACGCCACAACATTTTTAAGGGCTGGCCATACTATATCACCAACAATATCGTCTTTGTTCAAGGCTGACAAAATTTACTGACAATACGAATTTATTATTTATTGCCAGATCACATTACCCATATGATGATAATTTATTACTCATTAAGGACATAATTTGCGCAGTAATAAATAGTCTCAATAATTGAATGAAGGGCTATTATTCTCTAAGCGTGTTATTTGCTAGCGATAATGACATCAATCAATTGTACCGCTAGTGTTCCTGATCGAAATACATTTATAATTACGAGTATTTCAATTCATATCGTTAATCAGGACAGAGTTATTCGCCGGGTAGATGCGGCAACTTCTCCGTCTCTGCTGTAAGGCGGGTAATCAGAGCGCCATACTCCACGGCTGACATCTGTCATGAAGGGAGACGCTTGATACTCACGTCCTACACGTGGCTGGTGTGATGCATTTGTCTGCAGTTCTTCTTCGGTTATTTAACGACGCTCTCAGCATCACATAACTTCGGATGAATTGGAAAGGATCCGGGAAGAACCGGTTGTGACCTAATTGAGGTACTATCCCAGAATCTTCCTTCAGGGGATCAGGAAAACCACGAAAATCTGAATCAGCATAGACGGCGCCCCGGCCGTGATTCGAACCGAATAACTCCCGAATACCTTTAGACCAATATGAGCGGTAAATTTCATGACTAACAATACTAAGAAAACTGCTTCAACCTAGTCTTCTACTACAGCGGGGCACGCGGTAGCGTAGTTGGTTGAGGCACTATGCTACAAGCCGGAAGGTCGCAGGTTCAAGTCCCGATTAGGTGGGTTTTTTCAATTGACCTAATACTTCCAGCCGCACTATGGCCCTGGGGTCGACTTAGCCGCTAATAGAAATGAGTATCAGGAATATTCTTGGGGGTAAAGGGCGGCCCCCCTCCCCCCTTATCGTGGTGAGGGGGTTTGAGTATGCCAAGGACCCTGAGAGCTATACCAGCGGTAGCGTAGCTACTGGCAGGGCCTCCCTTGCTGGACAGGTCAAAGGGTAGGCATCAGACGAAGAGAGACACCAAAAACTGATGTCGGAAGCAGCGTCATCAGCAGCGACTTGAAGCACAGAGCAAATGATGCTCGAGATGGTTCAAGTTCGTATAGCAACAGGCGTGACCAGAGTGGTTTGAACGGCTGTTGTACTGCGATGTGGAAAGCAAATGGAAAAACTACCACATTATCACTTTTCCTGGATAGTCTCTTTCCAAAAACAGAAGATCGCATTAAGTGGAGAAACTGTTTTGGAAGAGACTGTGGACCTGTCGTCTGACAGATTACTGATGATGATGATGATGAAAGGGCGGCCGGCGAGTAAGGCTGACAACTTCACCGTCATATGTGAACCGACTGTCTAGAAAATGTGGGAGCCTCCACATCTCACAACCCTATGGGCCTCCACGGTCTGTTACAGGGATACCTTTACTTTTACTTACTTACTTCTATTACAGCGAACTGTTTCAATGGATTGAGCAAACCCACGAATAAAACAGTAACGATTTTCGGGCTGTAAACCCAAGATACAGCGATATGTAAAGCCAAGAGAGAGACAGAGATTCTATAGAATTTACATAAGGCCCACTGAAATTCGTATAAGAAGAAGTAAAGCTGTCCCTGTAATAGGCCGTGGACGCCCATAGGGTTGTGAGACGTTGAGACTCCCTCATTATCGAGACAACGGGCTGACAGGTAGGTTAGGGTTCTCAGCCTTACTCGCTGGCCGTCCTTTACCTCCCAGAAAGATTCCTGGTACGCATTTCTGTTAGTCTGAGTCGACCCCAATACCATAGTGAGGCCGGAAGAATTAGATCAATTGAAAAAATCCACCTCATCGGGACTCGAACCCGCGACCTACCGCCTTGTGTCACAGTGCCTCAACCAACTACGCTACCGCGTGTTTGAAATCATTTTTAACACACTTTCAAACGTTATTCCCTTTGCCAACCCATACACAATAAAATAAACATGCATATAGACATTACCTAAACAGACTGTTCATACTGTCAGTTCCACAGGGTTACTGTGACTACTTGAGCAATTTATGTCTTCCGCTGGGATCACGCTTCGTTAGTCAGGTTCGAAAGCGCCACATCAGAAGCTTATGGAATGTAATTGTAAACATAACATTTAAGCTTGAGCGAGTTATATCTCGGAATCTCAGAAACCAATAACTTGAGAATTTCACGCATCAGCGACCGAGACGTTTCACGCCTGGGGTGTTAAACTCTAATTGAATGTTTGCTGATAACACGTTCGTGTCTTTGTCTCGTGCAAGCTACCGAGCGCGAGCAGCACACCTGGCATTTAACTGGTCTGATTTCATTAATAACACAAAACACCGCAATAAACTCGTACCTTTCGTAAAGCAATATCATAACACAGCGCTTGCCGAGGGGGATCACACAGAGGTAAAGCTGATCGTCGTGTCTTGCATTTGAAAGGCGAGAAGTTTAACATCAGGTCACCCTACAGGATCTTCTGGTTGTCTTCTGTCTCTCCCGTTGGTAACAGCCTTTCCGAAATCATCGAGTCCATGCATTCACCGATCTCATTCCAGGCCACAGAACCTCTGCACTTGGAACAGCATTGTTACTTAACCAACGAATTAAATACCTGTACAGCATTTGTTTTCTGATGTTTAAAATGATAACTGAACTGCTGTGATTTTATACTTAAAAAATCTGCATTTCTGTATCCAAATATAAAAGATTTTAGTAGATATAATATCATTCTCATTATGATTTCGGGTTACCATAGCAACGAACTGACGAGGGTTATCATGTTGAACAAATGTAATTTGTGTACGAAGTCACGAACGAGAGAGCAGTCTTCGTTTCAATTTGTCAATAATTTGATATGAACATACGCAGTGCAGTATACTACACAAAGTAGAGGTTTACTATCGATTACTTGTGCGTGTGACTCGTGGAATATGACGTTAAGTTTCGGCTTCGACGTATCATTCGGTAACATGTAGGACTGGAGAGGAACATGGAAGAGAGCAGTAGAATGTACTGGTAAGAAACTTATATAGCAAATGATGAGACTTGCCATTAAATTCTCAATGGGGGTTACATTTCTCATAAAGTATTTTCAACGAAGCTGTTGACGCTTCTTGGCCTTACTGCAACGGAAGTGTGAGAACTTTCACTAACCGTTAAAAGTAGCGCTGCAGTTCGAGGTGAACGCCATCTCCCACTAAGCAGGCGACAGCACAGCGAGTCCCAACTCCGTCCAAGGTGCGATTTTGCGAGATCTGAGGTCACAGTGGCGAACATCAAGACTGCGGCCTTCTGGGATGCGATAACGTGTATGGTAGATATTTACTTTGGGACGCTCTCAGTATCAAAAATATTTAGAACCGAACAGTAGGATCATTCATGACTAATGAACTAGAATGGATCTGGAAGGGTTTAATTGAGGCATTTGTCTGCAGGAACTGTACAAGAGCACGAAACACTCCAGGTCCGCTGGTGTCAGAGTGGAGATTCCAACTGACCAGGTTCCGAAAGTAAGTCCCCAGTGTTACCGCTAGTCCAGCTTCAGGGCAGAAACGTAAAGGAGACACCTGTACCCACATGTAGACAGTGTTCTGAAACGTTGGTACGCACCAGACTACAAGGCGTTACAACACAAAACACTGTAAACTTCAGGACATTCAGTATTCTTACATCGTCTTCTGTCATCAGTTGAAGAAGGAAACGAGAAAAAGAGGGAGAAGACATCAGAAAGGGGTACAAGAAAGGAAGAAGAGAGGGATGGAAAGAATAATTAAATAAAGAGAGTACGAAAGGATAGAAATGAGGAAGAAGAAAATGAAGAAAATCACGACTGACTCCTCGAACATGAGAAATGCAACTCAAGCATCAAGTTTTGACCTCATTCCTTTTGATGACAAGTCTAACTTGCACAAACACTTTTGGATCATGATTATTAAAACATATACTGAAACATACAGTCTTTGTTTGACGAGTCCTTCATAAACAATAAACTGAAGCATTTTTTCAGGAGTCTCCTCCCCCCCGAATGATATTGCTCTATCGCCCTGTTGTTTCGAAGTACCCAGGAAGTTCTCACGTATAAAGAAGAATGACGAACAGCCGAGAGGACAGCGAAACTAAAATGTCTGGAAAAGGCCGAGAGCGTTGCAATGCTATTCAGCGGGCTCGCCTCTGCCAAACAGTAAACCGTTCTACTGTACGATACATACGACAGTAATGAGAGAGTAATTCGGAGTGTAAGAGGCTAACTTATCCACTCTCTGCGCACGCAACTGACCTGTCAATTGCAAGATCTGCCAGCGAGCCAGCTCGTCGAGCGGACGGGGGTATAACACTGGACTTCAGGATCAAGTTGAATGCGTCTGACACAGAATCTCGTCCGAGGGTGAGATTTCCTAGAAGTGACATCGACCATTTTGATTTCGTTACCACAGTGAAGGTTAGTCAGTCATTTAGTTCAAGAATTTCGTCTTCTGGGATGTGGCACCGTGTAGATCTTGTGTGAACCGACATTTCGGAGGAACGTATCGCCTCCATCGAGGAACTAGCGACAGCAGGTGGCTTATATGGAAGCGATACGTTCCTCCGAAACGTCGGTTCACACAAGATCTACATGGCTCTACATCCCAGAAGTCGGCATTCTTCATAGTCACCGCCGTGAAAACCTCAGATCTTTTAATTAATTACTCATCCTTACCATTTAATAGCCTGATGAAGTTCTGGTCTAAATTGGACAAAATGTATAAGAAAACTGGATGATTATCAATGCATTACTACGCACGGCCTCTAGGATAACATCCGACTTCTTTGAAAGGCTTAAGATAAAGTTGTACTTTAGGTAAAACGGGAATATTTTGTCAATATTCTTTATATTAATTATTTCTTTTGAGATAATAATTACACAGGTCTGCAAAAATAATTTTTTTTTCAGCTGCATGGAATATTTTTGGTAAACTTTATGTTTTCTAGGATGCTGAATCCAAAAATGACCTCAATTTCCCCCTGTCACGTACGGTTTTTTGGAAAATAATAGGGGTTTACAATAAAAAATCATAACAGCGATGAAAAAAATCATTAATTTTATTACATTGAACTAAACATATTATTTCTCATAATTAAACAAACAATTCCTTCCTGATATATTTAACATTCTGTGTTCAGTCTTTTTGCCTGTGAAACCTTTTCTTCTTCTCTTTGATGCTACTCCGAACGCGCTTTCGCTTTCCATTTTCCCTTTCCCGCTTGATCATCCAGCAGCAGTCAGCTAGCCAATTC
>NW_019720705.1:1669800-1671011 GCF_002891405.2 Cryptotermes secundus | reverse complement strand
TAGTTATTTAGAGAGGAGGGTTGGTTTCCCCATGCACCGCGACCATTTTGATCTATTGTGCTTCCCTCTATGATATTCTACCAGTCTCTTTACCCTACAGATAAATGGTGCGTACCATCAGTCCCGCCTAGCAAGCGAGTTCGGCCACTTACTTAGCGCTGTCTATAATGCTTCCCCCATCTATCAGAGGCCTTAGAGACTATTGTTGGGCGGGAAACGTCCTGGAATTTGGCTCAGTGATCCCCTTTGGGGATATGAGGTTCTTTTACGTGCCGTAAAGTTACGACACGGGACACACAGCTTAAAGTCCCTCCCGGAGGACTTGTTCCCTGAATTTTTCCGCCCTTAAAAATTCGACGACCTCCGCCGGATATTTGAACCCGCGTACCACGAGTCATGAGGTGGGAACGTTACCTCTAGACTACGGAGGCCGCTTCTTAAATCTCTAAAGCTCATTGAGCTCACTCTGAGAAAAAGGTTGGGGTCCCTCATCAACAGAAAAATCTGAGCTGAATTCATCCCGGGGTGGTAATATAGATCTGTCCTCCGAATCACCCTGTATATCATCCAAACTGGAAGGTGGGAGGGGAACTGGTATTTCAGAGCTATGAGGCACTGGACGAATAGCTGAATTAAGGTTTGGGTAAGATATTTTCTTTTTATTTTTTGTATTAAAGCCTTTCATATCTACCGAACAGAAATAACAATCAGTTGTGTGGTTTTGCTGTTCACGCCACATCACAGGAATGCCAAAACGAAATGAGTTTTCTTACCCTTATACCACAAACGAAGATCTTCCTCGCACCTTCTGCACACCTTGTGAGGAGCCCAAGGTTTGTCTTGATGCCCAAGTTACAATTTGAAATAAGCAAAATACACTTTCTTCACAAAATCACTTATGTCTCTTTGTTGACTTTTAACTACGCATTCACCACAAATAAAACAAAAGTTGTACGGAGAAATAAAACAACCGCTTTGAGCCATAATACAGAGCTAAAACACAAGCACAGTCACGTTTGAATGCAGGATGTAAACTGAGTGGCTTATACATCAACCAAGATCCTGAACTTATTTAGCATGGTGAGACATGCTCAAATCTGACAGCAGGCTTGTTTATACTCATTCCTATTGCCCCAAAGAACATGTCCAAACATGCTCAACCGAGCTAGTAAGATTCCTCACCTTTCGCTACAAACAAAGTAAACGTGTTG